>NC_049228.1:18087320-18404085 GCF_011100685.1 Canis lupus familiaris
AACATGCTGAATAAAGAAACAAGTTGGGATCCCTGGGTGGCGCAGCGGTTTAGCGCCTGCCTTTGGCCCAGGGCGCGATCCTGGAGACCCGGGATCGAATCCCACGTCGGGCTCCCGGTGCATGGAGCCTGCTTCTCCCTCTGCCTGTGTCTCTGCCTCTCTCTCTCTCTCTCTCTCTCTCTGTGACTATCATAAATAAATAAAAAAAAAAAAAAAAAGAAACAGGTTAACATTTATTAGCTATCTAGTATGTCTGGTTATTTCAGAAACATATTCTTCTGTAAACCTTGCAACCTGGCTGCAGGTGAGGATAAGCATTTGTATTTTAAGGTTTAGGAAGTGAGGCTGAAGGAGGTTAAACAAATGTCCCTTGCCCCCAAATTAAACAACCAGAAACTGACAGAATTTGATACAAACTTAGTGATTTTTCAGATAAAAGGCCTATGCTCTTAATACAATGAGATTTTGTCACGCACTACTGCTTTTCACTTTAATACACACATTTGCAGTCTAGACATTTTTATCTGTAATTAGGAATTAAGGCAGTTTCTTTATTGGTACTGTGGCTTGGTCAGCTGAACAGATACAATTAAGGTAGTATTATACTACTGACAAAAAATGTGCTACAAGTTTTAAGTAATTTTAATATTCCAGGAAATATTTAAGTTATTTTTCAATAATAAGCTTATTTATGTTTAAGTTGATGAGTTATACATATTTTCTAGAACTTATTTACTGAATCCTGGCAGGTTTTTATTTCTCCCAAAACAGAAAGAAATATGCAAAATATCTTTAAAAATTCTTTTCTTAACAATTAATAGAAAAAATTTTACTTTTTATCACCCTTTCATTTTCCTAAATCTCATTCACACTATACAATAGCACTCCTGTCTTCTGCTCCTGCCCATACACACATAAACACAGACACAGGACCACAAACACAAGAGTCCCCAATAACTTCATGTGTACAAAGAAGTTAAAGGATAGTATATTTTTTTTCCTTTCCTTTATAGAAGGAATTTCAGATATGGATTAGTCAAGTCTCCTGACCTACAGAGTGTCTTTAGCTGAGCAACGCTGTTGACCTAAATTAAATAAAATTCAGGGACTTAACATGAAATCTTTAATATAAATCTGTTTTTGTGATTTAAGACAAGCTAATGCTAAATATTCAATGAATTATTAACTAATTAATGCAATATTTGTTATTGTATGAGGGACAATTACCAAATGAAGAACACAAGTGGCTGCAGAAAGACCACACATTTAGAGGGGTCTGAGCTTTTGAGGTTTGCTGTTAGACTGACAAAAATTTTAAAGTTACAGTATCCATTGTGGGGAGGTCTTAGGGAAGCAGTCACTTATATATACTACAGGTGAACATATAGTTAATATAATGTTTCATTTGGAAAATTTAATAATGTTATCAAAAACTTTGTTTTTTTAAAGATTTATTTATTCATGAGAGACAGAGAGAGAGAGAGAGGCAGAGACACAGGCAGAGGGAGAAGCAGGCTCCATGCAGGGAGCCCGTTGCGGGACTCGATCCTAGGTCTCCAGGATTAGGCCCTGGGCCGAAGGCTGCGCTAAACCATTGAGCCACCCGGGCTGCCCCTATCAAAAACTTTAAAATGTTTGCATTCTTTACCAGTATTTTCCTCCTAAAGGAATTCATCCTATAGAAGTATACATTATTAAAGAGATTCAGGTGTAAGTATATATATAAAGCTTACTTTCACAAAATGTGTGTGTAAAGAGGTTTACCACAGATTATTGATACTAAAAAAATCCCTTTGAAACAACTTAAATATTTAACAACACATCAGTTTATTAATTGGTGGTGTACTGACACGATGGCACAAAATAAGAAAGGCAATGTAATATACCAAAAGATAGGTTTTCAAATCAGGCAAGCTAAGGTTTAATCCCAACTCAATCAGATATTTGCTGTGTGACTTTAAGATCTCCTTGACTCAGATTTTTCATCTGTAGAGTAGTGACAATACTAATAGTACCTACTTCACATAAATATTATGAAAATACAATGAAAGAATGTATGTTTTAAACACACATTATCTAACACTTGAGAATTATTCTTTTCTATCCATTACAAATTATGTTTTAAATATTATTTCAGAATATGGGAAAATGCTTACAATATAGTATTAAGACTGAAATTATAAACAGATGGTTGTAATTATAGTAGAATTTAAATAGTTCTACAAACTATGAATATATTAATGCCAGGCTTTTTTTCCTAATTAGCCCCTCGCTGGGTAACTAACTGCAAGACCTCTGCTCTGTCTCCCCAGTCTTCCTCGGGCATTTCTGGGAAGCCCCAGGGTAAATCTCATATGCATTCCATTCCCACAGAATCCAGGCTACTCCTGGTATCAATTTGTCCAGAACAACTGGGTTGAAATTTTTTCAGCCTCTCAAAGCAGTCCTATTGCTAAATATAATCTGAAATTCTTTGCACTTTTTGGCTTTGGTACCTGAACCAAAGGTAGCAGGACTGAAATATTCTTTAACTATTTATGGAGAATTAATGGTGCCTGACTTCTATTAACTTTCCTAGTAATTATTTTCTCCTTTCATTCATTTTTTTTTGTCATTTGTACCTCAAAATCAACATCTTATTATATGATGCCCTATTTTTAAACTGTTCTTTCATTGTATAATTTTGCCATTTATTGACTTGTTTACTGATAGTGACTTAATCTCTTTAATTAGATTATACATTCCTTAGGAGAAAAGGCTGGGTTTTCTTTTTCTTTAGCATCCTCTTTTTTTTTTTTAATTTTTATTTATTTATGATAGTCACAGAGAGAGAGAGGCAGAGACACAGGCAGAGGGAGAAGCAGGCTCCATGCACCGGGAGCCCGATGTGGGATTCGATCCCGGGTCTCCAGGATCACGCCCTGGGCCAAAGGCAGGCGCCAAACCGCTGCGCCACCCAGGGATCCCTCTTTAGCATCCTCTTATAGCATTCAGTGTAATTCTACCACAGATGTGAAATATGAACTCAGGAGGTTCTTATTAATGTAGTCTCAAGAATGCAGTAAGGAATAAATCATGTAATGGATAACTGTGACTCAGTAAGAAATTCTTTTATGCTAATAGGGTGGTCCCTTGTGTGTTGATTCCTGCCCTTCTTGCTCTACACTACCACTATCCATCCCAGTCTAAAATAGTGAAAAGGCAGCAAACCCCTGGTCTGGGCTCCTCTGACCTGTCAAATTCCTCCCTTACATGGGCTGCTGAGGCTGCTGAACCAGAGATATGCTTCCATAGGGAGCAAAGTAGGTGGAGGCCCTGGGATGCTATATTCAACATGCACTATCCTATATCCTTGGTCAATTTCGTGTGCATCCTTGCATGTTTCTTTTCTGGTTTCAGGTGAAAGTGAAAATTATCCCAATCAAGTCACTATTCACGTCAAACCTTAAACTGGGATCAGCCTTTGTGGTTTGACCTAGCTCATTAGGAAATCTTTTATATTATCTCATCTAATCCTCTCCAAACGAGGGGTGATCTGGCAAGACACTTAGTGCTCACCAATGACTCCATAGCCTTCTCCACATTTCCTAGCCTCCCTTGCAGATAGAATGGAGCCATGTGACTAGTTCTGGCCAATGGACTAAACAGAAATAACATATGTCTCCTTGGGGGTCAAGGAAGTTAAAAACAGGTATGCTTCCTCCATCTCTCTTCTGTTACAATGATCTCTTGGATTAGGAGCCATTAGTCACAAGAAGGAGGACAGCTGCCAGATCCACACTGGAATGTATGAGAGCAAAAAAATACGCCATTGTGTTAAACTGCTGAGATTTCACAATATGTTATTGCAGCATAGGCTATTCTGTCCTAACGTAGATGACATTCAGAATATTTAATAATTAATGCAGAACGGGCACTGACCTCACAGAATAAATGACCAAACAGAACAGACATTGGTTGTAAATAGCTGGTATGACTATATGAGACCATACCAGTTAATAGCCCAGAAAACAATCCTACAAATTTGTTTCAATTTTATAGTTGATGAAATTGAAGTTCAAAGAAGATTAAGTGACCTGCCTAAAAGTATTGCCTTGTGATACTCAGTCCAGCTCTGCTTGTTACAAAGCCCACTCTCTATCTCAGCATTCTGCTTTCTGCTTGTTGAATGATGCCTTACCTCAACAACTCATCAAAAGTTGGGCTGCAACAGAACTGTCTAAACAGCTTCATTGTTTATCTAGAGTATGGTGGTATGGCCCAAGAGTATATGTTTATTATTACATTTTTATTAACTTGAACCTAGTCTTGCCTCTATAAAAAGAATATCAGTCTTATATCTTGCCTTTTCTTTTAAATTTTCCTTTTGTTCTTAGTCATCATTAACCCTGAAGCTATGTTACGTAGGTTGATTTATCCAACTTTATGATATACCACACACATTAAAAAGGTAAGAGAAAATTAAACTGAATGAAATCTTTGGGTTTTGGCATGTTCTTTTGCTCCTGCTGCTCATTCTTCATTTAAATTCCTGTCTCTTTTCTCCATGACATGATAATCATCTCCACAGCAACTAACTATTATACCACAAAGGATGGTGCCAATGAGTGAGAACTGATCAGCAGGAGCTGAGCAACACTTAAGCAACAGTGATTCAATTTTCTTACAAATATCTCTAATTATAATAAGCTAAGGAAGAAATATATCATTCTTGTCGTACCCCCACCTCTCAAAGACAAGCAGTGCTATCACTACATAGTTTCTCATAAAAATATTGTACATTCATTCACAGCTGGCTTTAAAAAGAGCATATTCCTATGTAGGGATGATATCACCTGTTACTGCAAGGCAAACGTATGTCTAGACTGAAAAGTAGATCCAAATTAACTTAAAATCAACACAGATTACTGTGTGATTTAAGAGTAGAAACCCGAGCAGGATCTGCATTTTGCAGATTGCTAATAACATTCAAACAAACAGCAAATCAAAACCTCTTGCAAAGTGAAAGAAAGGGTACAGAAATAGTTACTTGGCAAGGGGATAGGTATTATCAGAGCTTCTCTTTCTAACGAGGAAATCTGGAATGGGAATGATGTGGTCCAGAGCTTGTACAGGTGTTAATCACAGCAATGATAACAAGCATTACATTTCAAAGGGATTTGAATACTTTAAAACACAATCTCAAGGTAACACTTTCACTGGCATACAGAATTCTCTAGGGAGGCTAAAACCATAATACATCCTAGTGATGGAGTCTAAGAGAACAGTGGATGATTGCCAGATGCTGCCTATTACTCACTGTTTTTATATTGGTTTTGTAGGATTTAAAGTAAAATTGTATTTATTTATCTAATTTATTTAAAGATTTTATTTATTTATTCATGAGAGACAGAGAGAGAGACAGGCAGAGACATGGGCAGAGAGAGAAGCAGGCTCTGTGCAGGGAGCCTGATGTGGGACTCGATCCTGGGACTCCAGGATCATGCCCTAGGCTGAAGGCGGTGCTAAACCGCTGAGCCACCAGAGCTGCCCCCCTTTCCAGTACTTTTGGGCCAAAGGCAGGTGCTCAACTGCAGAGCCACCCAGGCATCCCTCAAATTGTATTTATGATCTATAATACATAATCTTATAAGTGGCATGTGCTGTTTGAAGAATGTCAGTCTTGCATCTCCCACTAGATGACAAGCATCTCGAGAACAGGTACCATGTCGTAGATGACCACATACTATGTTCTGTGTAATGGTCAAGACAAACATGATAAAGAGGTATTGCTTCAATTTAAAATTGAAATGGCAAGGTCCTCAGATCTATATTACACTTGGAAAACATTATTGATGTTGACACTCTCTGCTCTTTTAGCCCTAAAGTTGAAGCGAGTTGGGTAGTAGGGTGATCCACCATTCTGGATTCTCTCATGATGGGAGCCCTCCCATATCCTCAAACCCATTAGTCTCCTAATGACATTTTATTTTTTATTTTATTTCCTAATGACATTTTACCCTTAACCTGGATTCCATTGTCAACCATCCAAAAGAAAGGTCCTCCTAGTACCTTAAATCTCTAGCCTGTGTTCTCTCATTGATCACATCTGGTCTTTCTGGATCATCTCTATTGTTACTGTGTGGTCTCCAGCCTCATAATTGCTGGAGGAAGTCATGGAATTTTGTTGACATGGCTCTCTCTAAATTCACACTTTTTATCTCAACCTGGCCTGCCCAGGAATCCGTTAGGTTATCTTTTATTGAATTAAAAAAAATCATTTAAAAGATTTTATTTATTTTACAGATAGAATCAGAGAATACAAGCAAGGAGAATGGCAGAGGGAGAGGGAGAAGCAGGCTCCCCGCTGAGCAGGGAGTCTGATATGATATGGAGCTCCATTCGAGGACCCTGGGATCATGACCTGAGCTGAAGGTAGAGGCTTAAATGACTGAGCCACCCAGGTGCCCCTCTTACTGATTTCTTAACACTGTCTATATATTCAAAATTTTAAACTAGTACAGGAAGGGTATGGACCTTGAACTGACATAGCAGGGTCTTAGAGAGGCTCCTAGCTGCACCCTGTATTTACCCTTTAATTGCTAACAGAGGGCCTGGGAGAGAAGCCAAGGTTGCCTGGGCAGATGTTTACCAACTGTTACAAAAGTATGTCAATATTTTGAAAAAGTAGTACAATAATGTGGTTTAAACCAACTAGCAGTCCTGTTTTCAACTATAACTCTTCCAAAAGCTCTCTTCTATTTTTTCTTGCCCTCAATTCAACATCAACTTTTCTATTCATTCAACAAATATTTATTGAGGATCAGCCATCATTCTCAGTAAACAAAAGAGACAAAAATCTCTGTCCTGTAACCTTACATTCTAGTGGGAGGGGACAAATAACAGAAAACAAAAAAACAAATAAATCATAAAGTATGTTTGAAGGTGATAAGAGCTATGGAAAAAAAAAAGAAAAAGGAGAGGGTAGAGGAGTTCAGGACTGCAGGAAGCAGGTGGAGGTTTTAGATACGGTGTGAGGGTTGGACTCATTGAGGAAGATGAGAGATAAGCTACATGATGAGAAAAAGCATTCAGGACAGAGGGAACAGGCCACGCAAAAGTTTACTTTCTAGGGGTACCTGGATGGTTCAGTCGATTGGGCATCTGACATTTGATTTCTACTCAACTTGTGATCTTGAGGTTGTGGGATAGAGCCCCATGTCAGGTTCCATGATCAGTATAGAGTCTGCTCGAGATTCTCTCTCTCCCTCCGCCCCTCCCTACTCTGTGTGTGAAAATAAATAAATAAATAAATAAATAAATAAATAAATAAATAAATAAAATATTTATTTATTCATGAGAGACATAGAGGGAGAGGCAGAGGCACAGAGGGAGAAGCAGGCTCCTCGTGGGGAGCTCTACGCACGACTTGATCCCAGGACCCCAGGACCACAACCTGAGCCAAAGGCAGAAGCTCAACCACTGAGCCACCCAGGAGCCCTAAATAAATAAATCTTAAAAAAAAAAAAAAAGCTTACTTTCTAGAAACTCCTATTAAGAAATGATTTAACCTTCAACCTCCTACTCCACAGAGATCAAAGTTACTGGTAAATGATCTCTTTGGCCTTTCTTCCTTTCCACTTCTAGAATACCTTTAAATTTTCTTTATTCCTTCACAGCTTATGTAAATAAATGTTCCTCTTTTCAATGTCTTTGATTTCCCATACCTTCCCCCAGGAGAATCCTCCTCTATCCTCCTCATCTCATTCATTCTTCTTTTCATCATCTATAATCCCTTTTCATTCTGTCTCTTCAAATATACAGAAGTCTTTTCTAAATTAAGAACACCATTGTCACTTAAATATTTCTTCTAATTATAGGTTGTTTCTCCCAGTTAAAGTATCTTCAATTTCTTTAACACATATATTCTCTTTAGCCTTGATTTCTGCCTTCTGCCCCCTTCAAACTTAAACGGATCTCTTGATTCCTAAAATTAAGCAGTCCTTAACCCCGGTTCACAGACCTATCAGTTGATAATTTTCTAAAAAAGATTTATTTATTTATTTTAGGGCATGCACAAGCAAGAAAAAGAGAGAGAGAGAGAGCAAGAGCAGGGGGAGGGGGAGGGGCAGGGAGAGAAAGAATCTCAAGCAGACTCCCCACTGAGTATGAACCCTGAGCTGGGCCTGATCCTACAACTCTGAGATCATGACCTGAGCTGAAATCAAGAGTCAGATGCCCAACTGACTGAACCACCCAGGCACCCCCAACTGTCAGTTGATAATTATCATGGTCCAGGGAAAACTAGTTTATAAAGGAATACAATTACTTGTATAAAAATAGTATTTGGGGCAGCCCAGGTGGCTCAGCAGTTTAGCGTCGCCTTTGGCCCAGGGCGTGATCCTGAAGACCCGGGATCGAGTCCCAGGTCAGGCTCCCTGCATGGAGCCTGCCTCTCTCTCTCTCTGTGTCTCTCATGAATAAATAAATAAAATCTTAAAAAAAAAGGTATTCTCAATTAACTCAACAATTTCTAGAACCTCCCGAAGTCTTTATTTTTTTTTCCCGAAGTCTTTAAAAAAAAAAAAAAGTATTTGGTTTGTTAAAGTTGTAAATTTTAAAACCTCAAATACACTCTGCAATTTAACTCTGCTTATCTGCCCACTTGGTTCCCTCTATCGTAGAATGTTCCATCAAAATCCTGCTTTTTCTTCAGGGCTCAAATGCTCATTTGAAATTGTTTCCTCCTCTCTGTTCCCTTATCATTTCGCTTATATTACATAGGAAAATGGTTTCACCAATAGCTATGCATATGCTTACCTCTTTCAGAAAACCGTGAGCTTCTTGAGGATGTATACTATGTCACGTTTTTGTTTTCTTGAGAAATGGAGAATTCCTTATTTTCTTGACTCTGTTTTTCAGATATTTTGGGTCTTATATGTGGCAAAGTGTTTTTATATAATTATTAATGAAACATTCAGTCTCTCACACTGCACTAGCAGCACAGGAGCTGCAATACTGAATTCTTGGCAAAAATGATAATTGACATCAATGACTGTAATGATAACACTGAAACTGCTTTCCTGGTACAGAACTGCAGTGGGGCAAACTGTAACTTCTAGTGGCTGGTGGTGGCAACATTTTCCTCCTTAGATTCATTCATGGCAGGTGGGTTTGGGCATTCTTCCTGAGGCTTAACCTTGAGCCTAATGTTCCAAACATCCCAACCATTTTGTGAACTACCTCATGCTATTTAATAAATACCTCAAGCTTTTGTCTTGCTTGGTTGACCAAAGGCAGCTTCTGTTGCTTATGACTAAGAACCCTGACTGAAAAGATATTTTCCTTAATTCCCCATAGACCAATTAAGTCAGTATAATAGTATTAAATGAGACTTAGTCATAGGGATAATACAATGAAAATATAACATTGAAAGTAAACTATCACAGGCCCCTAGGTATTTGCTACTTTTAGAGCCTACAAGCCTACCATGTGCTCCTAAGGAAACTTTCACAGGCCTCTACACCCAGTTTCTGACAGGGCTACATGTGCAGAACCTAGCTTGTCAGGTCCAATTAGCTTTAGGTATAGTGCCTATGGCTCCCAATATTTTTAGGGAACCATGAAAATGTTTTAATTTTAACTTCTTAAAATGGATTTTTTTTAAAAAAGTTTAAAATTTAAATAATAAATAGAATGTATATGCATTATTATAAAAATATAATAATGAATCCAGCTTGAATTAAACAACACCATATAAAATACGTGTGTATGTGTATAGAGAATAGAGAAATCAAAAATAGATCATATACATATAGTATACTGGAGATTACCAATGTCCCAAGTCAGTTCAGTGAGGGAATTTTTTTTAAACAAATGGTGTTGAAACAACTGTAAAAATGTATGGAAAAAAGTAAACCTTAAGTATTCACTTCTGCAGCACATACATATACCGAAGTTGGAATGATACAGAGAAGATTAGCATGGTGTTTATGCAAGGATAACATGCAAATTCATGAAACAGCCCATATTTAAGAGTCGACCTTAGGTATTTTTACCACACACAAAAATCTTAACTATGTGAGGTATTGGCAATGTTAATTAGCTTGATTGTGTTAATCTATTTACAATGTATATGTATAATAAATTCTTACATTAGAACAATCTAATTAAATAATGATTAAAAAATGAATAGACACCTCATCCAAGAAGATATATGAATGGCAAGTAAGCATATGAAAATGAAAAGTTGATTACTGTCACTTGTCATTATACAATTGCAAATTAAAATAACAATAAGATACCATTATACACCTATCAGAATGGCAAAAATCCAAAATACTAACAACACCAAATGCTGGCAAGAATATGAAACAAGAGGAACTCTCATTCATTGCTAATGGGTATGCAAAATGGCACAGCCACTTTGGAAGACAATTTGGCAGTTTCTTACAAAACTTAACATTCTCTGACCACATGGTCTGGGAATTGTGTTTTTGGGTATTTACCCAAATGAGCTGAAAAGTTATGTCCACACAAAAACCGGCACACAGCTGTTTAAAGCAATTTTATTCACAATTGCCAAAATTTGGAAACAATCACGAAGTCCTTCAGTAAGTTAATGGATAAATAAACCACAGTGTGTCCAGAATAATATTATTCAGCATTAAGAAGAAATGAACTATCACGCCATGAAAAGACATGCAGGAACATTAAGTACATGTTACTAAGTGAAAGAAGCTAATCTGAAAAAGCTACATGTGATTCCAGCTATATGACATCCTGGAAAATGCAAAACTACAGAGACAGTAGAAAGATCAGTGATTGTCAAAGGATGGGTGTATGAAAGGATGAACACATAGAATATAGAGGAATTTAGGGTATTGAAAGAACTCTGTGTGATATGATACTAGAATGGTGGATGCATATCACATTACATATTTGTCTAAACCCACTGTACAACACCAAGCATGGACCCTAATGTGAACTATGGACTTCAGGTGATAAAGATGTGTCAATTGACTGTAGCAAATGTAACACTCTGGTCCAGGGTGTTGAGTGGAAGTTGCAGTGGGAGAGGCTATGCATATGTAGAGGCAGGAGGTAGATGGGAATTCTCTATACCATCTGCTCGATTTTGCTGTTAATCTAAAAGAAATCTCTAAAAAATTAAAATCTATAAAAAATGTAAGCCATACACTGAGAGAAAATATTATTATTTTTAGAGATTTTATTTATTTATTTTTTCATGAGAGAGAGAGACAGAGAAAGAGAGGCAGAGACATAGGTAGAGGGAGAAGCAGGATCCATGCAGGGAGCCTGATGTGGGACTTGATCCAGGCATTCCAGAATCACAGATGCCCAAAGGCTGAGTCACCCAGGCATCCCTAGAGAAAATATTCTTAATATGTAGATTTGGTAAAGAACTTATATAATAATACATAAAAGACACATACAAATTAAAATAAAAGGATAAAAAAGTTTTAAATATGCAAAAACCAGGTATTTCACAAAAGCAGCTTTGAAAGTGGCCAGTAAGCACAGGAAAAGATACTCAACATCATTAGTTTTCAGGGAAATATGAATTAAAACCACATTAAAATTTCACCTCATACCCACTAAAATGGCTAAAACGAAAAGACTGATATCATCAATTGTTGGCGAGCATGTTGTACAAGTAGAACTCTCATATACTGCTGATAAGAGTATGAAATGATATAATCTCTTTGGACACGGGCACTTGGGTGGCTCAGTCAGTTAAGCATCTGCCTTCGGCTCAGGTCATGATCTGGGAGTCCTGGGATGGAGCCCTGCATCTGGCTCCCTGCTCAGTGGGGAGTCTGCTTCTCCTATTCCCTCTGCTCTTCTCCCATTCTCATGCTCTCTCTCTCTGTCTAATGAATGAATATTTTTAAAAAAATCTCTTTGGACAACTGTTTGGGAGCTCCTTTTTTTAAAATATTTTATTTATTTATTCATGAGAGACTCACGGAGAGAGAGGCAGAGACACAGGGAGAAGCGGGCTCCATGCAGGGAGTGAAGAGGGGGTCTCCAGGATCACACTCTAGGCCAAAGGCGGGGCTAAACCACTGAGCCACCTGGGCTGCCCTGTTTGGGAGCTTCTTATAATATTATACACCTAATGACCCAGCAATTCTACTCCTATCCAAGAGAATGAAAATCTACATTCACAACAAGTTGACTAACAGTGTTTGTAACTGGAAGCAAATAGGATTATGGATTTTTAAAAAATGTTATGTATGTATATAAAAGAAATTTGTAATAAAGTACTAATACAACAATTTGAATAAATCTCTAAAACACTGCACAGAGTAAAAGATAACATACCATATAATTCCATTTATGTGACTTCAAAAGCATAATAACCCATGGTGATAGAAATCAGAACACACCTGCCTATCTGGGAAGCGAGACATGAAGGAACTTTCTAGGGGAGATGGAAGGGTCTTATGTCTCCACTGGGGTGGTAGTTACATGAATACATACTTTTGTTAAAATTCATCCAATTGTACATTTAATATCTATGCATTTCCCTGCATGCAAATTTTAGATCCATAGGAAAGAAATGTTATCGTATAATTACCTTAAGCTTGGGTAAGCAAGACATATCATTTACATGTTTTTTTGTTTCCCACCCTGGTGCCTAGAATTGTTCAGCACACAATGACTGCTCAATACTTGTTTGAGGGAAGTTAAAACAAATGAATCAATTGTTTTGGCAGTTCATAGACATACAATGAAATATTTAGGTAGTTTCTTTTAAACATGTGTTTCATTTCCTACCAATAACTCCTTATAAAGAAAATACCTTTTTTCTGTGTTTCAGATTGTCAATGACCACTCTAGCTTTGAACAAATTAACTCTTTCTGACAGTCAATATACAAGTATATGTGTACACGTGCATGTCTCCAGTTGTCAAGTTTTTCTCTTGGGATAGAAACTGTCTACAATTGGCTAATTATCTTTTAATTTTTTAAAAAATATCTTATCACATGAGTGTATTTTTTAAAAGATTTTATTTATTTGAGAAAGAGAGAAGACTCCCTGCTGAGTAGGGAGCCTGAGTGGGGCTTGATCCCAGGAACCTGGGATCATGGCTTGAGCTGAAGGCAGACGCTTAACTGACTGAGCCACCCAGGCACGCCTAAGTGTACTGTAAAAATAAACTGAAAACTAAATCAAAAGTGCTTTTGAGAAATATCTCTTTGCTCAATTAATGATTTTCAAGATAATTTCCCTTCAAAAAGTGGAGAAATGACTGTAAAGTTGTTCCATACTGTGTTTTTTTTTTTTGTTCAGACTGTTCCCAAACTAAAGCATTATGGGAAATATTTTCTTTAATAGTAATTTTCAAGTTTTAAAAAATAAAGACTACATAACGATAGGTAGATTACTCATGTTAGGCTAAGTCTCTTTTTTTCCTTAGATGTGACTTGAAAGAATAGATTTTTTTAAAGCTTCAGTTAAAAAAAAAGCAGATGGCAAAGATATGTTACTGAATTCTAGCTATTAAAATTTGATATCTAAATTCCAGATGAGAATGAAACGAATGCGAATGTGTAAATGTTAATATTTACATATAAGAGCTGTATTTTCCAAAAATGTTTTGCTTTAGATTAAGCAAGAGTTACTCAGAAAGTTTATGGTCTTTCCCAATATGAAAATATTGCATTGCAAAAGCCAGAAGTTTCAACAATTTCCAGATTAAGAAATGAAGTCTTAGTTAATTTGAAAAGATGAAGAACTTTTATTCTATTATATAACCATCATAAAAGGAAACTTCTGAACCACCACCAAGTTCTGATTCTCTACTTTCAAGCTGAGGTCACATTCCTCTCCCCTGTCCGTCTTGGGATAGCCTCTTCTAGTAAGCATACATCTGGTTTAAATTCCCACCATATGTGATAAATCAATGCATAAGAGATAATAAATTTAGAAGACTATTTTCTTATAGGCTTTGGCTTCTATTCTCTTAGCATTTCCAAGTCTGATGATTTTTCCATCTTAGATTATCTATGTTGTAGTAATAAGAGAAGGCCCAAAACACAGAATGTATTTAAGACCAAGAACTTATTTCCAAAGGCAATCAGCAGGAAACTTGAAATGATTAATCCGGTATCTTTATGAACTTTGAAAAACTGAACCCAACATTTCATGACTTTTTATGCTATAGTCCTTTTTATCAATTATCTTTAGTGATTGGGGATTATAACTAAAATATAATGAATATTCACTATTTAGATGATTTGTAGATTTATTCTTTTATTTTAGTATAAATATTTAGAAACCCAGCACCATTATTATTAGTTAAAGCGGGGTCACCAATTGTGAGAAGGTAGTTTAGAATAGTGGTTAAGGATATGGATTTGGGACACAAGATGACAGCCACCACAGGCTTGGGAGTAAAAGTCTTGCAATTTTCGACTGTGGGAAGAACTGGAAGAAGGCCAGAAAGGAGTAGGAGGTGGCACAGTTAGCTGAGGTCTAGAAGATGACAAAGATATGACACTTCTAAGATGGACAGGGATGATTGATAATTGGGCCTCCAAGAACAATTTATGAAAACCGAATATATAGCCTTAAAATAGAATGTGGGCCTAAATACCAGAAGCACCCCCCTTTGTAAGATTTGTAACAAAAATTAATATGAATGGAGTTAATAATTCTAATGGAGTGGTGGACCCAAGAGCCATATCAGTGCTAGTAAAATGGCAGAATTCATATAGCATCAAAGTTGTCCTGCAAGAGCTCTGGCGCCTAATGATCTCTAAAGAAAACATGAAACTCCCTCAGCTGCTCCAAGGACAGTGTTACAGCAATTAATCAAAAAGAGAAACCACAGGCCCTCTCCCTACCCCATTCGATTTAAGCAGTCACTTGCTTAAAAATGTCCACAGTAGTACGTTTTCTAGATACATCTTGTAGACCTCAAAAGTACTGGAAAGGGGGGCAGCTCTGGTGGCTCAGCGGTTTAGCGCCGCCTTCAGCCTAGGGCATGATCCTGGAGACCAGGGATTGAGTCCCATGTCAGGCTCCTTGCATGGAGCCTGCTTCTCCCTCTGCCTGTGTCTCTGCCTCTCTCTGCTTTCTGTGTATTCTCATGAATAAATAAATAAAATCTTAAAAAAAAAAAAAAGAAAAAAAAAGTACTGGAAAGGAAGCTCCCATTCAAAGGCAATTTATCTTAAGATACTGTAAATGATACTAATTTTTTGTCCATTTGAGATACATGCTATGCTATAACAAATCATACTGTGAAGTGTAACCACTGCCTACATAGTTAAATTTCTGGGATCAAGAAAGTATATTTAGATTGATTCCCATCATAACTGGTGGGGCACAGCTAACTCAACTGTGAAAAGACACATCACACAATCACCCTGTTGCTGATTACAAGGCCTGGGGTCTCTGCTTTCTCCCCTTCTCCTCCTGCTGGCTCCCTCCCTCCTTCCATTGACCCCTCTGTCCCTGCAATAGCCCTCCAGCTTGGAGTGGCTTGCTAGAATAGGCATCGAGGTTTCAGGTCATAGCCTGGGGGACTACTGCTGGGTGTGCAGGGGTGCTTCAACTGCACCCCTGGTTTCTTTTTTTAAGTCTTAAATGATGCCCTCCCCACTCCAAGCCATCATCCTTTCTCCACTTCCCATGACCATCCTCAGCCGAAGCATAGATTGTAACCCCCTCTGCTCCCCTCTGAAATTGGCCTTTGGTGAGGAATTCAGGGCTTTCCCCATATCTTCTCGCCCACCTTAATGGAGGGGTGCTGCATTTTCCTTTCTCCTCAAGTCCCTTTTTGCATCATCACCACCCAACACTTCCTTGTTTTGGCCAAAGCCATCAGGTAAGGTTGGAAAGAGTCTCTAACTTCCCTTGTTTAGTTTGGAATATTTACTCACTCTCCACCAGCCTGGGAATGAATATTGGGTCCTCAGCCCTGCCACCCTCTGCTGTCATCGTCTGCTGATACTGTTTTTTAGCTCAGGTTTTGATAAAGTGAAAAGAACAGTCACCAGGGGTACTCAGACCTGCCAGCTCTCAAAGTGCTTGGTGGTAAAACTTGGAGAAAGGCCATAGAAGATACTTGTAAGCACACACGATCCCTCTGAATGAACTGTTTTCTGTAATTGCTTTTGCTTTTAACAATTGAAGAAATTTTAAACAGGGTTCTTACGTGGTCATCTTACAATCCATTTGGGTCTAGTTTGGAATCTGACAATTGGAACAAAAAGAACCTTGGATTTGATGCATGCTTTGTTTTTGGTGCTGCTGTGTCTCATGGTCCTCAGCAGGGATGGAGAAAAAAAACTTGGTGTGCACAGCAGATCCCCGAAATTGGCAGGCTTGACTTCCTGGCAAATTGCTGCGTTTTTCCACTTTTCTGTTCAGGACCACTAAATGCTGAGATGTGGATGCATACTGAAATAAATGCAATTCATTGTGTTCTAAAGGTTTTTTTTTTTTTTAATTTAGTGTTTCTGCAAAACCACCTATTGAAGCAGCAACTATCAAGTCTGAAAAGCAATCGATGTTTCCATTAATCTTTTTTGGGGGGATACCTTAGTTCTAAGGATTTAATATCCTGTAAGTAAAGTTGAACATAACAGTATTCCATAAGCAGCCTTTTTATTGTCAGACCATTGCCTGATTTTAATATAATAAAAAAAAAGTGTGTGGTAAAAAACAAAAAAGGATATGGATATGCTCATCCTATTACTTGAGGTGACTTAGGATAAGTACTGAAATGCATTAAACCTCTATTTTCTAATCCATAAAATGGTAGTAATTATGGTAACTTCTTCATAAAGTTGGCATAAAGATGAAATGAGATGATGCTTCTAAAATACTTAGCACAGTACCTGACACATACACAATTTATGAGATTTTTGGCTATTACCATGGTTGTGAATTTACCTACAACTCTTCTCGTTTTCAGGATAAAGCTAATATTGCCAAGACTGGAAATCTATGAGAGGTGTTGTTCCATAGTGTGTAATTAAAAATGGGCCTCAAGGAAGAATTATTCCTATTGCATTTCTCTTATTGGCCTCATCACATTTGGTATGTGTCTCTGTCTCCTACTTGATGCTAGGTTCTTTTGAGGATAGGGTCTATGTCTCTTTGAATTACTGAGTGTGGTTAATTGTAGAATCTTGCTAAGGGAGTGTGTAAATGAACATGTATGCAAATACACTTAAAAATTAATTTTACATTTTGAGTTATTTATGTGGTTTTATTTATTTATTTTTAAAGATTTTATTCATTCATTCATGAGAGACACACACACACAGAGAGAGAGAGAGAGAGAGAGAGAGAGAGAGAGGCAGAGACACAGGCAGAGGGAGAAGCAGGCTCCATGCAGGGAGCCTATGTAGGACTCAATCCCCGGTCTCCTGGATCATGCCCAGGGCTGAAGGTAGGCACCAAACTGCTGAGCCACCCAGGGATCCCAATTTATGTGGTTTTAAGTAATCATAAGGAGTGACTCCTTTTAGCTCCCTTGAGTCTAGAAAGCAATATAGACATTATAGCTACAAATAAAAGGATAGTTAAAAATCATACATTGTCATTTGTTTACATTTCAAGGAGGAGATCTAGTTTAGACATTTTATATTTGAGATCCCTAGTAGACATCCAAGTAGAGGGGCTGAACAGGGAGTTGGATTAAGTTTGGAGAGGTCTTTAACATTCCAGAAACTTTTAGAAATCTCTAAGTCTGGAAAAATTGAGGGTAGTTAACATACGGTTAGTACTTACAGCTACATTACTGAATAGGATCACCAAGAGGGAGGATGTAAATTAAGAAGGGAAAGAGTCCTAAGATTAAACTCTGAGACATTCCAAAACGTAGAGTGTGGGGTCATGACATGAAGCCAAAGTAAGAGACTGATCTGGAGAGGATCAGAGGTCAAACAAATTTGAACCAAGAGAAAGTCAATTATCCCATGTTCAGCTCTCATTGACTCTGGCTCTTGCTCACATCTATGTTGGGAGCTTTTTACAAATTCAGTATACTATTTGGATCTATCTCTAGTTTTCCTAATTAACTCTCTGCTTCTCACAACCCTTATTCGATACTCTGTTCTGTATGTGTCTTCAGATTGGGCCCACTGAAATCTTTAGGATCTAGAGTCAAGGTCAGGGCTGCCCTTTGGCCAGCCTCAGCTAACACCAGCCCTGTTGCACCTTGCCCTTATTCCTCACCTCACTTGTCATCCTCTCCTGGAAGAGACGGAAAGATAGCTCCTCTTGATGATTTGGCTTCAGACCTCCTGATTCAGCTTTCAGGTGGGTGTAATACACCTCTCCTCAAACTTACCCTGTGCCTCCCTTTCTTGGACTTCCTTCTTGCCTGTGTATTGTATTTTTGCTCCAGCTCCAGGCATTTGGCCACTTTAGAGAAACAACCTGTCTTTTTCAGTCAGTCTCTGACTCTATCTGCAGCTCCCCCCCCCGCCCGCACTCTACTCCGACTACAATGACAGGTGCTCTTGCTGTGACCCTCTGGGTCATCTGATCCGATCTAGAAGAAGGTCAAGTCTCTTAAACCCAGTCTAATATATTGCCTAAGCTTTTTACCATATGGTGATCTCAAATAGTCTAGAAAATAAAAATTCCCTGGAGAGAGAGAGAGAGTGTGTGTGTATGTATGTATATATATATATATATATATATATATATATATATATATGATGGAAAATTCAAATATTTGATTCCTAACCTACAACTTGTATTTGTTTCCAGTAATCACAAGCTAAATCAGCAGCAATTTCTGGAGGGAGTACTAGAAGTCTAATTAGCAAACAATACTTGATATTTCCCCTAGAGACTGTGGGATATAAATTAGGAGGAGAAGAATAGAATTCCAAGATAATTATATAGGTCCTAGAACTCTTTTAAAGGGTTGTTGCTATTTGAGGGTTCTGTAATCATTGGTTGGTCCCTGTTTAACCTAAATTCTTACTAAGTTGGGTCAGGTATGTTTAGGGGAGATCTAGTAATAAGACCAACTCCCTGATTTTCAAGGCCACTACACAACTAGATCTCCAGAAACAAAGAATTTCCAAGTTCTAGTTTTTCTATTTGCTTTGGCTGATGATGCCTGACCTTGAACAGCTTTTTTCTTGATCCCTGTCCTTCAGTTAATAATAGGTGGATATGTATAGAAATTTCACTCACGTTTATTAGATGTTTACTTTTTACATGCATCTTTACTGCTTTTATGATAAAATGCAATGTTTTATTCCAGTGCCCCCCTTAATCCCCATCACCCATTTAGACCATCCTCTGCCCATCTCCCTCCATCAAACCTCAGTTTGTTCTGTATTGTCAAGAATCTCTTATGGTTTGCTTCCCTCTCTTTCTCTTTTTCCCTTCCCTTATGTTCATCTGTTTTTTTTTTTCCCTTAAATTCCACATATGAGTTAAATCATATGGTATTTGTCTTTCTTTGACTCCTTATATTGCTTAGCATAATACACTCTAGCTCTATCCATGTCATTGCAAATGGCAAGATTTTATTCTTTTTGATGACTAATATTTCATCATGTGTATATGTGTGTATATGTATATACAATACACATATACACCACAAATACACATATACACACACATAATATACCACATCTTTTTTTTTTTTTTTTTTACCACATTTTCTTTATCCATTTGTCAGTTAATGGACATTTGGGCTCTTTCCATAGTTTGGCTATTGTTGATCATGCTGTTATAAACATTGAGGTGCATATTCCCCTTTGAATCTGTATTTTTTTAAGATTTTATTTCTTTATTCATGGGAGACAGAGAGAGAGAGAGAGACAGAGATATAGGCAGAGAGAGAAGCAAACTCCCTGTGGGGAGCCTGATATGGGTCTCAATTCCAGGATCCTGGGATCAGGGCCTGAGCCAAGGGCAGATGCTCAACCACTGAGCCACCCAGGCATCCCTGAATCTGTATTTTTGTATCCTTTGGGTAAATACCTAGTAGTGCAACTGCTGACTTGTATGGTAATTCTATTTTTAACCTTTTGGGGAACCTCCTACTGTTTCCAGAGTGGTTGTACCAGTTTGCATTCCCACCAACAGTGTGTAAGAGGGTTCCCCTTTCTCCACAACCTTGCCAACATCTGTTGTTTCCTGTGTTGTTAATTTTAGCCATTCTGACAAGTGTGTGGTGGTATCTCATCATGGTTTTGATTTTTATTTCTCTGATGATGAGTGATATTGAACAGTAGCTTTATCTCATTTTTTTAAGTTATATGATATAGTACTGTATAGAATACTAAAATTTATTTAATAAAAATATGACTTATATTCATATATTTACAAGCAATGTAAAAACATCCATATATATATATATATATATATATATATATATATATATTTCTTTGCACACTTGTATGAGTATTTCTGTAAGATACATTCCTAGAACTGGATTTTTTAGGCTGAAAGACACACACATTTCAAATTTTGAGATAGAACTACCAAATTGTCCTCTTAAAAAAGTTGTGTCATTTTTCATGCACATCGTTAATGTATGTAATATCTGTGTTCATAAACATAAACCAACAATTGGTATTATGATTGTTGGAACATGGTAGATAGAAAATTATACCTATTCAAATTTTCATTTTCTAAGTATTATTGTAATAGTTAAACACACTTGGTAAAATATACAAAGCAAGTATTTTTAGTGACTGCTTTTTAATTTTTTTTTTTTTTTTTTCATTTATTTATGATAGTCACACAGAGAGAGAGAGAGAGAGGCAGAGACATAGGCAGAGGAAGAAGCAGGCTCCATGCACCGGGAGCCTGACGTGGGATTCGATCCCGGGTCTCCAGGATCATGCCCTGGGCCAAAGGCAGGCGCTAAACCGCTGCGCCACCCAGGGATCCCAGTGACTGCTTTTTAAAAACTATAGTTATTTTCATTGCTTAAAGGCATAACAGATGTATCTTAGGAGCAAAGCATATGTATAGATATATAAATACCTATACATATACATATATATATACATATATATATATATATATATACATACACATACACAGGCATTAAAGTACTTGACACATCATTTTTTTTCCCACCCCCCACCCTTGACACATCAAATAC
Organism: Canis lupus familiaris; assembly: GCF_011100685.1. Taxonomy (NCBI): domain Eukaryota; kingdom Metazoa; phylum Chordata; class Mammalia; order Carnivora; family Canidae; genus Canis; species Canis lupus. The sequence goes on from NC_049228.1 coordinate 18,108,428, forward strand.
ACCCATTTACAGATGAGTGACATTGTGCCCTCATGCTACTTTCACTCTCATGGGTGGGTTGGGGGACATATTTGCATACAACTAATGTAGGCAAGTGCATGATGGAGAAAGATGTTAAATCTAGTTTGAGAACTAGTAAACTTTCAAGTTCCACTGGAATAATAGATTAATGGATAGCATGTTGAGTTTTTACTTTTGGTATGAAATATTAGTACGTTTTGACAGGACTCTTCAAAATAAACATCTGAATAGGGTTCTACTTGAAAGTCCACCAATAACAAATTTTCCTGTTGGCTGATATTCTTTGGGTGGGGGTAGCTGGAACAATATCATATGACATTCCTAACATGGGCTCTCCTGATCTAAGATTGTTTCTGGAGTATTCAATACCACAGATAGCAACCTAATTGGTTTTCTGTTCTTTTCCACCAACGAGCTCTGTATTTTCTGCATTTGTTATTAAAGATGGCTCTTTTCCTTTACCATGAATGGCATAGTGTCTACAGGTTATGCTTGATATCTTCTTGCGATGCAGTTTGTATTCACTATGTGTCAGGCCCCAAGCTAAAGGGGATAAGAATATGGCCAAGCCTAATTAAAGAGCAAGTCAGGAAATGAATAGGTTGGCAAATAGCTAAGAACTGGATCATGTGGAAAAAGGGACAGCTGTGTTGAGGTCAGGCCCACAGTCATCTTTTTTAAATTTTAGGAAAGGGTCAAACCAGGACAGCTAATGAATAAAGTCCAAGAGTGAAGACTAGAAGCTAAAGATGTGTAAATGTCAAGAAGTTAAGGAATTGAAACTACACTAAGAACATCAGTATTGTCTTAAAACAATTAATTAGAAGAGTGAGTGTTGGAGAGGGACACAACAGGGTAAGTTAAGTCATCCATATACCTTTAATAGGATACTATGACAAGAAGGTTCCTTTGTAGTCACCTCAATCCCACACTCCATATGTGACAGACTTCATAATTCTTAAGGGACAACAGTCAATTCTGATCTTAGAAGCATGGTCAGTGAAATTTATTTTAAAAATCAAAAAACTTTTGTATAGACTAAAATCCTTAGAAAATATCTCTTTCTATATGTAACACATAAAACCTTACTATTCTTAATGGGCACCTAGGTGGCTCAGACAGTTAAGTATCTGCCTTGGGTTCAGGTTATGATCCTAGGCTCCAGGGATCAAGCCCTACATCCTGCTCAGTGGGGAGCCTGTTTCTCCCTCTCCCTCCCTCTGCCTGTTGCTCCCCCTGCTTGTGCTCTCTCTCTTTGCCAAATAAATAAAATATTTTAAAAAATGAAAAAAAACCCATTATTCTAGGCTGACCAGAATGGTTTTCAGATTTACCTAAATTATAACTTACTTGAATGTCTTATTCAATGTATATTTTAATGGCTTTCTTCTGTAGAGTATAAAATGCTAATGACTCAGCAGATGGATGGATACTGCAGGGGTTTCCAGATCTTGATATAGTCTAAAATAAAACAAAATTTTCTTTGTATGGGTGGAAGTTGGCAGTTCTTTTAAATTCTTTACTAAAAACATTTCCAAGAAATATGTTAGATAAGGAATGTCTTTACCGTCCACTCTCTCATCCTACAAAAACCATTCTAGCACCATGCTTGCTTTCAGTGGGAAAAATTAAAATGTCCACCAAGGCAGTATGAGTAAGCTGTAATTTGACTTAGGTATTTTGCACTCTTCAACTGTACTTCCCCACATGGATCTTCCAGCCTTTTTTTTTTTTTTTTTCAGAGAAATTTCCATTTTAGTTCTGAATTTTAATCTTAATTATCTATTCCTTGTTCACTTCCAGGATGATTCTTAGTGTTCCTATATCAATGCCAAAGCACAAATCTCTTCCCTTGCAGTAAACATTTTGGAAAGGAAAAAAACTTCCAAAGTTTATTAGAATGGAATAAACATTTTTCATATTAGAAAGCTTAAGCCGGTAATTATTAAACCATACCTTAACTTACATCTGAAGTGGATATCACAATATTTCCCAGATATATGCTCCATTATTAACTACAAAGAAACAGTTGGCTATTTGTGTTGCATCAGAATGAAAACTTTTATTCATTCTTTTGACTTTTCAAAACATATGCTGGTTCATTATTTTAATAAAATGTACTAACAGATGTTAGGCAGAATGTGGCCACATCTGGGAGACATAAAATACTATTCCAAGTCTCCATAGGAGGGAAGTAGCAATATTGTTTAGTTCTCCCCAAAAGCCTAACTAGACCATCTCATTTAATCTGCTTAACTCCTTTAAGTTGAATAGTTAAGAGTAGCACCAATTATTTTGGTTGCCTTGAGAATAGAAAAAGGAAAGCTAAACTAAAACACCAAGGGAAATACCACAAAACGAAATGTACTATGCTGAAATACAAATAAAACTTCACTAAAGCCTGTGGCTAGGGCTATATTTTTTCAGCTGAAGAGGTTGTAAATCTTAAGTTGCTGGCTTCCTGAATCCACCTTGAATTATAGGTCTCTTTAGGCCTTTCTACAACGTCCCTACTTTAGTTGACCCTTTCAAAGAAAGCACAACACATCTACAAGATGACAAATAAAGATTTTGGTAGAAGATATATTTTGACAACAGTATATATATAGACAGCGATTAAGTCCCAAGCTATTTCTGTCTTCTAACCTAACTTTTAATTTTATTTTGTTTTCTTAAAGCAAGTTTTCTAAGAAAACAAAAACAAGACCTGCTGGTTTTCTGTCAATGGATCAGGTTTATACACTGTTGCACTGAACATCATCTCTAGCTTCTTAAAAATAGACCACACTGAGGATTGGAATAATACTAGTGTTGAGAGGAAGCTCTGGAGATGTTTGTCTTATATGCTGCTTACCCATTAGAAAGAAGAAAAATGCTGGAGTTCTATATGCAGCATAGAGTGGGAAAGTACATGTGGCACAAAGGAAAGTATCCCTGGATTTGAATTCAGATGACTTAGGTGTGAGCCTCAGCTCTGCCACTTATGAGCTCTATGTTTGCAAAAGCTAGTTAACCACAGAAGTCACATTTTCCTTGTCTATAAAGTAGGAATAATACGTTGGAGGACTGATCTGAAGATTTAGTGGACTAATAATTAATATAAATGCCCTATATAAACTGTGACACATATATAGCTTATCATTAACAGGCTGCTGGTGGCCTGCAATCTTCATTTCAGAAGAGCAGACAACAATTAGATATTTGGAGTATTGTTGAAAAGAAACCCATATGGTATATGCAGGCAGGTAAAAGGTTCCCATTTCAAACACACTGCCGGGGATCCCTGGGTGGCTCAGCAGTTTAGTGCCTGCTTTTGGTCCAGGGCGTCATCCTGGAGTCTTGGGATCGAGTCCCGCATCAGGCTTTCTGCATGGAGCCTGCTTCTCCCTCTGCCTGTGTCTCTGCCTCTCTCTGTCTCTCCTGAATAAATAAAATCTTTAAAAACAACAAACAAACACACTGCCTAAATAGGGAAAGATTCTATAAGGACTAACTACAACCTTAATAGAAATTTCTGCTTGTAAGTGATAAAAGTGAAGCAAACCAAGCTCATAGGTACTGCTCTATTTCATATACACATTGGGATCAGATTCCCAGTCTCTCATTTTCTTAACATCTATTTATTGAGCATCTATTAAATATGCCAAGCATCACACTAACCTCTAGGTATACACTTGTGGACAAGATTTTTGCTCCCAAGGAATTTATGTCCTACTCACATTAATATCTCAATTCCAAGAACTTGGCCAAGTGTTGGCACATAGTAGACGTTCAATAAAAGTTGCTTGAGCCAAACTAATCTAATTTTGTAGCATTACCATAGCAGAAAGTTGGTAAAGCTGTGAAATTTGTGATTAAAAATGATTTTTGTACTTAGTTAACCATGTGATTAATAGGGTACTACTTCTCAAGTTTTGAGAGAATGTAATCTTTTTTTTTATAGGTAAACTCTATCCCCAACATGGGGCTCAAACTGACAACCTCAAGATAAAGAGTTGCATGCATGATCCTCCAACTGAGCCAGCCAGCTGCCACAAAAATAATCTTTTTAACTAGAGTTCATGTAGTCATCTACCTATAGTATGATACTTGTATTATATAATGTTAACTTAACATTTCCTACTCAAAATATGATTTTTACTTCCAATTAGTACATTTAACATGGGAGCAGAGTATTAGAAGAATGTATTTTTAAGGGTAATATCCCTTAGGTCAGGTCAAAAAATTAGCAAAAGGAATGTAGGTTGGATATGTCAAGTCACTATAGACAGACTGATATTGATTTAATGTACAACTAAAACAAAGCAAAAGAAAATGGAAAGTCCATTCTATTTATATGATCAAGGTGAGATAGCTACAAAATGGTGGACCCTCTGTCAATCTGGTTCTTAGACTGGAAAAGAGGGACTCTGATCCTTATGAGGAAGCATAAACAAGCAATAAACTTCTGTTGTGTTAAGGCATGGAGATTTCGGAAATTTTATTACTATACTATAGGAAAATCTTTCCCGATTAATAGTCAGGGGAGGCCCATAGTACTTTCAATGCCAAGTTTCTGAGTAAGAGATAAAATAGGTAATATGAGTTCCATTAATTTGTCAGTAGTGTCTTTCATATTAAGGATGCTAGCCTGAGGTCTAGCTTTTTAATCACATTTAATCCAGATATCCCATAAGTTTTCCATTTTCCCACTAATTCTCCTGTGAATCTTTTTTAAGTACTATATTTAACTTTTATCCATAAAGTTCCTGTGCTTTCTACAAATGATCACTTTTTGCAACATCAATGGAATTTCTTAATCTAATCACACATCATTATCTTCACAGGCATAACTGGAGCAAAAGGTTCTGAATTATGAACACCCTTAATTGAACTGCACATGCAGTCGTCATGAATAAAGGAGGGATGGTTCTATAACTGCGCTATCTCTAGAAGGTGGACCTTTATAGGAAGGGAGAAGCAGCAGCACGCCCTCATTATAGTTCTTCCTTGACTTACAACAAGGCTATGTCCTGATAACCTGGCAGAAGTTGAACATATCCTAAGTCGAAATCCATTTAATACATCTAACTTGGGCGGCTGGGGGTGGGGGTGGGGGGGGTGGGGTGGGGGGCTCAGAGGTTTGGCGCCACCTTCAGCCCAGGGCATGATCCTGGAGACCGGGTATCGAGTCCCACTCTGGCTCCCTGCATGGAGCCTGCTTCTCCCTCTGTCTCTCTCTCTCTCTGTCTCTCTGTGTCTTTCATAAATAAATAAATAAAATATTTTAAAAAATAATACACCTAACTTACTGAACATAACAGCCTACCTTATATGTGCTCAGAACACAATAGCTACAGTTGGGCAAAATCCTCTAACACAAAGCCTATTTTGTAATAAAGGGAATAGCTCATATAATTGAATATTGTACTGAACGTGAAAATCAGAATGGCTGTATAAGGGTACAAAGTGGTTGTAAGTGTATCAGGTGTTTACCCTCCTGATCAAACAGCTGACTGTAAGGTGTGGCTCACTGCTGCTGCCCAGCATCACAAGAGTGTCCTACCACAGATAGGTAGTGCAGGAAAAGATCAAAATTCAAAATTTGAAGTACAGTTTCTACTGAATAGTATCACTTTCAACCACTGTTAAGTTGAAAAGTCATACATGTAATTTGGGGACTATCTGTATTTTGACTTTTTTTTTTTCATACTGGAGAAATAGCTTAACCTTGAAGGGTTTGTTTGTAGAATCTGAGAATTTCTTTTCTCTTCTTTTCTTTTTTCTTTTTTCTTTTTCTTTCTCTCTCTCTCTCTCTCTCTCTTTCTCTTTTTCAGTAGAACTCCAAGCTCGATGTGGGGCTGGAACTCGCCACTGTGAGATCAAGAGTCACATGTTCAATCCACTGAGCCAGCGTTCCCAAGAATTGTCATTTCTTATGTAAGGCTATAGATAGTAGATAAAAGTTTTCAAGTCACTGAAAAAGAATAATGCGGGATCCCTGGGTGGCGCCTGCCTTTGGCCCAGGGCGATCCTGGAGACCCAGATCGAGTCCCTCCTCGGGCTCCCTGCATGGAGCCTGCTTCTCCCTCTGCCTATGTCTCTGCCTCTCTCTCTGTGTGACTATCATGAATAAATAAATAAAATCTTTAAAAAAAAATAATGCTCTGCTTGTTTACTTTAATGGACCGTTAGGTAGGATATGTAATGTGTTGTCTTTAATATTTTAACACCTGTCCTCTTCCTTTCTACCCATCCAAAAACTATCCACCGCAGTACTACTCAAATCCTAGCTCCTCAGGAAATCTTCCTTCAACACACCAGCTGGAGTTGATCCTTTCCTTTTCCAAAATCCTATGTAGATTCATACCATTTATCTGGCATCGCTTGGAGAGTTTTAGAAAGTTCAAAAGCTGGAGAGGACCTAAGAATCATCCAACACAATCCTCTCATTTTGCAAATGAGGAAAATTAAGTCCAAAGAAGTTAGGCAATTTATTTAAGTCACATAGTTAGAGATTCATCGGAGGCTATAAACCTAGTTTGCCCAATTCCCAGGGTGGTCCAATTTCTTTATGCCACAAATGCCTTCCTATGTACTGTCTGATTTCGTTGGTCATCTTTTCAAGAGAACAGGACATCCCACCAACAGTATATACCTTGAGGTCAGGGAACTCTTCCTCTGTTACTACTTCTTCAGTTTGCCGCTTAACTTACACGCATTTTTACATATATATTTTTTTTTTTTTTGTAGACTAATTGGTTGCGTTTTGGGTCGTGATTACATCTATCTAATCTATCTTTTTTTTTTTTTAAGATTTTATTCATCTATTTATGAGAGAGAGAGAGAGGCAGAGGGAGAAGCAGGCTCCATGCAGGGAGCCCAACACAGGACTCGATCCTGGGACTTCAGAACCACGCTCTGGGCCGAAGGCAGATGCCAAACCGCTGAGCCACCAAGGGGTCCTCAGGGGTCCCTAACCTATCACTTTTTTTTTTTTTAAATTTATGATAGTCACACAGAGAGAGAGGCAGAGAGAGAAGCAGGCTCCATGCACCGGGAGCCCGACGTGGGATTCGATCCTGGGTCTCCAAGATCATGCCCCGGGCCAAAGGCAGGCGCCAAACCACTGCGCCACCCAGGGATCCCCCCATCACTTCTTACATTCTCAAGTTGAGAGGATGATACTGGAAGGGGCCGAGGAGACAGGAATAAAATAGCAAGGTATGCTGGCCAGTAAGGGCTGAGGAAAACCGTCAGAATACTTACAGACGTCCAACAATATACTTCTAGAACAGAAGGTCATTTTCCCTGGAATAACTGGATCTTGCGGGTTCCCTCGGCCGGGATGGTTAAGCGGGTGCCGGCCGAACGGGGAGGCAGGTGCCGAAGTTCAGGTGAAGTTCTAGAGCGGCCTGCCTGACGAGGATGTGCACCGGCTGCGGTGGGCGTAAGGCCGGGAGGCGGTCACCGAGAGCAGAACTCGCGGCCCGGGCCCCCCGCAGCCGGCCAGGGAGGCGTCCCGGGGGCACCCGGGCGGGGGCAGCAGAGCCCGAGCGGCCCCAGCGACGGCAACCGCGGCGGCGCCGTCGACATCCGGGCGTCGCCCGGGGGCCGCCGACCCCGCGGAGGGAGGGCGCCGGGGGGCGGGGCCGGCCGGCGGGGGGCGGGGCCGCTCGCGCCCTCCAGGCCGGCACGAGGCGGCGCGCCCTCCCCTCGCGCCGCGGGCCTCCCCGCGCCGTGCACGTCCCCGTCCCGCGCCTCCGCCCCCTCGCTCGCTCGCTCCTTCCCGCCCTCCCCGCAGCGCCGGCCGAGCCGGCTTCCCCTCAGTCTCTCATGAATATTGAGCGGCCCCTGTTGTATTTCCCGAGCTCCATTGCGGAAGCCGAGGCTCGCCATATTGTGCGGCGGCGCCGGCGGCCGCGGCGGCTTCTACCTGAGTCTCGGTCTGGCCGCGGCCGGCGGAGTCCCGGGCTGGGGCGGGAGCCGGTGAGTGGGGCCGGGCCGGGAGGCGAAGGGCGCGGGAGCTGCGGGCCGGGACGCGCGTCGGCTCGGCGGGGCTGCGGGCGGCTGACGGCGGCGCGGGCACCGGGGGTGTGTTGCCCGCGGCGGGGGGGGTGTGAGGGGAGATGGCGCCGCCGCCGCCGCCGCCGCCGCCGCCGCCGCCGCCCCCGCCCCCGGCCGCTCTCGGGGCGGCGATGGCGGGGGAGGCAGCGTCTCATTGTTCCCGTTTGTTTCTTGGAGGGTCTCGGCGGAAGTGGCGGGTCCGACCTGCGGAGGAGCCAGTGCGGGAAGCTCAGGGGTTGCATCCCTTCCTTGGTTGGGAACCCCTCGCCGTCGGCTCCTCAGCGCGGAGGCCGAGGCTGCGGAGCCGCCCCCCCGTCGTCGCCTGCGAGGCGAGGGCTCCCTCCCTGCGGCGCCCCTCAGGAGGCCGGCGGCGCGGAATGCGGGGTTTTTCCTCAGGGCTTCCCCGTCGCTGCCTCGGGGGTGTGCGTCTGCACCGTGGGGGTGGGGTAGGGGCGCTTTGTGCAGAAGGCCCCCTCCCCTCCCCCCGGCGGTGCTGGAGTCGGGGTTCGCGTTTGGAGGCGCCCCTCGGCGCCCCTCGGCGCCCGGGGTTCCGTGTGGGCTGCGGGGGGACCCCCTCCTGGCCGAGGCATTCCTGGAGTGCCGCCCGCCTGCCCGCGAGTATCTGTTGCTGCTTTCTGAAACCGCGAGGTTGCCCCGGCCGAGTCGTGGGGGGAGGGGGTGCCTTGGTTGGCTTCTTATGGAAGCTTCGCGTTTTGAACATGGTCGTTGACGCCGAGATCTTTGGTACCGGGTGTCGCCGGGGGAGCCCTGGCTCTCGCTTGTCAAAGATACTTTTCCTCCTCGAGAGAAGAAGCCTCCTTGCTCCCAGAGATACTGTTGGTTTGGGAGAAAAAAAAAAAAATTGGTCTTTGAAACTTCGTTGGTTCGTTCCGATTATTTGCCCGCTAAGAGCATAATGGCTTTATGGTCTTATTATCCCCTTTAAGCCTTTTTTTTTTTGGTGGTGGTGGGGGGTATATACTGCATGGCTGTCAGAAAGTTGGAGAGAATGTGTGCCTTTAAGGGGTAAAGTGGTTCGAAAATGTTGGATTTCCTTGAGGCGTGTGAAGAAATTTGTTAACTGTGGAAAGGACAGGTTTGCAATCAGCGTTTTGGGAAGACGCTTTTACTTTTAAAAATTAAAAAATAAAAAACCACTGAGACATGGCTTTGATGTTTTAGGCTGAGAATTATGTTCAGGACTAATGTTTGAGTGCTTTGCATTACATAATCTACTTTTGATGAGTTCCAAGACGATAAGCTGGAATACTTAGTGTAATTGGTAGATAATCTACTTTCCCCACTTGCATCGGGGTATAGTTGGATTTTTTAAGAATTTAGCGTGGTGTCAGATCAGGCTTCTTACAGTGAGTATCTGACCCTTTGATTTACGAAGAATTTAAATGGCAGCGATAAGACTTTGGTTATTCCTTTTCCCCTCTGGAATGTCAACTTGTCACAATCAACAGGTATCTCTTCAAATCTTGATTGTACATTTAACATGTTTAAAGTAAAATAATGGGTAGTTATATAAGACTCCATTTTCCAGAGATTGCACAGTAAATATGGCCCCTTACTTTTTCTGAGGATTCTGAGTTATTTCCTTCAGGTACTCTTGTGGGATCCACCTGTAGGGTTAATTATAGTAGGTGTGAGAGAGAAACGGAGAATTTATGATGGAAAACTGCCTAGGTAGGCTAGTCTGAGTATTTTAAAAATATGCTGGGGGTCCTCAAACTTGCTACAGAGAAAAATTTCAAATTAGAGCTACTTACGTTGTGTAGACAATGCAGACATTCAAAATAAGGCATTTTGAGTTTTCTTTGCCTGTATTGAACGCTCAAATAGCTAGTTACTAGGTTTGTGTGGATAGAAATAATGTATAGAGCAGGTCCGCAAATAGGAATTTCGTTTTTCTGCACAAATTTCAGTGTGTAGTGCCAGGTCTTTTTCTAATCTGATTTATTCATGGTTTGTGTTTCTATTACGTGGTCTTTGGAGTAAAGGTGATTTATGTCTAATGAATAATATATAGCCAGATGTTTTAGTGACAGTTTCATTTCTATATGTTAGCAAAGAAGCATAATTCCCTCCGGCAAGAGAAGTGAGTTAACATTAAAATGCACTTTATTAAAGCTATGGACACATTTTTAGTATGACTTAAAGCACCTCATAATTTTGTAGCAACTTATTAAATCTGGATAAACTAAACAACCCATCACAGTCTGCCATTTTTAAAAAAGGAAAAATACTGTGTGATTATGCACATTCTGCCCACATACAGATCTACACTTGGTTAATTAGTGTTGTTTATCTTTTTTTTTTTTTTTTTTTAAGATTTTATGTATTTATTCATGAGAGACACAGAGAAAGAGAGAGAGGCAGAGACACAGGCAGAGGGAGAAGCAGGCTCCATGTAGGGAGCCTGACGTGGGACTTGATCCCCTGTCTCCAGTATCAGGCCCTGGGCTGAAGGCCACGCTAAACCACTGAGCCACCCGGGCTGCCCAGTGTTGTTTATTACACATAGCGTGAAGACCTTGTCATGCGACATCATTTATTTATCTATTTCCTCATTTTTTTCCATTTCTCTGAAATCTTCGTTATGGTAACTTATTGAATATTTGTTTGCATTTAACTAAGTAGATCTCATATAATTGGGGATACAAAGGTACAATAAGATTTGCCTTGTCCATTCCTTCTCTGTAGGTCAAGATCCTGTTAAACGTCTCTTACCTTTAGTTTTCCACCTAATGTATCAGATGGGTCCTTTGGTGTCTCTTGTAAGGAATACAGTTCGATTTTACATGGACATATTGACTGTGGTAATAGGACTCTTGGCACATAAATAGAGGTTATGTTAGTATGTCTATATAGCATGTAGATGCTAAGGGGGAGTAGGTAGCCCGTGATCCAGTTTTATGCTAATTGGAGGAACTCCAGTGAAACTGGCCATGGATTTTCAAGTTTAAAATTCTTTTCACTTCTCTTTTTGCCCAGTAGATGTTACAGGCAGCCGAAGTAGACTAATGTGTCTAGGCCTAGTGATACTCATGTAGGAAGCTCAGCACCTATGATGTTACTAAAAATTCTAAGAAAGATTCCTAATGCTTGAATGTGCTTTCTCTCATTTCGTTTAGAAATGGATTAACGGGGACAGGGTGGCTCAGCGGTTGAGCCTCTGCGTTCTGCTCAGGGCGCTCAGGGTGTGATCCTGGGTCCAGGGATTGTGTCCCGAATTGGGCTCCCTGTGAAGAGCCTGCCTCTCTCTCTGTGCCTCTCATGAATAAATAAATAAAATCTTAAAAAAAAAAAAGGATTAACAATATGTTTTCTGCTACTAAATATCTGCCATTTTGTCATAATTTTTAAAAAAATCAGTTTAAATACAGTCACGAAAAATCGTTTTTGTAGTTAATCTTGAATTAAATTATCTAATGATAATATTAAGTAGCAGACCATGTGAAAACTATCGAAGCATTTTGGTCATTTATTTTCAACAGGTGTGTTGATTATGGGCTCTCCTGCAAGGGGGATTTCTCTTTGTTTCTATGCTATAGAATGGAGTTGTATTTTATGAAGAGATTAGATTCTAACGTCAGTGCATAAAAAGAAAGTCACGTGGTAAAAAACATGATGCTTGAAAAATCCTTTAGGAAGGGAGAACAGTAAACAAATAAGTTCAGCTCAGCTTTAGTATTGGAACAGATTCATGTTCAAAACCCCCCCAGCAATCTACTGCATTTAGGGGCCGTGTTGAACAACAACAAAATACTTTTTAAAATATATTTTTAAAGTATATTTTTAAAAAATATTTATTTACTTTTTAAAGTAAACTATGCCCAGTGTGGGGCTTGAACTCATGGCTCCAGATCAAGAGTTGCATGCTCCACTGAATTAGCCAGCCAGGTATCCCCCAAAATGTATTTAAATATAAGAAGCACAGTCAGCATGCCATCATGCTTACATGAGGAAAAGCTTGTGGGAGCTGAGATCTTTGAAGAACAGATCAGCTTACTGGCTCATATTTTCTCTAGGATATGTGTTCTAGTGAAAGGAGGTGGTTGTGCTTGGAATATCCTGTGCTGTTTAAATATTTCTCATTTCCTTTCTTTTTTTCTTCCCAAGTTTGATAGTTTAAAACACAAAAGTTAAATGATTTTTATGATACAACTCAACAAATTTTTTTTTAAAGATTTTAAGTAACATCTATACCCAACGTGGGGCTTGAACTCAAAACCCAGAGATCAAGAGTCACATGCTCCATCTACTGAGCCAGCCAGGCACCCTCAACATACAAATTTAAAGGGTTTTAAGTTATCTTTTATAAAATAGATTTTATCTATAGGAATAATTCCAAATTTTCTTTACTTTTCTCTTCAGTGAAGCAGCAAGATCTCTCAAAGGAGAGCAGTTGGAATCACTGTTTGACAGTGGAATAGTCCTAGTAGAGAAAATAGTAACTTCAGTAAGAATTTTAAAGAGGACATTTAGTTTAGAGAGTTGGTTAAGTGGTTGTAGGAGCAAAGAGAACATTACAGTGTAATTGTCCTAAGACTTCAGAAAAGAGACTCCGTTGGCCTCCTTCTGAACCTTTGAGGAGGTCATCATTCATCTGCTTATCAGGTCCTGGAAGTACCCAAAAGTACCCAAAGAAACTGGAGACTGAAACCCATTGCTGCTGCCGGGTTGAGGGGTTGCAATTGCTGCTGCCAGGAACTGGAAGGAAGTTCTTTGACTCTCCTTGCTTTCCAGTCCTTTTATTACCTCCACTGTCAAAGCCTGATAGGGAGAGCTGTCAGAAGTCAATGAAATACAATTGTACAGTCTCCCCCAGCACCGAAGAGCAGAATTTAGGTAGTTTTGAAGTTGAGAGACAATGAGTAAATGATCCACACAAAATTGTGTGGGTTAAAGTACAATAATTTAAATCGGGAATCTTATCCTTACATTGCTTGTTCAAAAAAACAAGTGCTGATTATCTTCTGTTTGCCAGTCACTATGTAAGGGATTAGGGATAGAAAAATGAATTGAACAAGATCTCTTCCTTGAGGAATTTACAGTCTAAATGGAGATGACAAGTAACCCATCTTACAGTGTGTTAAATGCAATAACAGATGAGTGATGTGCTTTGGGAACCCAAAGGACATTGCAACCTACTTGCCTCTTCTCTGCCTTGCTAAACTTAATGACTACTATTTTTATTTTGTATCTTGATCAAATCCAACTTCATTCTCTCTACTGTGCTCAGCTCAACTCCTATGAAATCTCTTTATCTGAGATGCCTCAATTTTGTTATGTAATCATAATCGTTATTAGTTAAGCATTTCCTGTGCCTTATTGACTTAGATTGTAAAGACCATCACTTTCTCTGCACTTCTAGCCTAGCCTAGTACTGTGAACATAGAAGATGTTCCAGAAATATTTATTTTTGCGGTAGGTAATGGGAATTAAAATGTTCATTATTGCTTTTGCAGACATTGTTTCTTCCTTCCAAGGTCATTAGAAAATTGTTTGAGTAGAGTTTGATTTTATAGATGTGAGAATTGAAAAATTAAAATAATTGGTTACCTTAAACTGTATAGTACCAGCAGCTGATCTAGAAATAGGGCTTTGGATTTTTTATTCCAGAGCCAGCAGTTTTGGCAGGGATTCATTTAATGGCTAAATAAAATCCTCTTCTACTTCTCTTACTATTTTATAATCTAATGTTCTGAAGTCTCACAGCACTTCTGGCAGAAAGAAAAGACAGAAGCTCCTTATTTTATTTCCTAAAAATAAAAATAACATGCAGTTTCTTTTTACATTGTTCTTTTTAATTACTCTTTTTTTCCCTATTTCGTATATTGCTCACTACTACCTGCATTAGCTATAATGTGCAAATCTGTAGTGTTTCATTTTGACTTCTTTTTAAAATAGTGTTCTCTTTCTACCGCTATACACACACTATTAAACCAACTTAAAACCAACTGATTCTTTACTTTTAAAAAGATGTATGCCTCCATGCCAGTAATTGCATTAAACCCTCATTATTTACACTATTTGCAATATAGAGTCCAATTCAGTCTGGGACTGCTATCTTGGAATTCAGCCAAATGTTTTATAGAAGGCTTTACTATATTACAGAAAGGATAGTGTTGTGTATAGTGGAAAAAGCTTCAGAATTAAAGGCAGGAGTCTTGGTTTTTAGGTCTGGTTTCACTACAAGCAAAATTATTGGCCTGTTTTGTATTAAAAAAAAAAAAATCACCCTCACTGACCTCACAGGTTATTTGTAAAGACATAAGAGGTAGGGTAGGTAAAAGGTTTTGTAAACGGCATGTTGTAAATACATAGGGTGTAGGTAAAGAAAGAGAGACAGAGATGGATTGATCTCTGGCATGAATCTGGATTATAGTCTGTGCCTACTTTCAAGGGAGTTTTCATATTTCAAAGTTGTTAGGGTGCAAATGGAATGTGGGAGGAGTTGTGGATGTCCTATAACCCTACTTTTCCCAAGGCTGGGTTATAATATAGTATTCTCTCCCCTTTAAATAATTGTATTTTAAGATTGTCATGCCTCATTAATTTCTTTACACCAGGGTCAAGTATCTTGCTTATATCATTAGACAATAATATCCCAAACTTTACTTACACATTAGGAACAAAACTACCACTTTGTAGATTGTTTAAATGACAAGGGCCCGGGGGAGTAGGGGAAACAGATGGTATTACAGTTTTGACTGAAAACTACCTATTGCGGTTTTGTTTTACTTACATGTTATTTTATGATATCAATTACAGAAAATAGCTGCTTTTCAGAGTACACTTAGCAAAATTAGAAATTATATCTGTTCACTTTCAATGAACTTGTCCTTTTATCGTTCATCTTAAAATTTTAATTGGCATATTTATAAAGAAAATCTGCCTCATTGATTTAGGGAAAGATGCTTTTTTCTAGCTTTTATATTTTTATGAGTTACTGTCCTCCAGGAATATTTTCTCATGTGGCTATAAAGTAGAAATATGTTGAAGGCTCTTGAATACTGATAGTTGAGTATTGTCTAAAATATTAAGACTCAATTTCTCTGTCTTTAATGTTTTTATAATTGATTATGTTTGTATTTAAATGTAGGTCTCATTTCCAGTTTGGGTTAACCAGTGATAACTTACCAGTGTAGCCTCCTGAAATTGTTTTTTTCCCAGAAGTCTCCGTAACTTTTGAAAAGGTAACGTTACAACTATGTGTAATATAGATAATGTGATTATCAATGCCAATTTAAATTATCTTGAAACCTTTTGGATAATATGTTGTAATAATGATTTAGGAAAATTAAGACAATATTGGTGAGCCAGTGAGGAAAAAAAAATTTCATACAGTAACCTAGCTGTTTCTCATTTCTTTTCTTTTTAAAAATTTTTTATTTATTTATTTGAGTGTGAGAGAGTGTGAGCACATGAGGGTGGAGGAAGGAGAGGGAGAGAGAATCTCAAGCCCATTTTGTGCTCAAGCACCTATGTGGGGCTTGATCTCACAACTCTGAGACCACGATGTGAGCCAAAATCTAGAGTCAGGCCCTACGCTGAAGGCGCGCACTAAACCGCTGAGCCTCCTGGGCTGCCCCCTGACTGACATTTCTTAAACGGATTTGGTTTTAATCCATATGTTCAGTATGTTGCTTATAGTCTTTTCAAAAAACAGCTTAAGAGCTAATGGAAAAAATCAATGTTATTAAATTGTCTTTTTATGAAATATAATTTTAGTTGTCACTATGCACTATGTTACCTTTTTAAGTGTATTTGTTTTGGAAAATTTAAGAAGTAGCAAGAAAAAATCATGTTTTCAATACTTCATTTTAATTGCTTTTAAATTTTGAAGTATTTCCTTTTGGAAATTTTATCTTTTGGTTTTTGTTTTGTTTAAAATAGAGTTTTAACTGTTTTATATTATAGACCTGAATTTATGTGCATATTTTAATTCTTTTGATATCACAAATATTTTCTATGCCATAACCAGTTTGGTAACATTTTTGACAATGGCAGAATATTTCAAATGGGTGTAACAATGATTGGATCCTGAGGTTCCTTTTAGCTTTGTATTTAGGTTGATAGTGGGGAGGTCCAAAATTCATTGTGACAGCCAGATGGACATAATTAATAAGCAATACCTTTTGTCTCCATAAGTTTACAAGAATGAATCTGTAATTGATGGCTATAGCTTGTTGCGGTATAGCTGAGGAAAACTGAGAAGGACTTAGAGAAGGTAGTCTCTGGTTTTTCTGTTACTAGGTTTTGGAATTCTTTTTTAGAGCAAGTGTTCTTGGCCTTCAGTTCTGAGATCTCCTAAGGGACCATTATTCTGAGATTTAGGGCATGTGTTCTTTTGTATGGTATTCCCCCCCACCCCCCCCACCCCAGGTTCGAGAGTTCCTTACTTCAGCTTCTCAGTGGGGGTGTGGACGCAAAAGTTAACAACCATGGACTTTTTTTTAGAGGATTTCCTTAAAAAGTAGAGGTAGAGGGAAATCGGTATAAAAGGTGCCTACAGGGGATTCTTGGGTGGCTCAGTGGTTTAGGGCCTGCCTTAGGCCCAGGGTGTCATCCTGGAGTTTCACATTGGGCTCCCTGCATGGAGCTTGCTTCTCTCTCTGCCTGTGTCTCTGCCTCTCTCTCTGTCTTTCATGAATAAATAATAAAATCTTTAAAAAAAAAAAAAAAGGTGCCTACACACAGTGTCTTGTATCGAATTAATATCAATTTTCTTTTTTTGTTAATTGTTTGATAATATAGAATCAGTTTTGCTTAGGAGAGGATGATTTCACTACATTAGCTGCTTAAGTTTTCTCATTCATTCATTCAATTTTTAAGTAGTCTCCACACCCAGTGTGGGACTTGAACTCACAATCCCAAAACCAGTAAGTTCCATGTTCCAATGACTGAGCCAGCCAGGCACCCCAAGGTTTTATAATAGTATGTTATGGTTTTCTCTTTTTAACATTATTTTAAACTCACATTAAGATTATCAAAGTCTAATTGCTAGTAAGTAGCTTTAAAAAATTATTTTGATATTTACATATTTAAATACATATTTTTTTCATTGGTAATAAGGAACTCTGCCTTAATGGACATAAAATACATACATCTATATATCACCTAAAACATGCTTATCTTATAAAGAGGTTTAGATCTATATATTGACTAACTCAAAACCATGTTGATGTCCAGTATAGATGAGCTGTGCAAAATTTTTGTTGCTTTCAAGAACATAAAGATTATACTACTCTTCAGATTTATCAGAGCTGTAAAACTCTTTCTATTCTAAGAGTTTTTGATTTCTTTTTCATGTTTCTGAGATCCTGGCCTTTGAAACCCCAGGAACTATTAAGTGTAAAACTTTTTTGAAAAAAATAAATAAAAATTTTTTGATGCAAGTTACAGAAACCAAGAGATAAAGGCCAGAACAGAAGAAAGATTAAATCTGTTTATCTTTTGGAATTGTTTGGAGAACCCAATATGAGAATTGAGATCTCCTCAATCCCAGTAATCCCAGCCTGGCTGCTACTATGGAATATGTATAGGGACAGAATAATTTTTATTTTCCTGCAAGAGAAAGTCTACCTTGTATGACAAAAGGATACCAGAGACACATTCTTAACTCCTTTATTCTTACTTGTTCTAGTCTTAAAACTGTTAAAAATCTGTGCTTATTAGTATTTTGGGAGTTGAAAAATGGAAACTCTCTCCACAAACTCTTAACAACTCTGTTTTATTTTATTTTATTTATTTTATTTTATTTTATTTTTTATTTTATTTTATTTTATTTATTTTTAAGATTTTATTTATTCATGAGAGGCACACAGAGAGAGAGGCAGAGACACAGGCAGAGGGAGAAGCAGGCTCCATGTAGGGAGCCCAACGTGGGACTCGATCCTGGGTCTCCAGGATCATGCCCTGGGCTGAAGGTGGCGCTAAACCGCTGAGCCACCAGGGCTGCCCTCTGTTATCTTTTAGAACATAACTTTTACAAAGCTGTAATTATAGCACAGATACAAATCAGTGGCCTCTGTCCTTTTAGCTTGCAAATGTTACTAGTCATTGAATATCGTATTAATAATTGTTATTTTTTAATGATTGAGGAAATTTCCTGATGTTAATGTTGTAGATGTCTCCTTGCCTATGGTGATGTTATAATTATTGTAGTAGTGGTGCCAGTAGTCTGGTATGGTCCTTAAGGGCATGGTCTTCTTAGACCTACATTTGAGTCATGCTTTTTTGTCTTTTTTTAAGATTTTATTTGTTTATGAGAGACGCAGAGGGAGGAGCAGGCTCCTTGTGGGGAGCCTGATGTGGGACTTGATCCCAGGACCCCAGGAATCACCACCTGAGCGGAAGGCGGATGCTCAACCACTGAGCCACTCAGGGGCACCCAGGGCACCTGAGGCACCTCAGGGCCCCTGAGCCATACCTTTGATGCTTATTATTGTGGGACCTTTAAGCAAATTGTTTATTTATTTATTTACACTTCGACTCAATTTCCTTATTTCCTAAATGAGGAAAATAATAGTACCTATTTTATATATATATATACACTTTATATATATATATATGCTTTATATATATATATATACTTTATAGAGTTGTTAGGATTAAGTAAGATCTCATAGAAAATGATAAACTCTCTAAAAGTTATCTATTAATAACATTATTTCCTAGGACTGAGATTACTGTATTTTGTATCTTTGGAAATGAATTGCCTCACGGCTTTCTGAAGGAGTTATTCCATTATTCCAGTTGCTATTAGAATGCAGTGGCATCAGCCTTCAGCTTTCTCTTTAATCTTCCTTAATCTAATTATATTCTTTTGTTATTTCCTTAGCACAAATTTAATTTTTCAACAGATATGCCCTTGCCAGAAGTATAGACCTGTAGCCATATTTTCAGTGACACAAAGGAGTGTTGCTGTGATTCCCTACACAGTTACTTGTTAAAGCTAATGTGTATATTCATCAGCACTCCTTCTGTCAGGAGTCTGTATTTGATGGACATTTCTCTTCCCAGGAAAAGATAACAACCTTGCTATATACCACTTTTCAGAAGTTAACTTCTATTCTGTCATGGGGTTTTGAACTAAAACTGAGTAGTTATTAGACTTTTTAGCTTTGTCATTTGTGACATGCTTATGTAAATTTTTAAGCTTTGCTCTATGCCTTAGTTGTGTTTGACCTCTCCCTCTCCAAAATAGAGGTACTGATCTGTCTGTGCCATTAAATATGCAGGTGTTTTTTGGGGGACCAGTCATGTGTGCTAATGACACAGCAACAGTCTACAGCCCAGTAGTAAGCTGGTTATTGCTGCCACATTAGTATGCTCCCTAGCTAGTTTCCTGTAATCTGGGGGAGAGATGTGAAATGAATTTGGTAGCCTTCCTTGTTCTTTAGGAACTCAGCATTTTTTTTTTTTTTTTCTCTGCTCAGGAAATTATCAATGTCCTTTGTGTCTCTTGGTCTTAGGGTACTGGGAGAATTAAAAGTAGTTCTAAGAATGTGACTAGTTTGTGGTATAGAGTTGGTGTGTGTTCAGTGCTGAGAACCTAGATTATGCCAAAGTCTGAGATCTAAATTACTAGTGAGTCAGTGGTTTGGCAGTAGGTTATTATATTCAGGTAATTGGATGAAGCAGTAGACTGGAAACCTCTTAGGAAAGCAGAGGTTGAGACATCTTAGAAGAGTTGCAAAATGTAGACTGGCAGATGAGAATCAGGAGGTGAAGTACCAATGTGAGGAATGTCTTGACAGAGGGATAGTTAAGAATTCAGGAAATCAACAAAAATGGAAGGTTCTGACCAAATGAGGCAAACAAATAAAAAATAACACGAGATAAAATACCAAACAAAATTTCCCAGATTCTAGTACCCAGGACACTTGTTGAAAGGAAAATAAATAGCTAGTTGTTTAAAAGATGTATGCAAATAAGCCAGATGAATGTGGGGAAGTATGATATCAGCTATTTTCTTTGAGACAAGGAAAAAAAGTGCAGATAACCTTGGGTTTAACTTAGAATCCTAGATGTGTGAACAGTTTGTCCCTTTTGACCTGCTTTGAAAAAAGATTGGAGGAGGGACACTTGGGTGCCTCAGTGGTTGAGCCTTTGCCTTTGGCTCAGGTC
This sequence comes from Canis lupus familiaris, assembly GCF_011100685.1. NCBI lineage: Eukaryota > Metazoa > Chordata > Mammalia > Carnivora > Canidae > Canis > Canis lupus. Next base: position 18,128,639 of record NC_049228.1, read on the forward strand.
ATGATCCTGGGGTCCTGGGATCCAGTCCCGCATCAGGCTCCCCATTGGGAGCCTGCCTCTGCATCTGCCTATATCTTGGCCTCTCTCTCTGTCTCTCACGAATAAATAAGTAAAATCTTAAAAAAAAAAAAAAAAGTTTGGATTATGGTTATGATTGTTTGAAGTATTCAAGTTGAAAGCAGTTGCTAAAGGTAGCTGCTAGGTACATTTTAAAATTTTTTTTTTAATTTTTATTTATTTATTTATGATAGTCACAGAGAGAGAGAGAGAGAGAGAGAGAGAGAGAGGCAGAGACATAGGCAGAGGGAGAAGCAGGCTCCATGCACCGGGAGCCCGACGTGGGATTCGATCCCGGGTCTCCAGGATCGTGCCCTGGGCCAAAGGCAGGCACCAAACTGCTGCGCCACCCAGGGATCCCCTGCTAGGTACATTTTTAAGCAAGTTTTTTGATCTACAAAATATTAAGACGGCTCTTGATGCTACTTTATTTAATTCCTAAATTTACAAATAAGGAAACTAGATCCTCAACTAAAGTAACTAGCCCTGGTTTACTCAATTTAGAGGCAGAACTTCTTTACCATTTGAGAATATTTGTAGAAAATTTACAGCTACTCTTTATTTCAGTAACCAGTATTTCTATTATTAGATTGTCTCCACCTAGTGGCAACAAATATTTTGCAAAGCTGCATACAAATATGGGAAAAACTGCTAGGGGGAACTCACAGCTTTCAAGGAAGAGTCAACTTGGTTGTTGACAGTTGTATTACTTTTGCAAAGGAAAAGGAGGAGACAGTGTGCCTGATGCTTACTTACATATTCCATAACCTTATTAAGGAATTTGTAGATTCTGTATACTTGAGTTTGGCAGCACATTTATTGGTGACACCAAATAATGGGCCCCCAAAGTATCCACATCTTAATGCCCAGAATTTGTGACTATGTTACCTTACCTGACAAAAAGGACTTTGCCAGTGTGATTGCATTAATAATTCTGAGATGGGGAAATTATCCAAGATTATCTGAGTTTGGTCCAATACAATCAGAAATAGGGCAGCCACGGTGGCTCAGCAGTTTAGGGCCGCCTTCAGCCCAGGGCCTGATCCTGGAGACCCGGGATGGAGTCCCACGTCAGGCTCTCCCTGCATGGAGCCTGCTTCTCCCTCTGCCTGTGTCTCTGCCTCTCTCTCTCTCTCTGTCTCTGTCTCATGAATAAATAAAATCTTAAAAAAAAATACAATCAGAAATATCCTTATAAGAGAGAAGGTGCTGTGATGAAGGAGACAGGAATAGTAGTCAAACAGCAAAATCTAAGATGCTTTGCTGCTGACTAGAAGACAGAGGAAGGACCCAGGAGCCCAGAGGGTGTCAGCAGCCTCTGCTAGAAAAGGAAAGGATATGAATTCTCCTCTAGAGCTTCCAGAAGAAATGCAGGCCTGCCAATATACTGATTTTAATCCCTTTATGATCCATTTTGGACTTCTGTCAGAACTGTTAGCAAGAGGAAACTAGTACACCAGCTGAAACCCAAATTATCCTGAGAAAGCCAATGGCAGTGAGAGAAACTGAAAAAAATATGTTGATCAGTTTACTTGCCCAATGGAGTATTGGCTTCTGCCAAAAGAAAATTCAACACATCCACAGGGAAAACAGTCTTCCCCTAGAGAAGTAGTTCTCAAATTTGGCTGCATACACATATTACCTGGAGAGCTTTTAAACAACTCAGGTAACAAGGTCCCGTTTTAGACCAACTGAGTCATTATCTCTGCAGCTCCTGATATTGTTAGAAAGTCAGCCAGGTTGTTTTTATATACAACCAGGGTTGAAAATTCGTTCTAGCTAAAGATTAGTTTTTACTGACCTAAGGAAACCCATGGCATGTTCAAATACTACTAGAAGTTCCTGAAACTGTCCCCAGTAAAGATGTGGTTCACCATCCATTCATTGGTTTCATGTATGTTTTGCTATTTTTTTTTTTTTTTTCTAACTTTATCTTTGACAGTAAGTTACCCTAGGTAAGAAGTTGCCTAAGCAAATTCCTAAAGGAGAAATTACTGGATTGAAAGGCAGGCGAACTTTTTTTTTTATTCTGACAAATACTGCTATATTGCTATGCCAATTTACCCTTCTACTAATTTAAGATTAGTAACATTTTTTTAAAGCCTGCCCAGTCTGGTAGGTAGAAAAATATTTCATTGCTGTTTTAATCTGCAAGGCTTCAATCATGAGTGATCAAGGGATGCCTGGGTGGCTCGGCGGTTGGGTGCCTGTCTTCGGCAACGGGTGTGATCCCATAGTCCCGGGATCAAGTCCTGCATCAGGCTCCCCGTATGGAGCCTGCTTCTCTCTCTGCTTGTGTCTCTGCCTCTCTGTGTCTTTCATGAATAAATAAAATCTTAAAAAAAAAAAAAAAAAAAGAGTGATCAAGTATCTTTTCACTGCTTTATTGGCCATTTTTTGCCTGTCAATTCCTACATATCAGTTTCTATTAGTTTTTTTAAAGCTGATTTACAAGGCACAGTCAGTGGCTCAGTCAGTTAAGCGTCTGCCTTTGACTCAGGTCATGATCCCGGGATCGAGCCCCACCTGCCTCAGTGGGGAGCCTGATTCTCCCTCTCTGCCACCCCCTTCACAAGCACACGGACACACTCTTTCTCAAATTAATAAATTCTTAAAAATATAAAAAGCAAAAATCTGATCTGCAAAATTTTTTCTGTTAAAGAAATTAGCCTTTTGTCTGTAAGTGTTTAATATTTTTCCCAGTTTGTTTTTCAGAAGGTGACTAAAATTTATAAATGGAGAATTTTAGTGTATCTTAAATTGATAACACATTGTAGTCCAGAGTGTAAATTAGCTTCTATATAGTAAGTTACAATTAATGTTTATTACCCCTTTGTAATAATATGCAGGTTTTTTCTTAGTTGTTAGAAGTGTAGGTTGAATAGGATAGGCTGTTGTCTCATTTTTATTACGACTATAATAGCTGTCATATATTCTTCACAGGATTCTGTGAATTAGGTACGTTATTTCAGCTCTGGCAAGATTTCATACTTTGATTTTTGTCTTGTGTTCAAAGAGTAGTTTATATAGCAGGATTGAGGTAGTGCCGATAAGGTGTTTTGAACGAGATGCAGATAATTCATAACACTGATACATGGTGGGATAATTTTGAATAGTGGTCTTCTATATCTATAAGTTCAGTTAACAAGCTCAAAGTTTCCTTTGATCCTTATTGCACTTTTTCTTTTTAAACCACATGTTCTTTTCTCTTATAGTTTTGAGTACTATAGGCTGAGATTTTCCACCAGAACTCTTCATGCTTCAGATGTGTTTATTCTTCTGGATGACCTGCATATATATTATATGCAATAAATCTAAAACTGAATTCAACTTTTCATCTCTTCCTAGGAAATGCATACCATTTCCTGCTTTAAAATTTTTTCAGGGACGCCTGGGTGGCTCAGCAGTTAAGCGTCTGCCTTTGGCCTAGGCCGTGATCCTGGAGTCCCAGGATTGAGTCCCTACATCAGGCTCCCTGCGAGGAGCCTGCTTCTCCCTCTGTGTCTCTCATGAATAAATGAATAAAATCTTTAAAAAGTTTTTTTTCAAACTTTTTTTATTGTGATAAACTATGTATCATATAAAATTTGTCATTTTTGATTATAGAATTCTGTGGCAATAAGTACATTCACAATTGTTGTGTAACCATCACCACTGTCCATCTCTAGAACTTTCATCCCAGAAAGTTCACCCAGAATTTTCATCTGTATTCAGTAATAGGAGCTCTTCATTACTTTCTCCCCTTCTGGTAACCATTATTCTACCTTTTATGAATTGGACTATTCTGGTATTTCATCTAAGTGGAATCATGCAATCTTTGTCCCTTTGTGTTTGGCTTTTTTTTTTTTTTTAATTGAGTATAGTGTTTTAAAGGTTCATGTATGTGTAGTGTGCATCGGAATTCCATTCTGTTTTGAGGCAGAATAGTATTTCAATATACATGTATACATTTTGTTTATCTGTTTACCAATTGATGGGCATTTGGATTGTTTACATCTTTTGGCTATTGTGAATAATTGTTAAGAAAATGGGTATACAAATCTGTTTCAGGCCCTGCTTTCAGTTCATTCCTGAAATGGAATTGCTGGATCATATGGTAATTTTATGTATCATTTTTTGAGGGACTTGCCATGCTTTTTCAAAAACAGCTGTATCAAAAAAAAAAAAAAAACAAAAACCCCAATACTATCATTTGCACAAGGGTTTGAGTTTGCCACATCTTCACCAGTACTTATGGTTTTTATTTTTTGATAATAGTCATATAAGCCATCCTAATGGGTATGAAGTGTGATACCTTGTGGTTTTGATTTGCATCTTTCTAATGATTAGTAATGAACATTTTTTTCATAAGCTTGTTGACCATCTGTATATCTTCTCTGGAGAAATGTGTCTATTCAAGTCTTTTCCTCTTTTTGAGTTTTTTTTTTTTTTTTGTTCTAGTAATTCTTCATCTATTCCAGATATTACTCTGTTATTATAAATGATTTGCAAATATTTTTTCCCATTTTGTGGGTTGCCCTTTTCACTCTCTTGGTAGTGTCCTTTGATATATTAAAGGTTTTGATTTTTTTTTTTTTTTAATAAGCTCTATACCCAACATGAGGCTTGAGCTCATGACCTGAGATCAAGAGTTGCATGCTGTACTGACTGAGCCAGCCAGGTGCCCCTAAACATTTTAATTTTAATAAAATCCAATTCATCAATCTTTTTCTTTTATTGCCTGTGCTCTTTGTGTCCTATCCAAAATATTGTTAAATTCAGTGTCCTGAAGAGTTTTCTTTTAAGAGTTTTATAGTTTTAGGTCTTTTTTTTTTTTTTATAGTTTTAGTTCTTAACATTTAGATCTTTGATCTGTTTTGAGTTAATTTTTTTAAGAGTTTATTTGTTGATGAGGGGGGTGGCAGAGGCAGGGGAGAAGCAGGCTCCATGCAGGGGGCCCGATGCAGAGCTTGATCCCTGGACTCCAGGATCACGCCCTGGGCCAAAGGCAGGTGCTAAACCCCTGAACCACTCAGGGATCCTGAGTTAATTTTTTAAATGATAGAAGGTTATGGTCTAACCTTGTTCTTTTGCATTTGAGGATATCCAGTTATCCCAGTACTTTTTGTTGAAATTGACCTTCCTCTATTGAATGGTCTTGGCATTTGTGTCAAAATAACACTATGTGAGGGGTTACTTCAGGGCTTTGTATTCTACTCCTTTGATCCATCCATATTCTGTCTTTGTGCCAGTACCCAGTGAGTTTGATTACTATAGCTTTGTAGTAAGTTTTGAAATCAGGAAGTATTGAGTCATCCAGCTTGTCCTCTTTCAGGGTTATTTTGGTGGTTTGGGGTTCCTTGAGATTCTTTTTAAAATTTTTAAAAAAATCTTTTATTTTTTTTTTTAAGACTTGATTTGAGAGGGGAAGAGAGAGAGAATGAATGAATGAGCAGGGGGGAGGGGAAGAAGGAGAGAGAGAATCCGACTTCCTACTGGGCAGGGAGCCCAACTCTGGCTAGATCCCATGACCCAGAGATCATGCTTAATTAATTGTTTGAGCCACCCAGATGCCCCTGTTTCAGATTCTGTATGAATGTGAGGATGTGTTTTTCAATATCTGAAAAAAAATCAGGATTTTGATAGGAATTGCATGGTTTCTGCTTTGGGTGGTAGTGTCATCTTAACAATGTTAAGTCTTCTGATCCATGAACATAGGATAGGATATCTTTCCATTTACTTGTGTCTTTAATTTCTTTCAGAGGTGTTCTATAATTTTCAGTGTACAGATTTTTGCCTTGGTTAAATTTATTCCTAATATTATACTTTTTGATGCTTTTGCAAATGGAATTGTTTTGATTTCCTTTTCACACTGTTCATTGTTAATGTATAGATATGCAACTGATTTTTGTGTGTTGAGTTTTTCCCCCCAGCAATTTTCCTGAATTCATTTAGTCAGTTTTGCTTTTAACTTTTTTTGTGGTCTTTAGGGTTCACTATATATAAAATCATATCATATCATATATATATGTATATACATACAGATACTTTTTCTAGTGGGATGCCTTTTATTTCTTTTTCATGCTTAATTGATTTGGCTAGACTTCCAATATAATATGTTGAATAGAAGTGACAAAAATACCATTTCCTGTTTAGATGTCTCACTTTTTTTTTTTTTTTTTTTAGCATCAACATCTTAACAGCCACAAGCTTGGGAGTTCATGGCTTTCTTCTTTCTCATTTCATACACCGCATGTATTTTGCTTCCTAAGTATTTTGCAGCTTTGCTGCCCCTAATTCATCCTTACTACTAACAGATTCATTGTATTCATTTCTTATTTGGATTATTGCACAAGCCTCACCCCCTTTTCTAAGATTTTATTTATTTATTTGACAGAGAATGAGAGAGAGTGCGAACATGTGCACAAACAGTGGGGAGGGGGAGAAGAAAGAGAAGCAGGCTTCCTACTGAGCAGGGAGCCCAATGTGTTCTCCATCCCAGCACCCTGGCTCATGACCTGAGCCAAAGGCAGACACTTAACTGATTGAGCCACCCAGGTGCCCATTGCATAAGCCCTTTAATTAGTATTCTTGCCTCCTGCAAGTCCATTCTCCACTGTATTAGAGTTGATCTGTTTGTTTCAGAAACAAATCTCACCTTGTCATTCAATGGTAGATTTTTCCTGAGACCTTTGCATGGGTTTAAGGCCTCCCTGATCTGGTCCATAGTTTAATTCTTCAGCCTTACTCTGTTCTACTCCATACCTCTCTCTCTAACTCATTTGATATTGAACTAGTTAGAGTTCCCCAACATACCTGCTGAATTGTTTCTTTGCTTATTACAATGATCCTTCTGGACTGCTTTCCTTTCCTCAGTTGGTTAACTTCCACTTAGAGTCTTCTTTTTCAAGGAGTCACTTTCTCTGGAAACGTCTTCTGCTTTTCCATTTGACTGTTTTTTTTTGTTTGTTTGTTTGTTTGTTTTTGTTTTTAAGATTTTATTTATTCATGAGATAGAGAGGCAGAGACACAGGCAGGAGGAGAAGCAAGCTCCATGAAGGGAAGCCCGACGTGGGCCTCTATCCCGGGCCTCCAGAACCAGGCAGGCCCTGGGCTGAAGGCAGCGCTAAACTGAAGGCCCTGGGCTGAAGGCTGCCCTGGTTTTGTTTTGTTTTGTACACTTGTAGCGTTTACCAAATTGTATTGAAAATACGTTGAGTACTTACTAGCCAGTAAGCCCTTGAGGGTCTCATTTCCTATCATATGGTAGTTCTCAGTAAATGTTTCCTAAACTTTGAACTCAGCTATTGTTCTTTATGGGTGTTAGCTAGCTTCTAATATGGATAGGCAGAGGGACAAAAGGAAAGGAAGAAAACAAAGCTGCTGCTGATACAACTGGTGTTGACTAATATTAGACCTTGGCAGGTTTATTCTGAAACCTTGGGGAAAGACTGAATTGGGTTATTAAACTGTTGGAGGGTTGGGGAAAATGAAGGAGTAGCGTTAGAGGTGAGATAGTGATGGGTACTAAGTATGGTGGGAGGGCACAGATCACACTAAATTATCTAGATTTGCATTTTAATTGGTACTTTAAAAAAATCTTAAAGCAATTATCTTCCCTGTAACAACTCCCTTACATAAGACTAGAAAACATTGTTACTAATACTCAAATTTAAGACTGGATAATGAAGATTATTTGGTTTACCCTTGAAAGGTTCCTACTCTGTGTTCCACAATATGTGAAAAATATAATCCAGTTAGGAATTGATTATATTACCTTATTTATTTATTTAGAAAGGATTTTATTTATTCATTCATGAGAGACACACAGAGAGGCAGAGATATAGGCAGAGGGAGAAGCAGGCTCTATGCAGGGAGCCTGATGTGGGACTCAGTCCTGGGACTCCAGGATCACACCCTGAGCCAAAGGCAGATGCTCAACCGCTAAGCCACCCAGGCGTCCCTATATTACCTTTTAAAATAAAGATGTTATTAGATTACCAAAGTAATTTAGATGAGCATTCCAGATGTTTACTACAATGGCATCTTTTTCAATAAAGAGTACTTTCTTTGTGTATATAGAAGCTTACAAAAAATTAATGTCTGTCTTATAGTTGTAGTTTTAGATTAAACGACTGCAAGTGGTTTTTATGAGGTGATACTTACTTCAGGCAATGCTATGATGGCAGTTGGATTGCTTAGTCAGATTTATTATTGCTCCCTGGTTTGCCTAGTCTTGAATAAATTTCTAAAATGGAACACCTGTATCCTGTAAGCAAACAGTGTTTCAATTAAGGAACAAATAGTTTGCTCATTCACATTTTGTATAATGTAAGAGGAAAAGGAAAATGCTGAAGATTGAGAGAGTTAATGTGATGTGACCTGTATTTACTTTATGTTCAGAAGGGACTATAACCATGGAAGAAAAAGATAAATTTTGTCCTTAAAAATAAAGTTTCTTGGTTTTGTTTCATAGTGCTTAGGGAAGCAAATCTCAAACAATGAAGAAAACTCTTCATGGGAAGATGGGATTATCTAATGATTGTATTTTCTGGTATATATTTCACAGTTTGAAAAACAAATTAAGGAAACAAATGTACAGGATAAAAACATAGGTGTTGGCTTCTAGGAGTTGGTTATAAAGTTAAGCACACTTTTGGTATGGTAGGCTGAAAAATAGGCCCCCTCCAAAATGTCCATATTCTGATCCTTGGAATCTATAATGTTACATTGTTCAGGGCTAAGGTATGTGTCTGTGTGAGGAAGTCTTTGCAAATGTCATTAAATTAAAGGTCTTGATATGAAGAGTTTATCCTGGATTATCTGGTTGAGTTCTAAATGTCATCATGTGTCTTTATAAGAGCTAGGCAGAGGGAGATTACATACACAGAAGAGGTGGCAATGTGGCCACAAGCTAAAGAATGCCAGCTGCAAGAAACAGCAATTTCCAATAAAAACTCTAGAAGAAGCACAGCCCTGCCAGCACCTTAATTTTGGCTCAGTGATACTGATTTCCGATTTCTGACCTTCAAAACTAAGAGAGTGTGGTAATTTGTTACAGAGTTGTAGGAAACTAATACAGTAATCATTTTTCAAAGTGTAAGTGGAGATTTCTAAACAACCCTATTTACCTAAACTCTTCTTGGGGGGAGGAGGCATATTTATAGCTTACTCATAATTAGTCTTTAGTTCTATTTAAAATACTCTGAATAGACCAGGCGATTTTTATAATTAGAGCAACTGGTGAACATTTTTTGGCATAGAACTCTTGAGGTTTTAGCTTAAAATAATTTATATTTAAAGCCCCCTTTCTTGGAAAAAATGTTTTATCCAGTCTGGAAGCTCCCTTGTGGTTGTTTTGTTATAGCTATACTTTGGTAAGAGTACAGTTTAGACTTCTAAAATTTTACAACACAGTGTCAGCCTTTTTGTCTGCACATCTGCTATTTAATATGAATTCTTGTTTCAGCCATACTATAGGAAATGTACACATGAGGCTCTTACTGAGAATTAAGTTATGAGTTCACTGTGACCCAGCATGTGCTAGGGACTCACTTGAGATGATGGTGTATGGGTACTCTGGCCATGTAGGTTCTTAACACTTTCATCCTATATCCTTAATGATCAGATACCAGTATACCTGGTGTATATTATCTTAATCCCTTCAAAGATTGCCTTCGAAGAGGGGGAGGGGATAATCCAGGAGACATCCATTTGAATGTCTGCTTGTTCTACAAAGCTGTGGTTCAAGATGCACTTCTTTATGTTATTTTGTGTCCCTTTTATGAGGATTGCACAAGTTTCTAATGAAGTCTGGGCCAGAAATGTCTCTTTTCAGTATTTCTCTTACTCTTTTAAGCTTCTAGGAACTACACTTAGCATTCAGCCCCTTGCAATTTACTAGCAGTAGATAGCTGACAAATTTCTTGCAGTTTTTTGTTACTGAAAAGGCCTTACAGAGTAGTCTTGGATTAATTGGCCTCCTGATTGATTTCTTTTTTTTTAATCACATGAGGCACATAACCAAACATTTTTGTTTCTTTCTAAAATAATTTTTTCAAACGTGGGTTAATGTAAAATTTTTAGTAGGTTAGGGAGTGGGTAAGTAATTTTTCTCCCTAATCTTTTACATGTTTGGTAGAGAGATGCTGAGAAATAAGAATGCTTATTTATTGAAATATATCAGGGAAATTAGGCCCTCTCCATTCAATGATCATCATTTGTGAAATATGCCAGGCACTTTATATGAACATATCACTTAACTTTGCCAATGACACTGAACATTTCCGTCACTTTGTATATTTAAAAAAAAAAAAAAAAAAAACCTCAAGAAACTTGGATATAGGTCCATAACCACTAGCTGCCAGTACTAGGATGTGTATGCAAACTGACTGATTCAGTTCCAAAAATCATTTGCCATACTTTCTAGGTGTCTCATTTGTTGTAACATGAAATAAAGATATACCTAAAATACAAAGTTCTCTATCCTTGTTCTCGAGGAATTTATGGTTTAGCCTATCTGTTTTTCCTACTCAGGCAGTTAGAGAATGGTCTTGGGAGCAAACGTATGGCCCATTCAGGGGGAGTTGAGGGTCTTGAGGGTCTCACAGAGTCGAATGGGAACATGTATTAGTATTGTTTTCAGTTTTTCACACAAAACCTTTGCCACATTTAACCTCTAATAGACTTGACCATGATTTTTTTTTAAGATTTATTTATTTATTATTTATGATAGAGAGAGGCAGAGACACAGAAGGAGGGAGAAGCAGGCTCCATGCCTGGAGCCCGACGTGGGACTCTATCCCGGGACTCCAGGATCGTGCCCTGGGCCAAAGGCAGGCGCCAAACCACTGAGCCACCCAGGGACACCCCCCCCCCGCCGCCCTCTTTTTAAGATAGAATGAGAGAGCACAAGCACAATCACGGAGCAGCAGAGAGGGAAGTAGACCGACTCCCCCCTGAACTGGGAGCCTGATGTGGAGCTCGATCCCAAGACCCTGGAATTGTGACCTGAGCTGAAGGCAGATGCTTAACTGACTGAGCCACCCACACGCCCCATGACCATGAGTTTTAAATAATGCCTTTAACCAATTTAAGAATTGTAGATTAGAGATGGAATTAAAAAAATGGTATTTTAGGGAACCTCTGTTTTCCAGGTACTATTAAAAGAATATGTAAGAATGATGTTATGATTAGTGGTAGGTTTTTAGACTAATCCATAATGTAATTGAACCTAACATGCAAATATAAATTTTATAGTAGCTCATATACTTCATTAAATTTATTACTTAAGCATAGTATGTTTTTTTAAAAGAAGATTATTAGAGACGGAGAGAATGTGTGTGCGTGAGTTGGTGTTGGAGGGAGAGGCCAAAGGAAAGAGAATCCTAAGCAGGCTCCACACCCAGCCACCTGACATGACCTGAGCTGAAATCAAAAGTACAACACTTGACTGTGCCACCCAGGAACCCTTAAGTATAGTTTTTTTTTTTTTTTTTTTTTTAAGATTTTATTTATTTTAGAACACGCAAGTGGGGAGAGGGGCAGAGGGAGAGGAGTAGACTTCCCACTGATCTCGGTTCACAATGATCATGACTTGAGCCAAAAATCAAGAGTCCAATGCTTAACTGAGTGAGTCACCCAGGTTCCTGTATAGTATGTTTTTAATGGAAAAACTTAGAATGGAAATTTTAGTTTCTAAGTTGGGGGACTTAATGTATTTTTGTCCTGAAAAAATAATTTTTACATTTGTTTAAAAAATTTTTTTTGAAGACTTTATTTATTTATTCATGAAAGAGAGAGAGAGAGAGAGAGAGAGGCAGAGACATAGACAAAGGGAGAAGCAGGCTCCATGCAGGAAGCCTGACATGTGGGACTCGATCCTCAGACTCCAGAATCATGACCTGAGCCGAAGTCAGACGCTTAACCGCTTGAGCCACTCAGGCATCCCTGTTATTCTTCTTAACGCTTGAATTAACATGATAAATGTTAGCCAGATTATAATAGAATGATAAATTTTTAATATCTGTATTCATATTTTCCTGAAAATAGACACAAAATTTCTGGGGCAGGGATGGATTAATTATTACAGCAGTGATCCTATTGTCCCACTTCTTCCCTCTCAGAGTGATGCAGTGAGACCTGGATGTTCATTTGGTAGGTAAGAAACCTTAAAAAACATGAATCTGGGAGCTTGTATAGCTGTTGCCCACCTCCTGAAAGAGTGAGGGGGGCCTTTGCTCCTTATTATGAACAAATTCTCCTTGGTTACAGAAGGGAAGGATCCTAGGTTTTTAATCTTTGGAAAGTAAATGAGTTTGGAGAGGGTGGGGAGATCAGACAGGTGGCAGAATTTGCAACCCATGAATGTCTCCAGGGTCTCACACCCCCTGAAATATAAACACATACTTCTAAAGAGGTAAATCTCTTTTTTATCTATTCAATTGTCTTTAATTTTTCAGGACATCTATTTTGTAAGACAGATTTGTATGCTCAAATAGCCCTAACTATGCAGATACATAAAAATATTTTCTCTACACATAGAAAATAGACCAACTGATAAATTTTCCTTTCGTCTTTTTCCCCATGTTAACTTGAAGTATGTGTGTTTGATCATGAAAATATGGAATATATATATTTTTAAAGATTTATTCATTCATTCATTCATTCATTCATAGAGACACACACACAGAGAGAGAGGGGCAGAGACACAGGCAGGGAGAAGCAGGCTCCATGCAGAGAGCCTGACGCGGGACTCGATCCAGGGTCTCCAGGATCAGGCCCTGGGCTGCAAGCGGCGCTAAACCTCTGAGCCACCGGGGCTGCCCCGAAAATATGAAATATTAAGGTTGCCTAATTTGAGCTCCTTTATCGAGTCATCCCCATTGCTGATTTCTACAGCAAATATTTATTGATTAATTACTATATGCCAGGCACAGTTGCAGGGTACTGGGGATATTGTGAATAAGACAAATAACTCTGCATTCAAGGAGCTTAGAGACTATAAAAGTGCTATGGTGAAAAAGGAAAAGAGGAGACGTGAGAAAATAGCAAAGTTAGAGTTTTGTTAGAATGCATGAGCGAGCTAGCTATGACAAAATCTTGGTAAAGGAGGGGGATGAAAGTGTTCTGTTCCAGATGGAAGGGATGCGCTAGTAAAAAGATTCTAAAATGAGAAAGAGCTTGGCAAGATAGATAAAGAGAAAGATGGCAACTGTGGCTGAAACATAGTGAACAGAACTCAAGATCACAAACATACATTTAAGTGTTTGGAATTTTTTTTTTTTCATCTTGCTAAAACAGGATAGTGTTCTATATATTTTGCCCTACAAATTACTTATTTAAAATTTATTTTTAATTTTATTTTTTGCAACTTTAAAACTTAATGTATGATGTATGTTGTGTACCTATGTTGAATTCCATGTCAGCATGTATAGCTACATAGTTTGTGTGCTCTGGCTATATCCTAATTAGCCATATTCCTGTTGACAGACAGACCTATATAGACTTTATGATTTTTTGTCATCACAAACAATGCTGTGATCACTATTCTTTTTTTTTTTTTTTTTTTATTTATTTATTCATGAGAGACACAGAGAGAGAGAGAGAGAGGCAGAGACACAGGCAGAGGGAGAAGCAGGCTCCATGCATGGAGCCTGACGTGGGACCCAATCCCGGGACTCCAGGATCACACCCTGGACCAAAGGCAGGCACCAAACCGCTGAGCCACCCAGGGATCCCCATGTGATCACTATTCTTGTATATATGTTTATTGCATACCTGTAGGAGAATTTTAATTGGATAGGTTTCCTAAGAGAGCCATTACAATGTTAAAACTTCTGACAGTTTTGGGAGGTACAGTACAGTGTTATTTTTTGATTTGGCTAAAGAGCAGAGACAGTTGTTTTGGTATGCTCTCTTTCACTGGCGTCTGTTTGTCAGTGCTATTTTTTTTTATTCACAACCGTTATTTTATTGAATTTTTAAAAGAGATAAATGAGATTACGTTAGGATTTAAGGTACCTAGGTATGTTAAAATAATGTATTGAAGTTCTGAGCTAATATGTCTATTAATACTTCTAAAGAATGTGAATAAAATCATGACATCAACCAGTAAGTTCTTGACTGTATGTTGATCAAAGATAATAATTTTAAAAATGAGATGTGTGTTTCCATAGAGATTTCTGTAATAGTCGTATATAGCTTAATTTATCCAGTTTTCATTTCAGGGGTTACATTCCTAAGGCCAAATGCTGTAATTATGCTCTAAATGCCAAATTGATCTGTCCCCAAAACCATGCCACTATACACTTGAGTGATTTGAGAATTCCTTTTTCTGCATACTTGGACACCAGATATTACTAATCTTTTTTTTTTTTTTTTTTAAGATTTTATTTATTTACTCACAAGAGACTGTGTCGAGACAGAGTGAGAGAGAGTGAGAGTGAGAGAGAGAGGGGCAAGAGACACAGACAGAGGGAGAAGCAGGCTCCATGCAGTGAGCCCGACATGGGACGATCCCGGATCTCCAGGATCAGGTCCTCAGCTGAAGGCAGCGCTTAAACCGCTGAGCCACCGGGTCTGCCCCATTATTAGTCATCTTAATTTCAGTCAGTATCACAAACAAAAAATACAGCTTATGTAGATAGTCTTTTGATTTGCAATTTAGTGATTATTAGTGAAGTAGTCATTTTGCCTATACTGAGCTGTCTTAAATTATCTTGAGGGAAGATTCAGGGTACATTATGGACATACGCCTTCGTTGATTATACATGTTGCAAATATTTTCTCCTTGTCTATAGCTTATCTTTTGTTTGCTTATGCTATCTTTCCTTATTTTTGTATAGAAGTTTAAAAAAATTTAATAGTTGAAATGTGAACTGCTTTTAAAGTATTCCAGTATTGCATCTTGTTTATTAGTCTGCCTTCCTAATCATAGTAGTATGCAGCACTGTACCTTCTTTTAAAATATATCTCATATAGTTTTTTTTTTTAATGCTTAATCATTCTGTTATTTTTTAAAAGATTTTATTTATTTTAGAGAACAGTGGGGAGGGAGGAGAATGAGAGAATCTCAAGTAGACTCTCCACTGAACAGGGAGCCCCAGACAGGGCTCCCCATCTCTTGACCCTGAGTTCCTGACTTGAGCTGAAATCAAAGAATCACTTAACTGATTGAGCTGCCCAGGTGCCTCAATCCTTCTGGAATTTTTAATTTGCTTAGGTACATCTGATTTAATTATTTTGAATTTAAATATTTGTTTAAATCCTTCTGATTTAGGGATGCCTGGCTGGCTTAGTGGTTGAGCATCTGCCTTCAGCTCAGGTCCTGATCCTGGGGTCCTGGGATGGAGTCTCATTCAGGCTCCACTCAGGGAGCCTGCTTCTCCCTCTTCCTATGTCTCTGCCTCTATCTCTGTGTCTCTCATGAATAAATAAATGAAAAAAAATCCTTCTGACTTAAAATATCTTAAGTTATATAAATTCACATGTTTTATTTTTTTAAGATTTTATTTATTCATGAGAGAGAGAGAGAGAGAGACAGACAGACAGACAGACAGACACAGGCAGAGGGAGAAGGCAGGCTCTCTGCAGGAGCCCTATGTGGGACTCAGTCCTGGACTCCAGAGCCCAGGACCACATCCTGAATGAAAGGCAGACGCTCAACCACTGAGCCACCTGGGCATCCCTCATGTCTGTTTTTGAACCCTTCATTTTGTTGTATTAATGTTATCATCTTTTCTTTAGACCATAGTGTTACTTTTCATGAAGCTTTAATATTTGATGTAAGGTATGTCTCCCTGATTATTCTTCTTTTTCAAAATATCCTGGGCGTTCTTGTGCATAATAATTCACGTAAACCTTAGAATCACTTTGTATATCGATATTTTGATTGGGATTGCATTACACTGGATTGTTATATATACGTTTATCCAGTCCATGATCTCTTTAATGTCTTTCAGTTAAGTTGTAGAGTTTTGTGTTGTCAATACTTTGTGAAATTTACTCTTACATATTTTATAGTGTTTGTTGCTATTGTGAATGGTTATAAATGGGATCATTAAAAAATGCATTTATAAATGTTTATTCCTGGCTTATAGAAATCTGTGGCTTTTTTGGCATGTTTTTCTCTGTTCATGCTACCATGTTGCTGCCTTTTTTGAAGTTACAACTTTTTATTTGATTCCATGTGGATTTGTGAGGTATTTGTATTATCTAACTGATAGGTTTGTCACTTCCTTGTCCAGTGCCCATTCCCCTCCCCCCCTTTTTTGGTAACATTATTGAGGACTTATAGCAGAAGAGCAGTCTTGCTTTTTTCCTGACTCTTTAAATAGGAGTCTTCAAGAGTTTTAACTTTGGGGCTTCTGGAATATATTCATCAAGTTAAGAATATTTCCATCCATTTCTAACTTAGACATTTAATGGAGTAATTAAATTTATTTATTGATATAAAGTAGACTATAGCAGTCTCTGATGAGCAAACTTAAAAATATATTTTATATCTATGTAATTTTTTTGGTTTTCTGGGAAAGTTACAGTATTAGCTTTGTCAAATAACAAATTTTGTTTTCTTGAACAAATCTATTTTTTTGTTTTTTTAGCTGTTTCTATTTGATTTATGGTTTTATAATGATCATTTTTCCCTTTTTCTTTAGGTTTATATTCTGATTTCTAATGCTTTATTTTTTCAATTCTTATGGTTTTAATACTTAAAAATTGAAGATTATTAATATTTCTGAGGGAGATTTCACTTATTATACATCCTATATGTTCTTAATTTCATTTGATTCCTGAGAAGATCACCTCTCTTTAGCTTTGTAAACCTCCATATATATTCCTCTTTACCAGCCACATTGACCTTTCTTTTTTTCCAATACGTCTATTTTTTTGAAACTCTGTTTTTTATTCCCCTTTCTTTTTAGTTTTTAAATTATTTTTAAAATTTATTTGGCAGGGAGAGAGTGTGTGCACAGACGGAGGGAGAAGCAGGCTCCCTCTGAGCCTGAGCAGGGAGTGCGATGAGATGCCTGGGCTTTGCCCCAGTGATCCTGGGATTCTGACCTGAGCTGAAAGCAGACGCTTAACTGACTGAACCCTAACCCTAACCCAGGCACCCCTTGATTTGCTTATCTTAAATAGCTCCTTTTCTCCTATTGATGATGTAACTCAGTGCCGTTTTTTTGTATCTTTTATATAATACTTAAGAATTATTAACTTGTATGCATACTTGTTTACTGTTGGTGTTTGTAGACCTGTACAGTACATGAGGTGCAGTAGATAAATCAGTATTTGAATGAGTGAATGAATGATTCCTAATCTTATGAATGGATTAGGGAAAGGAGAGGGACCCACCCAGGTATATAGGCAAGTCGATTTGTGTAGAAATACTTCAGGAAAATTGATAACCTGTAAATTAAATTATTTGAAAACTACGTAGCTCTGGATAGCTCCCTGGAAAGCTTTTGTGTAGGTCAGGAGTACACATGCATACCCCAATTTAAAGATGCCTGGTTAAATTATTTAAGATCAACTTCAGTAGGCAGTAATTCTGTACTGTTAGGTATCATCTAAGGTTCAATTTTTACTTTCTAAATGTCTTTCTTCACTCATTCATTTAACTTATTGAAAAACAGGCTCTTTTCTAGGTGTAGGAGAAAATACTAAAATATACTAAGTCAGAGGATTAGACATACGAGCAACTCTAATGCCATGTAAGTTAAATTTAAAATGCAGGACATACTTTATACTTATCTTTTTTTGAGGAGGGAGCAAGTGTAATCCTTTTTCTGGCTTTTTTCAGGCTTTTGTCTTCATCTTTGAATATTTCTAGTATGAAAATGACATGCCATGGTATAGTGTTTTTGGCATTTATTCCACTTGGTGTTCTCTAAGCTTCCTGCATCTATGCTGTGATATCTGACATTAATTTTGGGAAATTCTCAGTCACTATTTTTTCAATTATTCTGTTCCTTTTGTTTTTTCCCCTCTTGATATTCCTGTTACATGTATGCTACATCTTTTGAGGTTAACCCACAGTCCTTGGATATTCTAATGTATTTTTTTTTCAGTCTTTGTTCTTTTTTCCTTTTCATTTTTTGAGGTTTCTATTGATCTGTCATCCTTTAGCTCAAGAGTTCTTGCCTAAGCGATATCCAGGCTACTAATAAGCCCATCAAAGGCATTTTTGACGTTTGTACAGTGTTCTTGATCTCTAGCATTTCTTACTACTTTTTTTCCTTAGGATTTCCATCTCTCTGCTTATATTGCCCATGTGTTTTTATATGCTGTCTTCTGTACTCATTAGAGCCCTTTGCATATTATTCATAGTTGTTTTAAATTCTTGGTCTGAAAATTCTAGGACTATTTTGTCATGTCTAGTTCTGATGCCTGATTTGTCTCTTCAAATTGTGTTGGCTTTTTTTTTTCTTTTTTTGCCTTTGGTATACCTGGTAGTTTTTTCCTAGATGGCCAGACATGCATGATGTACTAGGTACAAGGAATTGCTGTAAATAGGCCTTTAATTGTGTGGTGGTGAGGTGTAGGGGGAGAAGAAGGGCTCTATAGTTTTGTAACTAGATCTCAGTCTTTTAGTGAGACTAATACTCTATACTGTGAACTTCACTAGTGGTACTTAAGTTTTTTTTCCTCCTCCTCAGGTGGACTGGATTGCTAGAATGGACTGGAGTTGGGTATTGATCGACCTTCCTAAGTCAGTTAGGTTCTGATAATATCCCAGTATGTTAGGTTTTGATTAACTAGTTTTTCCTAAGAGCAGGGCTCTGGCAAGCATAAGGGGGGTTTTTCCTGTTCTTTCCTGTGGGAATCTGGTCAGGCTTAAGGAGGTCAATTTCATAATATTTTAGGAGTACTTCTATGACTGAATTCTCTTGGAGTTTTTAACTATCAAACTTAGGGGAAGCCCCGGTGGCTCAGCGGTTTAGCGCCTGCCTTCTGCCCAGGGTGTGATCCTGGAGTCCCAAGATCAAGTCCCACATCAGGCTCCCTGCATGTGTCTCTGCCTCTCTCTCTCTCTCTCTCTCTCTCTCTGTGTCATGAATAAATAAATGAAATCTTAAAAAAAAACACAAAACTATCAAACTTAGCCTCCAGCAAATTTTTAAAGATTTATTTATTTATGGGGAGGGGCAGAGAGATAGAAACCCAAGCAGGCTGCACACCCAGTGAATGGAGCCCAACACGGGAGTTGATCTCAACAACCCTGAGATCATGACCTGAACTGAAATCAAGAGTTGGGCATTCAACCAACTGAGCCACCCAGGCGCCCAGCAATTTTTTGACTGTAGTTCAGATTTATGTAACTTGACACTAGTTCCTGTTGGAGTTTCCACTCCTGAGGTGCTCTGGTAAGCTGAGATTCCCTGTGTTCTGTCTTTCCAGTCTTAAGGGCACTGGTTTGTCTTGTGTTCTCCCCTTGCTTATAGACCCAAGAAGAGTTGTTGATTTTTTTTAGCCTCTACAGTTTTTAAACTTGTTAGGCCAAAGTGGTCACTAACATGTGGAACTAGAAACTAGAAGTCTAACCTTTTCCTTGTTTAAAAAAAAATAATAAAAAAAAATAAAAAAAATAAAAAAAATAAACTTGGGGTGCCTGGGTGGCCCAGTTGGTTAGGAATCTGGTTCTTGGTTCCTATTCAGGTCTTGATCTTCGGTCCTCATACTGCCCGGGGCCTCTGTGCTCCTCGCAGGATCTGTTTGTCTTTCTCTCCCCCTCTGATCCTCTCTACCCCCATCCCACACTCGCTCGCTCGCTCGCTCTCAAGTAAATCTTCAGGGAAAAAAAAAAAGATAAACTTATTAAATCTTTCAATGTTAGAATGCTTTGGAATTTTTCATCTTTTTTGCATATTCCCTTTGTGGGTAGTCACTTCTTGGGGGGGGGGGGGCGCTGTGTTTTAAAAAGCTTTTGAGACTACATTGAACCCCTGCAAAAAGTGATGTGCCATAACGTGAAGATGTAGAAAGTCAGCATGAAAGTGTCAGATATTTGCAATCTCTAAAAGCACATTCTGAATATTGTATTGCTATTTCTTCTTTGGATATTGAAGCTGTGAGCTTTCAAAATCTGCCTGTAACTAAGTCTTTTATCAGATTTATTTTCTGTTTCTCTCAAGTTATCTTGTCCAAACTAATGCTAACTTCTCGTTTGTACATTCTTGCCACAAAAGAGAGAGCCTGGTTTGTGCAGGAAACATTTCTGTTTTGTTTGGTGTCTCTTATTCAGAAGTATAATTGAGGTGTTATAATTGTGGATTGGGCCAGGTAGACCTAGGTAGATTTCTGTTGTACTGCAAGGATCATCAGGCAATAGTCCTCTAGGAAGCACATTCCTGTTGCTGGAAAACATCTTTAAGATTACTTTTTCTGACCTCATTTCTCATCTTCACTGGCTACATCACTTTCTGTCCTTTCAGGTTATAATTATTCCAGGTGAACCCATTCTTGTTTCCTCTGGCCATATATTAGTAGTATTTATACATAGATAATTCATGTATAAATACTATTATTAAAATCACAGTTCATTCTCATCTGAAAAACGGAAGCTAAATGTATTTTATTTTACATTCTTGGCTTGGTCAGGGAGGAGCTACAGATGGAAATGCAGCTTTTCACCAAATGAGAGTAGAAGAAAGATTATATATGATTTTGGTGAAAGTAGAATTTAGATTAAATGACACAGTATATTGACCTAAAGCAAGAGGAACTAATTCTCGAAAGCTTATCTGTTCAGTAACAGCCAAGAGTAAAAAAAAAAAAAAAACAGCCAAGAGTAGAAATTTGAGCTTCCGTTCAGACAGATTGATTATGGCCTGTAGGTCATGTATTATGTATATGCCTTCTCTGTGTGAATTATGTCTTGAAGCAAAAAAAAAAAAAAAAAAAAAGGAATTTTTAATTCTTAGATCCCCATTGACTCTGTTTGGCCAGGTCACAGGAGAGATCTACCTTGGTGATACGTTCTTAAAAATTGAGATAGTGGTTTGATGATCATCAAGATCATATCCTTTTTTTTGGTCTCAGGATTACCTGCTGCATTATTTGGTAAGATAGCATCCATATGGTAGCAGTTAAGAATCCAGACACCAGAGAATATATGATTGTAATACAGATATAAACAGAGAGATTGGAAAACTTTTCAAGGCCATGGAGATCCTAGTTTTCCAAATACTAGGAAAAACTGCAACTGACTTGTGAATTACTTTCTGAATTTTATTGCCACGGGAATACAGATCTCTAAATCAGATATAATTTGGTTAAAAACAAGATATAATTCGGTTATGTGCAGGAGAACTGGTATCTCTAGAAATGAGCCCTCAGCAGAAGGCTTTTTTTATTTGACGGACGGTTCCCATTAATTTTCTGGGGAAGCTTGCTGGAGAGAGAAGAAAGGATTATTTGGTTTGTAGTGGGCCTCAGGTTAACCACTACAGATTTTGAGACATGGGATTAGGATTTGGAATTCTTAGAAATTCCTTGAGTAATTTTAGTTCTCTAAGAGATTCATTATGTCGTAGTAGGATTTATGGTAGAAATAATGGCACATGTATTTACCAGGAAGCACAAAAGCCTCAAGGAATTTTTGCTTGTTTTGGAGTCCACTTGTTCTGATAAGCAAAAGATAGACTCAGTGGTCAGCCTTGAAATTGGTTTTTTTTTTTGTTTTTTTTTTAAGTCACACAACTGGCTCATTTGAAAAATTTGATCATATTTATTTCAAATAAATATGGGCAAGGGAGCAACTTCATGTGGAACGTGGCTTTAGTTAAAGGAAGAAATAGGGTAAGTAGATTTTTAGAGGGGGCTAGAATAGAGGTTAAATTTCAGTGAAGTGCTTTTTTTTACTACTCAAAGCAAAGTTGAGCTAATTGATGATTGCGTGAGTTCTTGATAGCAGATTTATTTAAATGATACTTGGCTGGAAATGGGAAATTTACCTTCCTGGATATATATAGGTCACGTCCTTCATTGCCAATGTGGAATATATGACTTACTTAAATATGCTGGTTGTGTCTTCCAGCAAGTGTGGAATTTTTCTGTCTACTGAACCACTCTTCCTCAGTGGCCTATAAATAACTGGACCTCAGTATTTGTAGCAACTCCAATCCATACCTTCCTTCTATGTTATCCATCTCAGTAAAGGGATAGTTGGCTTTCCCGAAGTCATATTGGACCCTCCTCTCTCATATCAGTGTCAAATGTATCATTAGGTCTATCTGTGTAATACTGTCTGCATATTCAACTGCCTTGGTTCAGATAGTTAACTCATTTGGGTTTTTGTTAACAGCCTCCTCACTTGTCTACTGCTTTTTTGTTCTTCTACGTTCACTGCTGCTTGAGTTTCTGTGAAACTCTTTGATCACGTCACTTTCTTGTTTAAAACTTCCAGTAACTCCCAATTATGGTTTTCATGCCTATCTTCATACATGCTGTTCTACTTTTTCTGGAACCCTCTTTTATATTCCCATCCTGGTGTAGAAATCTCTGTTTTTTTTTAAAGCTTATTCCATCTCTGCTGAAGCCTTTCCTGACTTCTCAAATTCCCTTATCCTCTTCTGTAATTCCATATTGTTTTTTCTATACTGCTGCTTAGAATTTATCTTGTCAAATTTTAGTTTACTTATTTTGTTTTCTAAAGATTTTATTTATTTATTCATGAGAGACACACAGAGAGAGGCAGAGACACAGGCAGAGGGAGAAGCAGGCTCCATGTGGGGAGCCTGATATGGGACTCCATCCCGGGTCCCCAGGATCACACCCTGGGCCGAAGGTGGCGCTAAACCATTGGGCTACCGGGGCTGCCCTGTGGTTTACTTATTTACGTGCATTTCCTTCTTTTTAGACTATGTATTCTGAAGCAAGGACTTAGAGCAGTTCTGCTTGGCTAATAATAGATACCTACTAAATATTTTAATGCCTGGAGCCCCTTTTTTTCCTTTGCCAGAGAGGAGTTTTCTAAGACCATCTTACATATATCGTAGATCCCATTCACCTACTCAGAGACAAGCACAGAAGTTGGCCTTAACGTTGTTAAATTTATTCCTAACTAGAGGGGAGAGACAGAACTAATTAATATCAGGGTGATGAGGAGACCTTGAAATCACATCAGACAGTGAACAGTAGGAGGGACTAGAATATTTACCCAAAAGGAAAGAAAAATCAGGTGGGGTATGATAACAATACCCAAATATTTGAAAGGCTGTCATGTAGAAAAATTATGAGTTTTAATCGAGTGTGCCTTGAGGGGCTGTAGGATGAATAGGTAGCAGTTTTGGGTTCAGCATTAGGAAGAACTTTCTGAACATTATACGGTGACTTAGTATATCAAGCAGGGGAGTTTTCATGAGTGGAGCTGTGAAAAAGTAGAGGCAAAATGACCAGGAGTTTAAAGTACTATAAGGTAGATTTTGTTATCTCTGGCAAGAATTGACCATACTGGAAAGTTTTAAATTTTCCTGATTTAGTTCTGATTTCATGACCATGAATTTTAGAAACATATTTATTGTTTAGGATTAAGACAGTTTTCTGTACATTCAGTAATAATTTTAGCTCTTGTTCGGTGCCACCTGTTGGGCATCCAAAGATCAGTGATAGTCTCTTGCACTCAAATAGCTTGTACTTATAAATGAAAAGATTCTTGTGCTTTTCTTTTAGTTTTTGAGGAGCCAGTATATCATTTCTATTTTGATGATTCTCAGGATTCATGATTCCAAAAAATCAGTTTTGAGATTTACTTTCCTTCCAGATACTAAAATTGTTTTTCTTTCCTTTTTTATTCTTAGCAATGTCTCAGGCTGTGCAGACAAACGGAACTCAACCATTAAGCAAAACATGGGAACTCAGTTTATATGAATTACAACGAACACCTCAGGTAATGTAGACTAAGATAAACTCGGAGGAATATGACACATGTGGAAACTGGGATACATTTTTAGGAAATGAAAACTTGAAAGAACATAATAGTAATAATTTGTATACAGGCAGTCTTGTGTATGTTTGGTTTCTTCATTCGTTGATTCAACAAATAATTTGCATACTGTATACCAAGTCCTACACGCTAGACACTAGGTGAAGTAAATAGATGTGGTATAAATTTACAGAGTTTATAAATATTAAATGAGTTAATATCCAAAGAATTACACATTTGAGAAGTTGTGTAAAGGGGGTAAGTCCTCAGTGCTGTAATAAATAATAATGGGAGGGGGCAATAGAGTACATTAAGAAGGTGAAGATGAGAAAGACTGTGGGAGGAGCAGGTTTGAAGGAGATAAACATGCTTAAAACTGAACTCAATTTGAGATACCTGTAAGTCAGGCAGGCAGAGATACTAACCTAGGGGTCTGGACTAAATGTAAAATTTGGGGGGTTGTCAGCACATTTTAAGCAATGAGAGTAGAATAAGATCACCTGGACAGAGATGAGCAGAGGGGCCCAGAACTTCATCCAGAGGAGCTTCAAAGTTTAGAAAGAAAGTAATGGAAAAGAAGCTGCAGAGAAGACTGAGAAGGAACAGCCAAAGAAAAATAGGCGATAGAGAGAGAGGATCAAAATCTATGAGGTGTTGTGTTAAGAGGGGATAGTTACTGTATTCAGGACTACTGAGAGGAGAAGTAAGATGAGGATTACAAAAGTGTATGTTGTATGTGGCAGTGTGTGCTTATACTTCCTTACCTTGACAGGAGAAAATTCACTTGAATAGATTGTGTTATGTTGAAGGAAGAAAAAGTGAAAATGTGTAGGCAGTTTTTCAGAGAAGTTTGGTTCTGCAGAGAAGCAGAGAAATGGAGTAAAAACTGGAAGGGAACATGGAATTGGGAAGTTTTAAATTTTGTTTTTATGATGGGAGATAGAGGGCCACCAAGGAGACCCCCGTGCCTCACATGGCTCTGAGATGTGCTGTTCACCTTTCATTATTCAGCAACCCCATGCAGATCTTACTCTAGGCTGATTTAGTGGAGTGCCAGAGATTGGTGAAACCTGAGAGCAAATAATAATCAGAAGGATATACTTGAAAAGGTAGGAAGGAATGTACTTTTGAAAGGAAGAGGCATATTTTCTCCTTGTAGCAAGAAAGATGATTTATAAAGATGTCATAGAAAATCAGAGAGCTCTCTCAATGAAATTGAGGTAATCTTTGGAATGTTCAGATGAAGGAAGTTATGCAGATAGAAGAAAAGGTGTAAAATAGTATAGAAAAAACAAGCTTGTTACAAGAGAAACTAATTCCTGAGCAGTGTTGAATGCTCATTTGAAACTAGTGAAATTTTTAGTGATACCAGTTGGGTTGTATATTCCCCCCTTTTTTCTTCCACAGAGCTATACACACTTGCACGGGTACGTACATGGAGAACTTAGACGGTTGCCTTTATCCTGGGCTGGGATATTTCTAGGCATGTTCTAAAGAGGAAGAGGACAGACTTGGTTACTAGCTGAGTCATCATCATACTCTGAGTGATAGATTCCTCATCTGTAAAATGGAGGCTGTAATTCCTAAATCAAAAGTATGTGTGTGTATTGAATTAAGTAAAAGAAAATACTGAAGGTGCTTTCTCTAGAGAGGTTGAAATACCATAAGACACTCAAAAATAGTGGTAGTTATTGTAAATTTAAATATATTTTACTTGAGTTCTTCAAGGACATTATCTATCTATCTTTCTGTGTCTTTCCTTGTAGGGTCCTTATTCTTTGACCCTGTAGAGGAAACACAACTATGGAGATCCAGTGGAAATAGGAAGTGTCAGTAATATATGGGAAGCCTTTTATTTTTGTCTCACCTTTCTCTTCAGTAACTACCTACTAGATCTCTTTCCTCAACCCGTAAGAGCCAGCATTGATGTTTAGAGCTAGTATGTGCCACCTTGTGGGAAGGGTGGGTAGTGGTGAAGAAAGTAGGAGTCACTAATCTCTCTTCAGCTGACAGATGTGCTGGCATTCTACATTGGAACTCTAAATGCATTTTTGCACTGAAACATTTTTACAGTGACAGTAATACCAGTACTAGTACTATGGTTTAAATTAGTTTGTAGGTTAACTTGAGAACCTGGCCACTTTGTATAAAACTGCTTCTGTGGATCCAATAGCGGATCATCACTATTACAAGTAGTGATGTTAAAATGAAACCCTGTTAAATTGTATGTAAATTAGAAATACTTGAATGGGAATCTTAAAATATTTAAATAGATGGCATGAAATATATAGTTATCAAAATGGTAGAATTTGTGAAGATCGAAGAAATAAAGTTATTTAGCCTTAACTTCCTCAATTAAAAGGTAAGAAACAATGTTAAATTACTAGAGTCACATTAACATGGCTAGAACTAGGACCTAAGGCATCTGATTCCAAATTCAGTGTTTTTTTTTTTTTATTTTTTATGCCAAGCTAATTTACCATTACTTAGCTTTTAAAAACATTAATATGTTATTTTTAGCATTAAAATAAGAGCATTGATATAATACAGTGATGGGGCTTAAGGGGGGTTGGGGAAGATTATAGAAAAACAAGGTCGGGTGTGAGTTGACAGTGGTGGTGATGGGTACATAGATGTTCATTTTTGTCATTTTCAGTAATTTTGTATGTTTGGACTTGTCCATAATAAAAAAAATAGGTAGCATTTAATTTTAAAGTGACTCTTCTATAGGAGGCAATAACGGATGGCTTGGAAATTGTGGTTTCACCTCGAAGTCTACACAGTGAATTAATGTGCCCAATTTGTTTGGATATGTTGAAAAACACCATGACTACAAAGGAGTGTTTGCATCGTTTTTGTGCAGACTGCATTATCACAGCCCTCAGAAGTGGGTATGTTGAAATGAGTTATACTAGGTACTTAATTATACCAGGATGGTACTGTATGAGTTTTGAGAAATATATTCTCTATAAGTGTTCATTTGAGAGCTGGAAAATTTTCTAAAGTCTTTTAATTATTGGAGAATCTTTGTTTTGAAATAGTTGATTTTATGCAGTTTTAAAGGTTTATAGCACGAATGCTTGTTTTGAGAAAATTACAAAGCATGAAGTCCTCCGTGGTTCTTCCACTTCTAAATTGTATAATACCTCTGTGTATGCTATTTTAATAAAAGAATTGATAACAAATTAATATATATTAATGGATAAATTTTCCTTGTAGGGCATGGATATCAGGGAAATTTATATTGGCAAGAAATAGATTTTTATTTCTAAAATGATTATATATAAATTATTGGGAAGTATTCGAATTTTTGTTTGTTGGCAAATACTGTATAGTGTCTGAGGTTCTCAAAATCTTGCTTACCCTCAAATCAGGTTTTCAAGGAAATTCAGGTTAATCAGTTTAAATTTCTGTGACTTAGTAAAGGTATTGGAATAATGATAACTATCCAGAAGTTGGATATTTTTGTTGTTAGCCCAAAGATACATTGTTTACAGTTTCTTTCCCCTCTTTTTATTTAGCAATAAAGAATGTCCTACCTGTCGAAAAAAGCTAGTTTCTAAAAGATCACTAAGGCCAGACCCAAACTTTGATGCACTCATCAGCAAAATTTATCCAAGTCGTGATGAGTATGAAGCTCATCAGGAGAGAGTATTGGCTAGGATCAACAAGCACAATAATCAGCAAGCACTCAGTCACAGCATTGAGGAAGGACTGAAGATACAGGCCATGAACAGGTATGTGGGAAAGAAGGCCAGGGATGGTGGCCATTTTTCTGTATACTTTTTAAAAAAATACTCATTTATTTAACAGCCTTCACTTGGAAAGAAATAAAATGCAGTAACAAATAGTAGTTCTGCATGGTTACCTTTCCATGGAGGCATGATATATACCTCCAGGCATTAATAGGGTATTCTATTTAAAAATATTATTCTCTGTTGTACCCACTTCCCCCTTCACTTACCATTTCTTTTCTCCTCTTATTTCTATAGCAGAACTGCTTGAAAAAGTTTGTGCTCGTTGTCCCTCAGTTCTTCTCCAATTCTGTTTTGAACCCATATAAGTCAGGTGTTTATCCTCTCTCCTACCTCCATATCACTTTGTCAGATTTTCCAGTGACCTCCAAATTGCAAAATCTAATCGCTGATTCTCAGACCTCATTTTCCTATCTTACTCAGCAACATTTGACACAGTTATTTCTCTTTGAATGGTTTTCTTCACTTGGCTTTCAGGAGATGATATTCTTCTGGTTCCTTTCGTATGAATTAGCTATTCCTTAACTCATATTTAACATGTCCAATACTGAACTTTTTATTCTTACCCCCTACTTCTTTTTATTCTTGCTCATTTCAGTTGATGGCAACTTTGCCTTTGCTTTAGCCAAAAACTTTGGAAATTTTGAAAACTTTGAAACATTTCTCTTTTTTTTCACATTATATATTCCAATCTGAGAATAAATATACTTTTAACTTTTTCCATAATATATCCAGGTTGGTTTAGGCCACCACCATTTTTCTTTCATTTCAAGAATTGAAATAGCCTCCTAATTGGTCTTTCTACTTTCCATGCTTATCTTTACAAAGTCTGTTCTCAGTACAGCAGCCAGAGTGATTCTGTTAAATTGAAAGTCAGGTCATGGTTCTCCTTTGCTTTGGAGTCTCTTTTATCTATCTTCTCTTCATTTTCAGGTTAAAAGACCTTAATGATGGCTTCCAACACCCTGCATAAATTGGGCACTTTCTTACCTTCATTCTTGTTTCCTTTCCTAATATATTCAGGTCTCAATGAGAGGCATCATTTTCCAAAGTAGGGAATGCCAGTAAAGCTGCATCCCAGGCAAGTGTTTCTCACCTTGGCTGAACATCAGAATCATGAAAGTTTTAAAATTTTAGGTCCTCCAGTATCCTCCCAAACCAAGCAAATCTGAATCTTTGATTGAGGTCCAAGCATTGCTATTTTTAAGGTTCCAGAAGTGGTTCTGAAGATGTGTTACATTCTAACTATATTAAACTGACCTACAAACTAAACTCTGTTTAGCAAAGTAAAATAAAGTATTAAGTGTTGAATATATTTATTTTTAAAAAATCCTACGTTTCTAAGAGTTTGAGGGACTTCAGTGGTGTTCATTTTAGTTTTTGAGCAGGACAGAGAATCCCCTTTGCAAAATCTTTTATAGTCCTTTTGATTTTGCTTGAACATTTCTAGTGGTGGGAGTATCTGATAGAAGCTCCTTTTATTACAGCTTCCTTGCTGTTCTTCAGACTTCCCAGTGTGGTACTTAATATTCTCTACGGAACCCTCTTCCAGATAATCCACATATAACACTCTCACTTTCTTCAGATGTCTAAGTTCCCATCTTCCACCTCAGAACTCCATAACTATCTTATCTCCCTTATTCATTTTTCTCCACAGTACTTCTTCTCTAACATGTAGAACAATAATATAAGCCCTTAGAGGGTAGAGACTGTCAGTATTATTGAGTCTTATAACTCCAGTGCTTAGAACCATGCTTGGCTTCGAGTAATAGAGTAATATTATATCTTGTATCAATACTAGATGTATCAAATCATTTGTATAAATACTATAAGTAAATATTTTTGAGTGTATGAATTTTTTGAAATTCTTCCTTTATATTGAATTAAAATTAATTTCTTATGAGTATAATACTATCAAATCATTTGTGTAATACTACAAGTAAATATTTTTGGATGTGAATTCTTTTGAAGTTCTTCCTTTATATTGAATTAATTTCTTACATGTAGCAGTCTTGATCTGTCTTTGTCAAAACTCTTTTTTTTTTTTTTTTTTTTAAGATTTTATTTTCATGAGAGACACACAGAGAAAGAGAGAGGCAGAGACACAGGGAGAGGGAGGAGCAGGCTCCACACAGGGAGCCTGATGTGGGACTCGATCCCGAGACCCCCACATCTTGATGCTCAACTGCTGAGCCACCCAGGCGTCCCTGTCAAAATACTTATATTGGATTCTGTACTTATTTCAGATTTCACTTCTATTAGTTCTTTAAATAGTAGAGGCTAAATATTGGCATTCCTAATTACTGTTACTGTGCCTCATATGACATTCAAGTTTGGTGGTATATGTCTTATGCTGCCTCTAGAATAGTATGTAGTATTACACATATGATTTGATAAGAAATTTGATTTGATTGCAAGTAAGCTATTAATCTCTGTTATAAACATTTTAAGAGTAATAGCTGAAATAAAGAAACCTAGCTCTGTCACCTCAGACTGGAAAGAAGTTTGGGTAAAAATAAATACATCAAGACGAGTAACTGTGTTAATTACTTTATTAGTTAAATGAAGCAACATTGCTTTTGCCTTACCTGTAGATTTTAGGAAATATTTAAGGTCTTTGTATTTTCACTGTTGATTTCTTTTGTTTCATTATTTTGGCCTGTTATATATATGTATTTTAAATTGTGATTAAAAAAGATACAATGTAAAATTGACTATCTTAACCATTTTTAAGTATACAATTCAGTATTGTAAGTACGTTCACATTATTGTACAACCAATTTCCAGAACTTTTTTCATCTTATAAAAC
Source organism: Canis lupus familiaris (assembly GCF_011100685.1). Taxonomy (NCBI): domain Eukaryota; kingdom Metazoa; phylum Chordata; class Mammalia; order Carnivora; family Canidae; genus Canis; species Canis lupus. Next base: position 18,159,165 of record NC_049228.1, read on the forward strand.
AGAAATTCTGTACCCATTAAACAGCTCATTTCCTCCTCATCTCCTGGCAACCACCATCCTACTTTCTGTTTTTATGAATTTGGCTACTTTAAATACCTCATATAAGTGGAATCGTGACTGGCTTATTTCACTTTTTAAGACTAAGTAGACTAAATAATATTTCATTGTATCTGTTCATATTTTTTTTTTTTTAAGATTTTATTTATTCATCAGAGACAGAGAGAGAGGCAGGGGCATAGGCAGAGAGAGAAGCAGTCTCCATGCAGGAAGCCTTATGTGGGACTTGATCCTCGGACACCAGGATCACGCCCTGGGCCGAAGGCAGATGCTCAACTGCTGAGCCACCCCAGTGTCCCCTGTTCATATCTTTTTTGATCATAGTTTTGTCATTTGATATATTAATGACACCTTTTTTTTTAATGATACCTTCTTAATTTTAAAATAATCTATAGATTTCTTAAGCAATATTTTGTGTATTTTTTGTGTATTTTTTAACGTTCTTTTTTATGGGCTATGATTTCCTTGTACTGGTAGTAAACATGTAATAATGATACTGTGTTAGAAGTGTCAGTCATTTCTGCATATTTCTTTCATATACAGATAGAGAGGGGGCCAGTGTGGCAGAATGTATATCAGTATCACATCCTAGCTCTAGTTCTGGCACTTACTAGCTTATAACCATGGGGCTTTGAACTTCAGTTTCTTTTGTTTTCTCAACTATAAAATGATGATAATGTTAACTCCTTTGATTGTTTTGATGAGTAAGTCAGATCTGGACACAAAGCACCTTGCCCAGTTACTGCTTTTTTTGTTCTGTTTTTGAGCTTGTTAGAATGCTTCTATATCCACGCTCTAATGATTTAGATATCAGTCTCATTTTTCTCACTAGAATGATTTTATATTGCATTAGCAGACTTTGAGTGAGGTTGGCAGGGAGGGATTGCTTACTATTCCTCTTAAATCTTGTTTCCTCAAGAACTTCTCATCAAAGAGGCCCAGATATCTTCCCTCAGAACTTTTAAATTTTCATTTCTGAATCATGCCTTTCTTTAGATTTAAAATCTCATAACAAAAAAAGTTTATCAACATGTAAATAAAGGTTTGCCAGTAATTCCTATAATCAACAAAGAAAATTATTAAATGAATATAAACATTTCTTTAAGTCATTCAAACATATGTGTATGAGTGTGGTTCTTTGGAACTTTCTGGGACGTGAGGGAAATAAATGTCATTATCCAACTTGGAGCAAATTCAATTATGAAGACTTTTAGAATTCTGAAGTTCAGTAAACATGGTTCAAAATCAATGCATTGAAAAGAGCCAAATGTAAATTTCATGCAACCTCTTAAATTTCCTTCACTAGATTACAGCGAGGCAAGAAACAACAAATCGAAAATGGTAGTGGAGCAGAAGATAATGGTGACAGTTCTCACTGTAGTAATGCTTCCACGCACAGTAATCAGGAAGCAGGACCTAGTAACAAACGGACCAAAACATCTGATGATTCCGGGCTTGAGCTTGATAATAACAATGCAACAGTGGCAATTGATCCAGTAATGGATGGTGCTAGTGAAATTGAATTAGTATTCAGGCCTCATCCTACACTAATGGAAAAAGATGATAGTGCACAGACAAGGTAAGTGTGTAGGTTAGTTTCAGATGATCTGAATTCACAATACTTAATTTGGAGTTAAAAGGCAATTTTGTGTAAGAAATAAGGGCAATATTTGTCATGCCAGTGATTGCCAGGGTTCTGTTGGATGTTCCAGCTGCCTAGACTGTAGATTTTCCTTCTTTGTCATGTGCTCCCTACCCACATTAGTGTGTATAAAAGAAATGACTCTCCTAGATAGAGGAGGATGAAGAGTCATATGAATTTAACTTGTTCAGTGGCTGACTGAATGGTATACTATGCTTTGAAAACATTTCAAGGTTAGTGTTTCTCAGCTCTGTCTTTAAAAACCAGAAAATGGATCAATTCTTAGAAATTTGCTCGTATTTTTTACTATTCCCTTTGCTGCTGTAGATGGCAGAATTTTGCTTGTTGGAGTTGAGAATGCCCCGTCCCCCCCTCGCCCTCTCAGTACTCCTTGTGTGTGTTTGACTTTTGTCATTTTATATCATATTTATGGGTGGTAAGGTAGACATGTCCTTAGACAGATGGTGTGTACTTTCCCCTCTTCTGTACCTTTCAATAAAAAATGTTTAGGTAATAGAGGAATAAATTTTTGATACTATTTTGTCAATAATTGAGACATTTACATTTTATTTAGCTTGTTAAAAATGTAATAGTTCTATAATTTGAGTGTTTTTATCAGTAATATAGAAATTAAATTATTAATGATTTATTTTTCCAGGTACATAAAGACTTCAGGTAATGCCACTGTTGATCACTTATCCAAGTATCTGGCTGTGAGGTTAGCTTTGGAAGAACTTCGAAGCAAAGGAGAATCAAACCAGATGAACCTTGATACAGCCAGTGAGAAGCAGTATACCATTTACATAGCAACAGCCAGTGGGCAGTTCACTGTGAGTATTCAAAAGAATAGGCTGTTGAAACTGGGAGCATAGTCACTATCTGAGACTAGCAGGTGTTTTTTTTGGGGGGGGGGGGGGGCTAATGAAAATGGTTCAGGACCTTGAGACCCTGACAGAATGAGAAATTGCAAAGGGGTAGTTACCTTTTTTGATATCAAAAAAACAATCTTGTGGTTGTCCTTTTATGAATAGTATAAGTGACAAGAAATTTTATCCTAAGGTTTAAAAAAAATGGACTTTGATGTTTGTTGCATCTCTCTATTGTGCTTTGAGCATTTTTTTAATTCTTTCTTTTTTTGTTTTAGGTATTAAATGGCTCTTTTTCTTTGGAATTGGTCAGTGAGAAATACTGGAAAGTGAACAAACCCATGGAACTTTATTATGCACCCACAAAGGAGCACAAATGAGCTTTTACTAAAACCAAGTCTGAGAATGAACTTTTTTTATAGCCTATTTCTTTAATATTAAAGATGTAATGTCTTTACTTTTATGGACAGAATCTTGGATATGTTGTTCAGTTTTCTTTCTGAGCCAGACTCGTTTACACTATTAGAATCTTTTCCCCTTAATTTAAGATTTCCTTTTCGAAAGGGACTGCAATTATTCAGGATTTTTCTTTCCTTTTAAAAGTATATCTAAGTTGTATGTTTTCACGAAGTATGGTTCCATTTGGAGCACCCTTTTGACCCAGGAATTTTTCATAGTTCTGTATTCTTAAGTGAAGATTCAGTTGGCTATCTTTTCCCTCCCCTCAAAAGTTTTTTAGGCCTACAGAATGTTAATATGTATTTTGACTTTTTTTCCTGGAGTCTTGTATATTTATAGTTTTCTATATAAGCTGTAGTATCTTCATGAAGACCAAGGCTCAAATTTACTGTGCTTAAAAAACAATTCTCATAGGATTATTATTTTCATGGTATTTTCTTCCATAATATCTCATTTTTTAAAAAAGGTTCTTTATGAACTTAGTGTCCATTGTCATGCAATGTTATTTTTTTTTCCATTTTTTCCCTCTAATTTTGGAATTTCTGATCCTGGGAAAGAGAAACAAAATGTCAAGTTCTTTGAGAACTTGGTTCATTTACAGATTTCACTGAAGAAAGAAAAATTAAATTGGTCTTATGTAGTCTTTAAGTGTGTATTTAAAGAGGTCTTTTTTGTATTAGCTTTACTGCCACTTCAGTTCCTTTTTTATGTGTATTTGATTTTTTTTCTATTAAAGTACCAGAGATATGGAGATATTTTGCACTTTAGCCTGGATGAAAGTACAAGATATGTTCAAAGCTTCCCTAATTCTTTTCTTATTGATAGCCAAGTAAGTTTCAAGAATAGCATGGCACATACACTGGCACATAAAATTGGGGGAAAAAAAAAAGTTTGTTGGATAAGTGTGTTCAGCATTTTGGGTGGCCCTGTCAGTTTATAAATTTGGTGCTCTGCTAATCACACTCTAGAGAAGCAAGTTAATGGAGCTTCAGTCCTGCCCTAGTGAAAGATTATTCTGTAGAAGAATAGCAAGTAGGGTAAAGTCATTCTACTCTTCTTAATTTAATTTTATAATGAGGAACAGTGTTGGGCTTTTGGAGTCAAGGTTTTTTGAAAACAGATTAGAAATAAGATTGACTTGTGTGTTACTTTTCATCATTGTCCTGATTCCAAGTATGTTCCAAGTTTATAATTATTAGAGTATTTACAAAGACTTGACTGCATTGAGAAATTAACTCCAAAGGGTTTTTTTTGCTAGGGGTGAGTAGTCCTCCAGTACCATTTTAACTAAATAACCTGTGTAGTAGACATTGTAAATATTTCTGTCATTTTTGACAGATTGGGGCCAGCTTGGTGTTTTAAATCTTCAGCCCAGTATGAAAACTTAAAGGCTCATTAAATTTTTTACCATTTTATTGAAAATATTTAAAATCTGTTTTTACAGTTTTATCAGTCATCTGTGTCATGAAATTTGAAGACCACCAAAAATCAAGGGAAATTTTGTATTCAATTCCTTTTCTGGTGTAATGTTAAGTTGTATAGATTATTAATGCATGTCCACTAAATATAACCCTGGTTTTGTGATATAACTGCTTAGATTTTATTGGTGATATTAGATTAGTGGTTGCATTAAATAACTAAATTCCCATTGTGATTAATTGAAATTTTGTCTTGAAGCAGAAAATTATTTGTGAATATAAGCTTTGTGCTTAGAGAATGTATGTGTTTCTGTCAGTATGGGAGGATGTAAACTTTCTGCATCATTAGCAAATTCATTAGATATATAATTCTTTGCAAAGTAGAATAGGTATTTGGTAGAGCATTGAGTGTGTGGGGTGTGTGTGTGTGTGTGTGTGTGTGTGTGCCCACAAATATGTGTTTGGTGGGTGGGTACTGTTTACCATTACTTCCAATCAAGGTTTTATAAAGTATTCTCTAAATAACTTCTGTACCCACCTTTTCAATTGAAGAACAAAAGGCTCACCAAATGAGGTAAGGGCCTTTTGGATACACTATCATTTTAAAATGCATTATGATAAAACATACATAACCAAATTTACCATTTGAACCATTTTTACATGTACAAATCAATGGCATTAAGTACATTCACAGTGTTATGTACATCACCACTATCTAGTTCCAAAACTTTAAATTTATCATCCCAAACACAAACTCTGGATTCATTAAACAGTAACTCTCCCTGCCTTTTATCTGCCAACCCATTTGTAACCTTTATTCTTCTTTCTCTCTTTGAAGTTGATTTAGGCACCTTTTGTAGGTGGAGTCATGTATTATTTTTCCTTTGTGTTTGTCTTATTTCATTAAGCATAATGCTTTTAAGGTTCATTCATGTTGTATGTTTATATCACATTTTGTTTATCCACTTACCTTTGGATGGACACTTTTTGCTATTGTGAATAATGCTACTATGAACATTTTTGTACAAGTAACTGAGTCCCTGTTTTAAATCTTTAGAGTATATACCTAGAAGCAAAGTTGCTGGAATATAGGGTAATTCTATGTTTCATTTTTTGAGGAACCCCAAATAATTTTCCACAGGGGCTGTACCATTTTATATTCTCATCAGCAATGTACTAGGATTCTAATTTCTCCACATTTTCACCAACACTTGTTATTGTAGTTTTGTTTTTAATAGTTATCCTAATGAGTGTAAAGTGTTAATTCATTGTAGTTTTGATTTACATTTCCCTGATGGCTTGTGATACTAACTAAAACATCTTTTCATATGCTTGTTGGCTATTTGTATATCTTCTGTGGAAAAATGTCTATTCAAGTCTTACTTTTAATTCAATGGTTTGTTGAGTTGTAGGAATTTTTAATCTGTTATCAGATACATAATTTACAAATATTTTGTCCCTGTTTACTCTCTTGACAGTGTCCTTTGATGCACAAAATTTTTAATTTGATGAAATCTAGTTTGCCTCTGTTGTTGTCATTGTGGCCTATGATTTTGGTGTCATATCCAAGAAAATATTACAAATCCAGTGTTAGGAAAATCTTCCTATATGCTTTCTTCTAAGAGTTTAATTTATAGTTTTAGCTCTTACATTTAGGTCTTTAATCCTTTTTGAGTTTTGTGCCTGGTGAAAGGAAAGGATTGAACTTTGTTGTTTGTTTTTGGATATCTAGTTTCCTCAGCACCATTTGTTGAAAAGACTGCTCTTTCTCCATTGCATTGTGTTGGTGGTCTTTCTTGAAATTAATTGAGACCATATTATGTGAGGGTTTATTTCTGGGTTCTGTAGTCCATTGGTGTGTGTGTGTGACACACACACACACATATACATACACCACACATATATATATGACTGTCCCTTTGCCAGTACTGTTTTTTTTTAATGCCAGTACTGTTTTAATTACTGTAACTTTGTTGTAAGTTTTACATTATAATCTTAAATCCTTTGAACGCTGTGAAGAAGACCACATTTCCCTCATACAGTTTAGGAAATTGAGGTTCAGAATTCTGATTTGGATAACTAAACATGAAATAATTGAAATGCTAGATGAGAAAAGGTGTCGTTTTAGAATACCCTCACATTTCTACTTAGGAATACTTGCTTTTCCAAAAATAAAATAGAAGCATAGTTATAAGGAAGAAATATTTGTGTGCAGTTGTTGTCACTATACAAATTACCTCCTTGAGAGGTCCTTCCTGGAGTAAGGACTCTGAAAATCTTTTCTTCCAAAGAAGAGTTGAGAGCATTGAAAAAGTTATCAAAATCCGGTTTTTCAGAACTCTGAAACTGAACTAACATCTTTCAATAATCTAAACATTTATCATTAATAAAAAACTAATATAGGGATCCCTGGGTGGCGCAGCAGTTTGGCGCCTGCCTTTGGCCCAGGGCGCGATCCTGGAGACCTGGGATCGAATCCCACATCGGGCTCCCGGTGCATGGAGCCTGCTTCTCCCTCTGCCTATGTCTCTGCCTCTCTCTCTTTCTCTCTCTGTGACTATCATAAATAAAAATTAAAAATAAAAAAAATAAAAATATAAATTCCATAGCATTATAATTGCCCTCCCGCCACCCCCTAGTTCCTGGGTAGCCTTGAAAAAAGAATAGCCTTGCTACTGTGGTAGTAGTGAAAAACAGCAGCCTTGCAACACTGGAAGGGGCTTAAAGCTCCCTAAAAAGCTCATCCCAGAGAATTGTCACTGTTTGACCTCTCTGGTCCTTCACTGAATAACTCTGTTCCCAGAACTTACCTTTACTTGATCTGACTCTGCCCAGTGTGTGTATAGAACCTCATCTACAGTCTGTCAAAAACAGCTTCAGTTATTTAACAAAGCAGTTTCTTTTAGACAATGATACTAATTGGTACCAAAAAGAAGAAATAAAAGGCCAAGAAATGAAAACTGAGGAATGACATGTCCTTAGAGGACTTTGAAAAGCTTCAGCACATTCCTGTGAATATAGAAGGCCACATGCATGTGGCAAGGTTGTATGCATTCCCAAGGGGGAAAAAAAGGAAGTCACTAATAGTACCTGTAGCACCTCTGCAAGCAGGAAGTGAAGGCTAGTGTGGAGTTGAAAAAAAAAATAAAAAAACCCTGCATGTTGCGGCATTGAAGGCCTACCCCAACATATTTACAGAGCACTTCAACAGGGGGAGAGAGTTATGTCATGATTTCAAGGCATTTAAGGAAATTTCTGTTTAGTATTAACTGACGTTTAAGTTAATGAAGCAGAATATAGTGGTCACACACAGCAAAGAATGCAGACTTCACAGAATTAGTCCAGAAAGGTCACTCAGCAAACTGCAAACACCGTAGACTTTGAGGAGGTAAAAGGATTCTGTTGTCCAGAGTTGCCTATATTATTTTAAATTTTGTTTTCAACAAAAATTTATAAAACTAGGGAAGAAACAGGAAAGTGTGAGGATACTCCGATGTCGCACTTAGCTAAAAGAAAAACTAAGCTTCTAAAAATGTGTCCAAAGTGAAAGAAACCATATCTTAAAAACTAATGAGAACAGTTTTTCACCAAATAGAGAATAGAATTAAAGAGATAGAAATTATGATAAAAGAACCATACAGAAATTCTGGATTGAAAAAGTACAGTAGGATAAATTCATTTAAAAAATCTTGGAGTGCCTGGCTGGCTTAGTAGAGCATGTGATTCTGGATCTTGGGTTTGTGGGGTTCAAGGCCCACATTGTGTATAGAGCTTCCTTTAAAAATTAAAAATAAAGGGGCTCAACAGATTTGAATGGGTAGAAAATTCAACAACTGTGAATACAGTCCAGTTGAGAGTATCCTACCAAAGAAAAAGAAATGAAGGAAAAATGGCTGCGGAGACCTGTGGGACACCATTAAGTGTATTTAACTTGCATAATGGGAGTCCTAGTAGGAGAGGAAGAAAAGGGGCTCAGAGTATTTTAAAAAATAATTGCTAAAAAATTTCAAAATTTGATGAAAAACATGAGTTTGCACATCTAAAAAAAAAGGAAGTCACTAATAGTACCTGTAGCACCTCTGCAAGCAGGAAGTGAAGGCTAATGTGGAGTTGAAAAAAAAAATTAAAAAACCCTGCATGTTTCAAATGCTGAGTAAATAAGACAGACTCTTGAAAGCAGCAAGAGGAAAGTAATTCATTACATACAGAGTCAAAGCTTCTTTCTCATTGAGAAGTCACAGAGGCCAGCAGGTAGACATTCAGAGTCATGAAAGAAGAAGTCAACCAAGGGAGCACCTGGGTGGCTCTGTTGGTTAAGCGTCTGCCTTTGGCTCAGGTCATGATCCCAGGGTCCTGTGATTGTGTCCTGTATTGGGTTCCCTGCTCAGTGGGGAACCTACTTATCCCTCTCGCTCTGCCTGTCCCTCTGCTCCTTCCCTCTCAAAAAAAAAAAAAAAAAAAAAAAAAAAAAGGTCAAGAATACCTACCTATATGCAGCACAATTATTCCTTGGAAATGAAAGAAATTGAGATATTCCCACATGAAAAATTTGTCACAAGCATACCAGCTCTTTAAGAAGTAATAAAGGGAGTCATTTAGGCAAAAGTGAAAGGACATGAGATAGTAACATGAATCCACACAGATAAGTAGAACTGATAAAGTTAACTACATAATTAAATAAAGAAGAAGGTATAAATGTGTTAGCCTGGGTTGCTGCTAACAAAATACCATAGATTGGTTGGCTTAAACATCAGACTTTATTTCTTTCGGTTCTGGAGGCCAGGAAGTGCCAAGAACAAGGTGTGGATAAATTGGTTCCTGGAGGTGAGGGCCCTCCACCTGTTTTGCAGATAGCTGCTGTCTCACCGTTTCCTCACATGGATGGTAGAGGAAAGGAGAGAGATCTGGTTTCTTTCTGTTCTTAAAGGACTAAACCTGTCATGGAGCCCCACTTTTAGGATTCCATCTAAAACAAATTACCTTCTGTAGGTCCAGCCTTCAAATACCATCACATTAGGGGTTAGGGCTCCTTATAATAGATTTGGGGGGGGGGGGGATTCAGACCTTCAATTGTAACAGTGCTTTGTTTACACCTCTGATTGAAAACTATAAAGTAATAAATGTAAAACTGATGAATGCCTTAGAATGTATAAACATGTAATTTGTATGGCATACAACGTCAAGGAAGGAAGGGAGCAATATTGGAGCAAAGGTTTTCTTTTTTTTAATTTTTATTTATTTATGATAGTCACAGAGAGAGAGAGAGAGGCAGAGACACAGGCAGAGGGAGAAGCAGGCTCTATGCACTGGAAGCCCGACGTGGGATTCGATCCCTGGTCTCCAGGATCGGGCCCTGGGCCAAAGGCAGGCGCCAAACCGCTGCACCATCCAGGGATCCCTGGAGCAAAGGTTTTCTAGACTACTAAAATTAAGTTGGTATTAATCTGAACTAGACTTTTGAAAATTAAGATAATTGTCATCCCTAGCACAACCACTAAGAAAATCAATCCCCAAAATAGAGTAAAATCAAATGGCACGTAAGAAAATAACATTTTACACAAAAGAAGGCTGTAGTGGAGGAATAAATAAGACAAAGCAAATAGCCAACTGTCAGATTGTAGATCTTGTTACCATTAAGTATGTTAGATGTTAATGGACTGAATACTCCATTAAAAGGCAGATATGTCAGATTAAAAACCTGATGCAGCTATATACAGTCTACCATACTTTAGTTTCAGAGAAAAAAATTGGTTGAAAGTAACAGGATTGAACATAAAACAGTAACCAAAAGAACCAAAGTAGCTATACTAATATACAAAATGACTTTCAGGCAAAAATTGTTAGAGACAAATGACATTTTATAATGATAAAAGTTCATCAGGAAAATGTGATAATTACAAACATATTCAAACAACAGGACCTTACAATAACATTGACCGATGAGGCAAAAATAATTCAGCAAGGATAGTTGAAGATGTTAACCTATTCTCAAAGGGGACAGTTCAGCTGGGCAGAACTCAGCAAGGAAGTAGAATACTTGAACAACACAGTAAAACCAACTAGACCTGATGTACCTATAGCAAACGTCACACAATAGTAGGACACATGGAATGTTCTCTAGGGTGGACAGGTTGACATTACAGTCAGCAGCATACAGACTGGCTATAATGGAGTGGGCTTAGGAATCAATAGCAGAAGGAAATTTGACACAAATACATGGAAATTAAATGAAATTCCTGAAAAGTCAAAAGTCAGAAAAGTAAACTAGAAACTACTCTGAAGTGAATGGACATGAAGACATGACACTATCAAATTTACGGAATGGAGCTAAAAGCAGTGCCTAGAGGGAAATTTATAGCTGTGGATGTGTATGTGAACAGAGAGAAGCTCAGTAACAACCTACCTTAAGACAATGTAAAGAGCAAACTGCAAAGCAAACAAGGACTAACAAAAAGGCAGGAACAAGTGAAATGAATAATAGAACTTTCTGTGCCATTTTGCATACTCTGGTCTAACCATCCTAGCCTTTTGGGCCCAAGTAAGTATTAGTATTAAAATTGCTTCTAGGGGATCCCTGGGTGGCTCAGAGGTTTGGCGCCTGCCTTTGCCCGTGATCCTGGGGTCCCGGGATCAAGTTCCACGTCGGGTTTCCTAGATGGAGCCTGCCTTCTCCCTCTGCCTGTGTCTCTGCCTCTCTCTCTGTATGTCTCATGAGTAAATAAATACAATCTTAAATAAAATTGCTTCTAGCTTTAATGATGCATTCTCATGCTTATAAAAAGAATGTCTTTTATACCACAGATGATTTACTTGATGTAAAACTATGACCTTTTTGAGTATAGCTATGCATTTCCTTCCTGTTGAAGAAATCCTCCCCTAGTTGCTGTGCTTTTGGAAATTTAAAGCTGGAAATCACAAATTTCCTTTTGTAATTTTAATTAGGAGTTGACTTCATAATTGTATAGCTCAACTGTGGTTTTTTTTTTTTTTTTAGCGGATTGTAGCTGCACAGTTCTCTTTAGTGTTGTTTATACTAAATTTCAAATGAACCCCTTAAAATCTTAAATGATTTTTCTTCCATTGTATATTACAACATTCAATACCAATTTCCAACATTAGATGGCTTTATTAGTTTGCTAGAGCTGCTGTAACAAGTATCACAGACTGGGTGACTTAGCAGAAATTTATTTTCTCACAGTTCTGGAAGCTGGAATCCAAGATCAGAGATGGTGGGGTTTCTTTAGAGGCCTCTCTCCTTGGCTTATCGATGGCATTTTCTCTCTTTCTCTCTTTGTCTTCGCATGTTGTTCCCCCCCCCCCTCCGTGCATAATCTAAGGACACTAGTCCTATTGGATTAGGGCCCATCCTCAATGACCTAATTTAATCCAGATTACCCCTTTAAATACCCTGTTTCCAAATACAGTCACATTCTGAGGTACTCAGGGTAGGAGACATGAATTTGGAGGAGACAAATACCTACTATGGGGCTAGACACAATTTACCAGGCAATTGCTAAGATGAAAGCATACTACTATATTATGCTAAATCTCTTAGCAAAAAATAAGATGGCTAAATTTTATTTGGTGACCAGTAATAAAAATATACCGAAGTTACTGTTCAGTTGGCGAAACATATTTGCTAAAAATGTACTTTTTCTTTTTAGTCTGTGAATTAAAATGTAGACTGCTCAGTTTAAATCTAACCCCACTAAGAGGATGCCAAAGGAATAAATTTGTTTTTTTAGTGAATAAATCTAATGTGAAAATGAGAGATTAATGGTTTGTGTAAGGACTATTTGGACCCACAGAAACTTCTTTACCACCAGATCATTATGCACTGATCCAGCAGGAGAGTGGCAAGAAGTTCCCTACAGAAAGAGCTGTGTGAGACTGGGGATGCTGAGCATAGTGGACAGATCCCATACTTAGTGTGAGATGATTATTCCAACATAAAGTCCCCAGAATCCTGGCTTTGTAGTTTGCAATGATTTTCCTATCAAATCAGAAACTGTTCTGGGAAAGTCTTGGTGGTAGAAAATAAAGCTAGAAGTGCTTTCTGCATCTGCATAGATAATAATCGAGTATAAAGTATACTGGTTTAAAGGGTTTCAGATAGAAAATGTATAGTAGGCCAGTGGATAACTGTAATTTTGTAATCTGTACCAAAATTTTCTATGGGCTGCCTTTGGTCACGTTTACAAATTAAACTTCTGCTTTATGTATGTATTTACTAAAGATAGGTCACCAAGTGGCTAAAAGCAAGGGCACTGAGGTCAGCCTGATACTGAATCCTGCCTCATTTCACTAACCACTTTTAGAATGGCATTGGATAAATTAATCTTGCTTAGCTTTGCTTTGCTATAAATTATAGGGTATGATCTATGTAAAAACTGTGTAGTGCTAAATCACATGTGAATATAAGCTATTGCAATTAACATGCCACTTTCTAGGAAATGTTTTATTTGGCAAATTTTATTCTCTGGCCTACATGATCTAAAATTCTCATTCCATTTCAAATGCATAAAGTAGGTTGAAGAAGTTGCAGTTTGGGGATTTCAAATATACAGTTTACTTACATTTTAAAGTTAACAGTCTTACTCTTCAGAGCTAGAAAAGGGTCTTTGGGCTAGAAGAGTTGTCCTTTCTGGGTGGGGTAAGAGTGGCAGCAAAGAAAGGGATCGTATGGCCATGGAGGACATGGTGTTATAGACAAACGCACCCCCCGCCCCCTTTTAAAGATGTTCAGGTTTTGTAACCTTTTCTGGGCTTTGTGAATTCCCTAATAAGGGAAAAGTCAATCTGTATGGAGACTAAAATTGTGAGGTATCCACTGTTCAACCTGTCCTGTAGCTTTAAGGCTGAGATACTGCATAAGAAACTGTTTATCCCTGTGAATTGGCTGAATTTGCTATGTTGCTGGATCTTTCAAGTGAGTAGAGACACTGGTCAGGAAACAAGTATTCTGAGAATTGGAATAAGAATTTTAGAGAGGTTTGGTTGAAGGGGTATCTTAAATCCTTAACTCCACTGAGCCTCACTTAAAATGGAAGAAACCCCTTGAATGTCTGATGCTTTGGCAGATGACCCCTTAACCTCACTTTAGGGAGTTCCCTTGGTAAAAGCAGCCCATTTGCTATATCCTTACAATCCTTTAGTGCCTGCAGGATATATTCAGAATCCAATCCCAGCATGGGATTGGGAACAAGTACAAAGTGTGACCTGAAAAAAATGCTTTTTTGATCATATATTCTAATGTGGAGAATACCTGTGTAAATAGGTTATGTTGGATCTTGTAGGAATGTAATTTTAAATTACATTGGGTTAAATTATTGATATGAATACACTTGTACCAGAAGTTTTGGTTCCATTTGTCAGCTTGAACAGTGGGATGTGGCTGTTTACTTGGTTGAAGGGAAAAGCACAGCACTGGCTCATCTAAATTGGAAGTAAGATGCTAGAAATTCTTTGATAGAAAGGAAATCAGACTTAGAACGGGGAAGGTGAGAGAGGTTGTGTTATATGTGATCTCACTATATACCCCTTGAGAGCCTGGTCAACTTTTTACTTAGACATTGGGAAATATAGTGAACAGAGAATCCTTGAAAAACTTTATGGAATGTCGATTGGCCAGGGATGCCTGTGGAAGATGCTTGTGGAAGACGCTTCTGTTGAAATGGACTTCCTTATTTGATGGGCATTGCCCAGGCAGCAGTATGACAGAAAACCTAATTCCCTTAACTGCTAGACCAGAAGGGTGGACATAATTTTAGTTACTGTTATAGGCAATACTGTAATAGACTGACAGGATGATTGATCAGTATAGTCAGGGATTTTTTTGGCCTTGGCTAATTGGTCATGTGATCTAAAGGGCCAGAGCGGTCTTATTTGATTTATATAACTGAAAACTGTAGGTCTGATTTGAGCCACTATATTATTATTTTTATTATTAAAAATTATTTAAATTCAATTAACATAATGTATTATTAGTTTCAGAGGTGGAGGTCAGTGATTCTTCAGTCTTCTACGCAATGCTCATCATATCACATGCCCATCACCTAGTTGCCCCATCCCAATCCCTCCCTCCCTCCCCTCCAGCCACCCTCAGTTTGTTTCCTATGATTAAGAGTCTCTTATGGTTTGACTCCCTGATTTTGTCTTTATTTTTGCCTTTCTTCCCCTATGATCCTGTTCTGTTTCCACATATGATCGAGACTGTATGGTAATTCTTTTTCTGATTGACTTCCTTCACTTAGCATAATATCCTCTAGTTCCGTAAGATCTCACTTTTTTTTTTGATGTCTGAGTAACATTCCATTGTGTGTATACACATATATATATACACACATACCACATCTTTATCCATTCATGTGTTGATGGACATCTGGACCCACTACATTAGTCATGATCCCTTAGCAATTCCCAGGCCTGATTTAATTCATATTCCCAGAGCACTTTGATAAAGGACCCTGCCATAACATCACAAGGATGTAATCTGTATTTTCCTTCTAGCCTTCTCCAAAGTAACCTGGAGCCATTTACCAGATCAAAAATGCACTGAGGAAAGGAATTCCTAGGCCTTTCAGGACTGCTAAACTGGTCTCCAGTTCTGATTTCTGTAAGTCAGAACATGATATATTCAGAGTGGAGTCTAACTGAACTCAAGTGATAAATGGAGTTTTAACCCAAATCCATCACACTGGCTCCCGAACCCATTTCTTAATTTCCTTCTACATTATCCTAAGTGTATGACAACATACTAGTTTCCTGATGGTAGAGTAAAAACTGGTTTCTTGTGTTAGTCAAATTTTAATGGAGGGATATAATTGATGTTATTTTTACAATGCAGTCAACATTTGTGTGTCCCAGACTACTACAGTCGTTATGGGAACAAGGTGCTAATGTAGCATTGTCTGGAATTTAAAAAATATTTCCTCTTTAGGTTGATACCTTAACAGAGTTCTTAACTACTTCCTACCATACCTTCTTTGGAAAAGTCTGCCTGTGTACATGAAATTAATACAACATATTTTAAATAACAGTAATTAATACATTTTTATATCAAATTAGGCTCCTAGCATAAAACTCAACTTTATTACTGATCAAAATATGTTATGCTGATAAGCATTTAGGAAACTTTGAGACCGATACTCAATTTAACAATATGTATTAAAAATCAGATGGTCCAAGTGGTAGTTTGCTTTCTAGATTTATAGTAATTTGTAAGTGTATGTAAAAAAAAGATCACTAACAACTTTTATTTCTTTTTGTGCTCATTTGTGAGTAATAACTTGAACTGGCAAGAATTATAGTTTCTTTATGGTGATTATAGAAACTAACTTACCCTTCACCTATTCATTTTACTAAAACATGATTCTATTAATGGGAGAAAAGAAAAAACATCCTCTTAGGACTATGCTGTAATAACACAAAGAGATTTGAAAGATTTCTAATATACTGTTGACCTCACTCCCTGGATTTTTGTATGTCATGGGTGTGCTTCTTTTTCCCCTTACATAGTATATTAAGACCTTTCAGTTCTAACTCCATCTTCTATCCCCAAAGCCAGTAATACTTGTAAAAAGTTACTTCCTCTAAGAAATATGTCAGGGTAAATAATGGATTAAGTCCTTGACACAAAAATCTAAACTTTATACCAATCCTTTTATCCAAACTCTTACATTCAAATGAAGCAAGAACAAGGTTTATTAATGGAGTTTCTACTAATTTTCATAGTCATGTTAGCCTGGGCTACGTATACAAAAAAAAAAAAAAAAAAAAGAGCATATACACACACTGAAAACAAAACAAATTATACCCCCCTAAAAAAAAAATCCTCACTTCATAAGTTCATAAGGTGACAAGTTTTACTTCTGAGAGGTAGCACAACCAAGCAAATGAATATTGTACGTGCATTAACTGAGGCACTTGAGATCACCCAGTTTAATTTACAGCAAAAACTCTCTTCAGAATTTCAGTGCTTGTGAACAGTTATAATAGAACATGGTCTCATTTTATTTTGACAAAATCTTACTCTGCCTTTAGTCATCTAGACCTTATAAGAAAAATGTATTTCTATCTCAGGCAAGTATTGAAATTCTCAAAAGCTAGCAAGAAGTTAAAAGATCAATGTGGAAAGAAGTAGGATTTCTTAAAATTGGGAACATTTTAGCTTCGTAATTGTGAAAACAGCATTAGTGATCTGAAAGAACATTGTTCGCATTCAAGGTAATTTCATACGTGAAAGGCTTCTGGCTTCATTTTGTGTGCTACAAACAGAAAAACAAACCTGAATCAGCTAAGTAGACATGTGATTAAGAACAGAAAGGGACGGCTTCCATAACGTACATAAAATTCCAAACACTTTGCAAGTGAAAGTTTTCTGAGTTACTAAATGGTAGGGTGATCTCAGTCATAAACTTGGCTTCATATGAAATGTTTTCATTAAAATTTTAAGTTTTTTTTACAGTAAGAAAAACCTGGAAAGCATAGCTCCCAAACTAGCTAGTTAGAAACTGCTAATTTCCTGAATGAAAACAGCACTGTTTTTTATTTTTACACCACTGAATTAAAAGAATAGAAAAAACTACAGTTGGTATAGAGAATTATTAGGCCATCTATACAGACATCTGAGTAACTCTTCTTTAAGTTTACCATCTTCTGCAACTGCTTGGTTCTGCTTTGTCGTTCACTGACATTTCAACCTTGTCAGCTACTGTATCTTCAGATGCTGACTGGACATGGCCTTCCGACTGTCCTCCTGTATAGGTGGGGGTGCTGTACTTTAAGAGGATAGATTTAAACTGCATCAGGGGTGCATCTGTACGAACACCCATTGGGTCAAAATGAGTTCGGCTTACTCGAAAGCCTGCTTGAGAAAGATAGCACAAAAACTTTTTTAACCTGCAGCAAGGAAAGGAAATAAAATGAGATTTTTGTCTTATTTAAATCACCATGTCATTAAAGTATGAAATATACATTTTGCCATTCATTGGCTATCTTACTTTGGCATATTCATTCCTTTAATGCTGTGTCTGTGGATGTTGTAGTAGAAGGGAGGGTGTTCAGTACTGACATCAGTCTTTTGCCTTTTGGCTAAAGTTGTGATTGTTTCATTACCTTTTCTCTTTCCTGAAACACACACATATACATAATATCAGATATAAGACCTCCATAATGACCATTTTTGGCCTGATACTTCCCATTATGAAAGATTTAAATGTTGATCAGTCTGAGAATACTAATTTTAGAGCTATAGAACAACCCATAGAGATTAGTCTAATTCCTTTACTCTACATATTAAAAAAAGGCTCAGAGACTTTAAGTATTTTTAAACTTTAAATATTTTAAAACTTAAGTTTTACCTTACTCTAAAGATTTAAGACAACTCTGTTGAAGGCGAGGGACCTGGCTGAAGTTAGTTATACAATAAAGTAAAATGATGCTCTTAAATCTAATGTTTTTTACAATGTACCATATGCCTTTCCCTCTGACAGAAATTAAGTAGAAGAAAATCATTTTAGGTGATTTGCATGTTAGAAAATTAGTTGAAGATGCCAACTGAACATGATTATTGGAAAGAGTATATAGAGGTTATTAAAGCATATACTATTTTTTTTTTTTTTAAGATTTACTTATTCTAGAGAGAAAGAGGAAGAGAGAATCTCAAATAGACTTCATGCTGAGCACAGAACCTGGCGTGGGGGCTCCATCTCATGACCTGAGATCATGACCTGAGCTGAAACCAAGAGCCAGATGCTCAATCAACTGAGCCACTCAGGTGCCTCTAAACCACATACTATTAGAAGGAGTTGAAGTTTTCCTGTTTTTGAATATCAACAGTAAACTGCTGAGTAACGAATACAAAATTTACAGCTAGTAATTCTATTCCTCTGCTCTTTCAACCTTAATACTATCTAGTTCTTTTTACCAGTATTTAAAACACATTTAGAGTTTGTCTTTTAATAATTTTTAAAAAAAGATCTGCTTGCTTGTTTTAGAGATAGCACACAACTGGGAGGGGCAGAGGGAGAGAGAATCTCAAGTGGACTTCAAGCTGAGAATAGAACCTGATGTGGGCCTGACCTCACGACCCTGAGATCACGACTGGAGCTGAAACTAAGATGCTTAACTGACTGAGCCCCCCAGGCACCACTAAGTTGTCTTTTAAAAAGCAAAACAAAACTTTAGACATTAAGGCATGACATTTTATATATATATATATATATATATATATATATATATATATTTTAAAGATTTATCTATTCATTTATGATAGACATAGAGAGAGAGAGGCAGAGACACAGGAGGAGGGAGAAGCAGGCTCCATGCCGGGAGCCCGACGTGGGACTCGATCCCAGGACTCCAGGATCGCGCCCCGGGCCAAATGCAGGCGCCAAACCGCTGAGCCACCTAGGGATCCCCAAGGCATGAGATTATAAATCTTAAAATCCTGATAGGAATCTGCAATGCCTAATACAACCATATTTAAAGTGTACATGCACACATCTCAAGTTGTAATTAAGGCCATATGGTAAATTCTTATGGCTAGAGAACAAGGTCTTCTAGTTAATTAATGGAATTGTTATAAAAATATATTGATGAGAAAATGTAAAAGAATTACAATAAATAATCTTTATAACCATCAAATATGATTTGGTTTTAGTTTATAGTTCATATGGTTCTTCAGGGTCTTAATAGTTCCTTCAAAGGGATCACTATTAGAAATGTGAACAAGTACATGTTAATAGAAATTCTGAATGATGCAAATGCCAGATAAACAAGTTTTACTATAATATATTGTCCATATAATGAAAAAGCATTTTAAAGTAGGCCACCAAAGCAATCTCTTCCTCTTCTCACCCTTCTACCATCTGCGTTTTTGCCCTGATAAATACATATTTATATCTACACACATACATACCTTGTGCAATGTAATTATCTGTTGTGGTATCATCTGTAGTTTTAATAAACACACCATATTCTTCTAAAATAAAAACAAATGAGAATAACAAAATATTTTATAGAATGACATTAAGCAACGATTCATAGTTCAAATAAAAGCTTATTTAATTCTGTCCACACTGCTTTTATGAAATATATGAGATTTTGTGGTAAAAACAGACTGCAAGAATTATATTTTTTTAACCCTCTAACAATAGCTACTGCTTCTAATGACTGTGAGAATACTGGAATATGTAATAGGCACACCCTTCTATCAACAGCCTGATAAAACTGCAAAAACCTATTTATATTAAAGGACAAAAAACAGCCTTAGTAATAAATAGCCTGTGTCTCAATAGACATTATGAAAATTTTTGGTCACACTACTCTCAATTATCTAAGGTTTCTCTTCCTAGAAAATAGATATAGGGTAATAAAATCACAACAGATTTTTAGTTCTTTTAATTTACTAAAATTAAGGGAAAAAATATATGTATCTTAATAAAACTGTTGCTCATTTCAGGCCCTGAATATGAATTAGTCACCTTGCTTGTTGAGATTTGAAGGTGCATGAACTGAAAATTGACTTTGAGGAGTACATTCTGATTCAAAGATTAATGTCTTTATTAGGGTCTGAATGTCATCTAAACCATGGTGAAGAGATTCAAATAGCATTCTTTTGAGGAATCCAGTATTGAAAAGGGAACTTGACCTGAAAAAAGAAAATATAGAGAACTGAGTTTGAGAACTATTAAAGAAGTCTGTAATTTAACTACAACTAAGATATATAATTATACAACGGAGTAAATGCTGAAATTAAGAATTTATGATTTAATCTAAAATTATTTTCTATTTTTCAACTCTTTTTATCATGTTGGTTCTCTAAGTGGGATTAGTCATGGAAATTTCATTCAAAGTAAATCATACATGGGGGCATGGAGGATATACCAAAGTATAAAATACAGTGTTTGCTCTATAAAACCGTATAAATCTAGACAGGCACACAGTATTATACAGAAATTTTCATAATGTATATTCCTGTCAGTGAAATCTTAATCCAATATGTTTATGTAGGGTTAGGTGGCACAGGAGTAGATCTAGGAGAATCAGATGCTGTAATGGTGATTTCCTTAAAAAATGGCACAAGGGTAAGTCTGATATGCTTCCTATTTGAGAATTGCAGGTATAATGTACAGGATATGAAATTCTAAGTCAGATAAACCTATATTCTCACCCTGGATCCACCATTTACTACCTATATAATCTTGAGTAATTTTGAGTCTCATATTCCTCATCATAAAGTAGATAATAAAACTTCTCACAGACTTGTTAGGAATTAATGAGCTAGCACACAAAATCCTTAGTCAAAGTATATCCTCAATGAATGATAGCTATTGGGTTAGCAAATATATATGAAAGAATATATGATTTTAAAGTGTCAAATGACTGACCAATATGAGATTTACTGAAAAGGATATAGAGATAATTTGGGGTTAGAGCACTAAAGAGAGACTTCAAAACAGACAATCTGAATTGGAGCTGGAGAAAGGGGAAGAGACTCCGCATCAGAGTCAAGACATGAACAATGGTTTTAAGTGAAGAAGTCCTACGACATGGTTTACGACTCAGTGTTGCAATAAAAAAACCTGAGTTCTGGCCCTGCCAGTGCTAATAATTTTGGAGGGGTCAGTTTCAGCTACACTTAAAAACACTGCCATACTCTGTTCTCATCTGTAGAATGAGGGGGTTCGCCTAGATCTTCCCTCTGGATCCAGCAATTTGTTACTCTAATATCCCCAGTTCTGAGATCAGTGAGAGTAAGATCAACATGTAGCAGGTGCTATAGGCAATAATACGTAGGAAAGGATGCCAAAGTCATAAAATTTTTAGTTTAAGAATATGTATGTAAGATAAAGATAAAATAATAGGCATCAGCATAAACATTTATTATATGAATTAATTTTTAGGTTTAGTAAGATGACTAAACCTTGACCTTATAAACAAGGTAGAAATCTGCGATGATTCTTGTCACAGTATTGTTAGGAATCTCAAATTTCTATCAGAATCTCTAGTAACAATAAGAGTAAGGATTCTGATTAAAAACAATTCAACTTTGGGATCCCTGGGTGGCTCAGTGGTTGAGCACCTGCCTTCGGCCCAGGGCGTGATCCTGGAGTCCCAGGATTGAGTCCCACATGGGGCCCCCTGCACGGAGCCTGCTTCTCCCTCTGCCTATGTCTCTGCCTCTCTCTCTGTGTCTCTCGTGAATAAATAAATAAAATCTCTAAAAAAACCCCACACATACACAATTCAACTTTAAGGCATTAAGAACACAATAGCTAGTTTACTAACGATGCAAAAGCATACATACATTAAATATTTGCAGCTGAGTCCCATCTAAACCTAAAACCAAAGCAGACATGCCCTTCTCACTTGAAACTAATTTCTTGAAGAAATTATAGTGATCACATAATCACATCCCAGTACTACAAAATGTCAATTAAGAAAAGCCTCATTCTTACTAGTTGGAAATGAATTATCTAGTTTGTAGGTCAGCCAGGCTTCTCTTTGATCTCACTGTCTCTCAGCACTGTTGCAAACTTGTGAGAATAATGTTATAGAAAAATCTGAAAATAAAAAACACCTCAGGTTCATAGGGGTAGGAGAGTCATAATTATTTGACTAGACTTGAAGAATTAAATTGAAATTTGCTTGTCGTATTACTACCCGTAATAAAAAAATCAAATCAATACATAAATCAATTTTGAATACAGATCTTCCTTGACCTATAATGTAATTATGTAAACCCATTGTAAGTTGAAAATATACTGAAAATGCATTTAATAGACTAACCCCCTGAACATCACAGCTTGGCTTAACCTATCTTAAACATGCTCGGAACACTTTCATTAGCCAACAGTTGGGCAAAATGATCAGCACAAAGCCTATTTCATAATCAAGTGTTGACTATTTCATGTAATTTATTGAATATTATACTGAAAGTGAAAAACTGAATGGTTGTAAGTGTACTAGTTGTTGACTGTCATGATTGCGTGACTGGCTTGCTGCTACTGCCCAGTATCATGAGAGAAGACTATTGTATTTTGCTAGCTTAAGAAAAGATCAAAATCCAAAACTTGAAATCTACTTTATTGAATGTGTATTGGCTCTACACCACTATAAAGTCAAAAAGTCCTAAGTTGGGGACCACCTGTATATTATTAGGCTTAAGCACATACCATAGAGGTCCAAGTTCTATTGCTGTCTTTCCAGGCATGCTTCCATGACAGTTACAGGGCAGCTGTCTATACGGGTTTTCTGTGAAAATATTACAAAAAGAAATCAAAAGAGAAGTAAAATATAAATAATAATTGTTATATTAATAATAATTTGCAGCCAGTATATAATGAGGATCTACTATGTGCCAGGTATTATGCTAAGTATTTTACATGCATTTTAATAAATTTAATCCTTACAACTCTCTGAAGTAGGTACTGTTAAAAATCTCAATTATTCAAATCAGAGAATTAAAGCTTAAGATAGGTCACAGAAATCCATGTCATGGCTTATTAGAGGCATAACTTACTAGCTTTTAGTCACTATGCTACATGAAATAATTTAAGAGAAAGTCTTTAGAAATCCACAAGATACTTGTTTAAAATAAACTGATGGGGGTATAATTTACATGCAATAAAATGTATACATGTTATGTGAAAAGGCTGATGAGTTTTAACAGATGTATATAGCCATATAACCAAACTCTCATCAAAATAAAGACATTTCTCATTAGTTACTATTTCTGTAATGGGGAAGAAAACAAAGTACTCCCTAGGCTTGATTCCTATTTAGCCCCAAAAATATAGGCTAGAAGAATTTTAATTCAGTTTAAAGAACAATGAGAGGCCTGATATAATCACAAAGATATTGGGGAAGTACTAGCATTATTCTTAATTTCCAAAATGGGGCAACATTCTACTCTGGACTGTTCAGTTCACTGAAGCCCCAGAATAGTCGTTTTAAATCACGCACTCCAACTAACTTCCCTCAGGCCATTCTTGGGGTATCATTCACTTTCTTGGAAGAGCCTAATCTGATCAGTCAGTTCCAGATATATCCAGAACTCAGGATTATGGTGATAGGGACAAAGGTCTCCAGCCTATTACTATCTGACATCTCTGTTATTCAAAGTAAATGGTATAATGCACAGACCTGAGATCTTAATTTAGATATACTGGGAAGACTTCTTCCCTCACACTTCTTACTAGATCTACTTTGCACAGTATTCTTTAACCCCAAGCCTTAAGGGGTGTATGGTTATTGTCAACATTGGATTTGTTGAGAACTATGTCTCTGCAACATGTGAATATATTCAGGAAGTTGTCCCTGGAATCATTAAGTAAATTACATAACACCACAGGCACTATTACCCAAATTAAAGCGATTTGTATCACAGTTCTGTCAGTTACACCCACTTACCACAGGGAGGTAGCACACACATGAATTTTTTATTAGACTGTTTCTTGATGTATTTACAAAATGCTCCCATCATGCCAACGTATGTCTTTTCCCAAGCCCCTTGCCCAGGATTTCTCAGTGCTAGGCCAGCAACAGCAAATTCCCTCTTTGGCGGGTCAGCACTATCAAGTTATCAGTAGCAAAAACTGACAGTATAAAGAAAGAAAACTAGTATGTCCATGTCATTCGTATATAGGCTATGAAGACAATTCCAGATAAGGAATTAAAAAATAATCGGAGCCTTCTTTTTAAATGCAATGGATTGGACATGTACATTATCTCTGCTATCTCTTAAAGCATTATTATAATGAGAACAAAGGAATAAAAATCAAAACCAAGGATAAATACAATGGAACTGGTGAAAACAAGATGAGAAATGTCCATACAATTTGAGAAGTGGAAATCAGGTACACAAGGGGATAACTGATTTATTAGCAGACCAGAGAACGCCAAAGCTAACGCTGAAATGGGCAGGCATGCTACTAATAAAACAGCAAGCCCACTAGTGTTGTGGGACCCCAGAAAGACCTGAGAATGGAAGGTACTGATCATCTTAAAAGATGGGTAGATGGGTATAGGGCAGTAGTGCAAAAAAGAACTCTGGCTAAAAATTTTTAAGGAGTTTGATTAAGACCCCTAGATTTCCTTCTTTAATACCCACAATCAGACTTCTGTGCTTCCTCACTCCAAAAAATGAAGTTAATCTTGGGTAAGACTGAACCATTGAGGACATGGAACCAGAGGCATCAGTCACAGTGGAGAATAAGTAGATTTATGAAAAGAGATTAAGATTAAATAAAAGACATCATAAATGGTAAGTAAGACCTTCCAAGTCTCCTTCTCCAACATGGCTCCTAAAAAGCTGATAGAAGATTCAAAGATTTCTCTAGAAAAAACTACCAATCCAAGAGAAAAGACCTAATACATTGATTTTCATTTACGGGATTCCTTAGTGAAAAGGCAGACTGGTTCTCATTACAGTAAAATCCATCAGTTTTATAAACACTGACCCCAGCACTTCCAAGAATCTTTCAATGTGGACAACCAGAGACCATTAGACATTTGAGATCTACCATGACAGAGAACAAAATTATAATAGATAAAGAGAAATAGGAAACAGAAGAACTAAAACAAAAAAATACAAAACTGAACTAAAAAATTTATCTTCCCTTAAATAAAAATATACCCAACTATAACCAATATCCTTAGTGAGCTAAGATTATATTTTTTAATATAATAGAATTTATAATAGAATAGGACACTATTAAAAAAACAATGAGAAGGGATGCCTGGGTGGCTCAGCGGTTGAGCTTCTGCTTTCAGCTCAGTGTGTGATACTAGAGTCCCAGGATCAAGTACCACATCAGGCTCCCCAAGGGGAGCTTGCTTCTCCCTTTGCCTGTCTCTGCCTCTCTATGTTTCCCATGAATAAATAAATAAAATCTTATAAAAACTCAAACAATGAGAAAATCTGAAGTAACTTAAAAACGGACAAAATATGACAAATTTAAAAGAGAGTTGGAAAATAACAATCAGGGAAATCTATAAAATAGAACCAAATGCCCGAGAAATGAATAGTAGAGCTTTAAAAAAAATTAGAGGATCAATCTAGAAGATCCAATATGTAGCTAAAATGAGTTCCTAAAAGAGAGAAAAGAAAATTTGGGAAGAAAATTATCAAGAAATAATAGCACAGAAAAAGACATATTGATCGATGGAACAAGACAGAGCCCAGAAACAAACCCGCAATTATATGATCAATCTATGACAAAAGATGCAGAGAATATACAATTGGGAAAAGACAGTCTTCAAAAAATGATGCTGGAAAAACTGGACATCTACATGTAAAAAAATGAAACTGGACCTTCTTACACCATACACAAAAATAAACCTAAAACAGAATAAAGACCTAAATATGAGACCTAGAAGAGAGCACAGGTAGTAATTTCTCTGACACTGGCTGTGGCATCATTTTTCTAGATAGGCCTCCAGAGGCAAGGAAAACAAAAAAGCTATGGGGCCTACATCAAAATAAAAGCCTTTAGCACAGCAAAGGAAACAACCATCAAAACAAAAAGCCGCCGGGACACCTGCACCCCGATGTTTATAGCAGCAATGGCCACGATAGCCAAACTGTGGAAGGAGCCTCGGTGTCCAACGAAAGATGAATGGATAAAGAACATGTGGTTTATGTATACAATGGAATATTACTCAGCTATTAGAAATGACAAATACCCACCATTTGCTTCAACGTGGATGGAACTGGAGGGTATTATGCTGAGTGAAGTAAGCCAGTCGGAGAAGGACAAACATTATATGTTCTCATTCATTTGGGGAATATAAATAATAGTGAAAGGGAATAGAAGGGAAGGGGGAAGAAATGTGTGAGAAATATCAGAAAGGGAGACAGAACGTAAAGACTGCTAACTCTGGGAAACGAACTAGGGGTGTTGGAAGGGGAGGAGGGCGGGGGGTGGGAGTGATTGTGTGACGGGCACTGGGGGTTATTCTGTATGTTAGTAAATTGAACACCAATAAAAAAAAAATAAAATAAAAATAAAAATAAAAATAAAAAAAAAACAAAAAACAAAAAGCCTACTAAATGGGAGAAGATATTTATAAATGATATCTATAATAAGGCATTAATATCCAAAACAGAGAAAGAACTTATACAACTCAACACCAAAAAAACAATCCAGTTAAAAATGGGGAGAAGTCCTAAATAGACGTTTTTCCAAAAAAGATATACAGATGCAAAGGACACATGAAAAGGTGCTCAGCATTATCTATCATCAGGGAAATCCAAATCAAAACCACAGTAAGATAGCACCTCACACTTGTCAGAATGGCTAAGATCAAAAACTCAAGAAACAACAAGTGTGGGCAAGGATACGGGGTAAAAGGAACCCTTGTGTACTTTTGGTGGGAATGCAAACTAGTACAGCCACTGTGAAAAACAGTATGGAGGTTCCTCAGAAAATTAAAAATAAAACTACCCTATTAGCATCCTATAATACAGTAATCGCATTACTGGGCATTTACCCAAAGAATATGAAAACATTAATTTGAAGGGAAATACGCAACACTTTGTTTACTACAGCATTACTTATAATAGCCAAACTATGGAAATGCCCCAAGTGTCCATTGACAGATAAATGCATAAAGGAGATGTGGTGTACACACACACACACACACACACACACACCTGCAGGAGTATTATTCAGTCATAAAAAGGAATAAAATCTTGCTATTTTCAACCTATATGGATTTAGGGAGTATCATTTTAAACAAAATAAGACAATCAGAGAAAGACAAATATCATGATTTCATGTATATGTGGAATTTAAGAAACATATGAACAAAGGAAGAAAAAAAGAGAGACAAACCAAAAAACAGATTCTTAACTATAGAGAATAAACAGATGGTTACCAGGGGGAAAGGGGGTGGGGAAGATGTATGGACTAGGTGAAGGGGATTAGGAAATGCACTCGTCTTAGCACAGAGTAACGTATGGAACTGTTGGATCACTGTATTGTACATCTGAAATATAGCACTGTACGTTAATTATGCTGGAATTAAAATGAAAAAGAAATTCTCAGAACTGAAGAACTCAAGTTCCTTAAAGTTCTCACAGATTACCCAAGGACAATGATCTAAAAAAAGATGAATTAATACACATATTATCTGAGTTTTAGGATATTGGGTAAACAGGGTATTTTAAGACCATTCATAGAGAAAAAAACCCCACAAAGGATTAGACCTAAGAACAATAGCAAAAGGGTGCCCGGGTGGCCCAGTCAGTTCAGTGTCCAGACTCTTGGTTTCAGCTCAGGTCATTTCTAGGGGTCATGAGATGGAGCCCTGCATCAGGCTCTGTGCTCAGGACTGAGTCTGCTTGAGATTCTTTACCTATTTCTGCTCCTCCTGCTCGTGTGTGCATTCTCTCTCTCTCTCAAATAAATCAAATCTTAAAAAAATAGCAGACTTATCAATATTAGTATTAGAGTCTAGAAGACAATGAAATAATAGTATCTGAAGCATTCTGAAGAAAAACGATTTAAAACCTACAATTTTATATTTGGTCACACAATCCTCCTCAGGAAGCTACAGGAAAAAGTCCTCATTCAAAATGAGAAAATAGATAAGGAATGGAAAAATACATAAGATCCAAGATATAGGAGATTCATCAAGAGGAGAAAGACAACATTTCCAGGATGCTGGCTAAAAGCCTTCAGTGGACTTAAAAAAATAAACCACCCAAAGGAGAGCAGGAGTACTGTCTCTGGGGAGTAAAACAGGAACCCAAGATTACCTAGGTATTTACCCAAATAGAAAGGAGCTCTGAAACTGTAGTAAAGAGTTTAGGAATGGATTATGAAAAGTGTACACAAAAAAGGAAACAAAAACAGTAATTATTAGAGTTATTAAAAATTGCACACAAGGAACATTATTACAGTATATTAAGTGGTTCATCTGTGGTGAAGCAGCCTTCTAAGATAGCAGCAAATACCTCCTGGTATTTGGAGCTTGTGTAGTCCCCTTCCAACTCTTGAGATCATGACCTGAGCTGAAATCAAGAGTTGGATGCTTAATTGACTGAGCCATCCAGGCACTCCTTTTATTTTTAAGTAATCTCTATACCCAACATGGGGCTCAAACTTATAACCTTGAGATCAAGAGTCACACGCTCCACTGACTGAGCAAGCCAGCAGCCCCAAAAACCTGTATTTTAAAAAGCCAGAGTAGATTCTTGAACTCTTCTGACTCTGTTGTATTAAAAACAAGATTAGGATGGTGGGCTGAGCACTGAAATCCAACTTCTCTTCTTATTCCAAATCTCTAGATATGATAGATATTTTTATGAATAATTTCTAGATGGTGCTGGAAAATAAGAAGAGGAGCCAACAGACATCCCAAATTGTTTAGTACTTTCTGAAAGCCTAAAAGCTGAGAGATCAAACTACTGGAAGAAAACCACACTGGAGAGAATAGCTATTAGAGACAGAAAGAGCCATAGGAGAGTTCATGCCTTATAGGTTCAAATACGGCAAAGATGAATGCAACTGGAATAGCTCTAAGGCAACAGTTACAGGGGTTGTTCAGAAAATTCTACTTGAAACAGCTCTAATTCATGATTAGTAGATTACAGACGATATCCACCTCCAGTTTGAGGTGATGAAGATGGATTTAGGTTGGACAAGCAAGACAATACCCCAACTCTGATGAAAAATACTTACCTATAGACTCAACAAGCTCAATGAAGTCCAATTAGGATAAACATTAAGAGATCCACTCAGACATATTGTAACTAAACTGCCACAAAGAGAAAGTCTTGAAAGCAGTAAAAGAAAAATAATTTATCAAATACAAGAGAACAAAAAAACAAAAACTGACTGACTTCTCATCAGAAATAACAGAGGCCACAAGGCACTGGAATGCTATATTCAAAGTACTGAAAGAAAAAAGAACTCCTGTCAACCAATAATTCTATATTCAACAAAACTATCCTTTAAAAAGGAAGGTGAAATAAAGACATCACCAGATAAACAAAAACTGGGAGAGTTTGTTGTAGAAAGTAAAGGAGGTTCTTCAGGTTGAAAGGAAATGAAATAGATTAACTTGAATCCAAAGTTAGGACTAAACAACACTAGAAAGGTAATTATGTGGGTAACTATAAAAGATATGTGTGTCTGTGTGTTATTTCTCTTGTCTTAATTTCTTTGAAAATCATAAGAATATTTAAAAAGTAACTACTATATTGTTTGGGTCTCCACAGATGTAATTAACAGAAGACAAAAATAGCATACAAGGGGAGAAGAAAATAGAATTACATTAGAGCAAAGTGGCTAGTTTTTGCCAGTCTGTAGTCAATATAACTTGAGGTAGCTCAAGAGAAGTTAAAGTTGTATATTGTAATCCCTGGAGAAACCGTTAAGAAAATGACTGAAAGATGTATAATGAAAAAAATCAGTAGAGGGATTAAAATGACACACTAAAAATATGTTTAACACTAAAAAAGGCAACAAAGGCGAAATAGAAAACAAAAAGACATGAAACACATAAAAACAAATAGCAAAAGAACTAACATAAAGCCAATCAATTCCAAGAATGACATTTAGTAGGAAGGTCTAAAACTCTCAATCAAAAGGCAGAAATGATCAGACTGAATTAAAAGGAAAAGATCAAATAAGATACTTATGGATTGAAAGTAAAAGGATGAGAAAAATATATTATGCCAAGAGTAACTAAAAGAGTGGTATTTATATTAATATCAGATAATCTAAGCTTTCAGAGAAATATCACAGAGATAAAGACGGACATTTCATAATGGTAAAATGGCCATACATGAAGAAGATAAAACAATTACAAATCTGTGTGAACATTTCTAGGAGATAAAATGCTAGTTAAAGACGGGCTGAGGAGATCTAGCAGAGGCATAATACAAAAGCTAAACATCAGAATTAAATATATATTTAAGAAAACTCTCTCAAAATAAAGAAAGATTTGAAACTCTGAAGGAGTACACCATGATTTAGGAAAACTGATCCTAAAAAGATATACCCTAGTAAAGTTACGGGACTTCAAAAATAAATATTCCTTTGGGCAGCCAGGCAAAATAATCATGTCACATAAAAGAAGGAAAAGTTACAATGATATTCAGTAACAGATTAACAGTATAAAAACTTTTAAAAGGCACACAAACTCTCAACTCTTTAAGTGATTACAGAAATTATGGCAAAAAGAGGGATGAGTACTAAACACGTTCAATGTGTAGATTTCGTTGTGAAATAGAATATGTTACATTCTAATAAATGGTATAATGAACACAAATTAGGAAGGGAAAATGGGAGGCTGATTACCTCATTTATGACACCAAGAGCCAAACTATATTACTTGAAACCAAAAAAAAATCAAATTTTGTAACACATATTTACTACCACAAAAGTAAAACATTAAGAAAGATAATAAATGAACAACAGTAGGGTATCTACCAGTATCTAATGCAGTCAAGAGAAAAGGCAGAAAGGACATGTATTATAAATTTTAAAAAGAGAATATAACCACAGAAAGCAAGAAAATTAAAAAGAACCAATAGATACCACTTGGCTCAATTCTATGTATATAATTCAGAAAAGCTAAAGCTAACCTGTTCCCAACCACTGAAAAAAAAGGGCAAAGTTCCAAATTCTTTTTAAGTTTAAACATATTCCAAAGCCTAATCAAAATGATGCTAAAAAGGAACATTATACACCATTTCTTTTATGAATAGTAAAATAAAATTTAAAAAATTAGCATATAGAATCCATTTTAAGAAAATACTTCTTGATACAGTAGTTTATTGAGAAAGGCAGAATGGTTAATTACTGGGAAATTTTATTACATTTAATCAAATCAATACACCTAAGAAATACTACATAATCATCTCCACAGATGCTGAAATACATGACAAAATTCAACATCTTGCTAAAATACAATAAAACTGGAAATGAAGGGCAGCCCGGGGGGCTTAGCAGTTTAGCACCACCTTCAGCCCAGGGCGTGATCCTGGAGACCCAGGATCGAGTCCCACATCCGGCTCCCTGCGTGGAGCCTGCTTCTCCCTCTGCCTGTGTCTCTGCCTCTCTCTCTCTCCTCTCTGTGTTTCTCATGAATAAATAAAATCTTAAAAAAAACAAAACAAAACTGGAAATGAAGGATACTTTCTTAACATTATAAATGATAGGTATCTCAGATCCATCCCTGAATCAAAAAGCACTAGAGAGAACTAAAGGAACATGACCAGACAGACGCCTTCTGTTCTCACTATCAATTAACACTATAGCAAAAGTACTTGCACAAATGAAAAGCATACTAGGCTATTAAGAAGTCTGAAAACCACAACAATATCTATCTTCCTTAGTTTAATAAAAAAAAAAAATACTAGCTGGTCTATTTATTTACTCTTTTATTAAGGAAAAAGGAAGATCCCATATCAGGAACACTCCAAAAATACAGCTTTGAAGAGGAATTGCCATAACAGATATTAAACACTAAAGATAAAAATCCTCTGTAATCAAAATAGTGTGGTAGAGGTGCTGGAACAGAATAGAACAGAAAATCACTAAACCACTGGAACAAAACAGAAAATCCAGAAACAAACTCAAATATATTCTTTAGTATAAGAAAAAGAAGGTATTCTCACATTGGTGGAGAAAGGTGAATTATTCAGTAAAACACAACCTATCCTGAAGATAGAAATATGAACATTCTTTCTAACTATAGATGAAATAAAGAATACATAAAAGAAAATTAACTTTACAACAGTAACAACAAAAAACTTTGGCATATGAAAGATTAAAAAAATAGATGTCAAGAGAAACCACAAAATGATAAAAAATATTTGCAACTCATATCACAAGGGTTAAATTCTATCTAAAGAATATCTAAAGAATTCTTAAAAATCCATACTAAAACATGCCAAGAATCTAACAGAAAACAATGGGCATCTGTTTCTATGCCCCAGAAAAGCTAAACAGAAACAGCTTTATGAGGGCATAAGTCTCATCTTTTTCTTTGATCCCCATGCCTGGCATATAGTAGAAGCTCAATAAATGTTTACTGAATGAGTTTTATAACTGATAGTTTTTATATTCAGCCAGAAACATGATAATTATTTTTATAAAATTAGTGATTTGAAACACCCTAAACAAAGACGTAATCTGACTTCTGTTCCTAAAATTAGTGATAGTGGAAACTAAGTTATTTCTAGATGTTTCAATAGAGGGCAGAGCTAGAGAACATAAATTGTAGAGCATGAGTAAATAACTTTAATAAACTCACACGAATGTCTTGTCTGTTGATGAAAGGAAATCCAGTATAGGAAATAAAGTTAGCACTGTAATCTTTAAAAATCAAAGGACAACAATATGTATAATTAGGGATATGATAAAGACTTATTCATTGGAGGCTTATACATAAACATAATATACAGTAAAGAAAGGCTTGAATTTACCTTCTACCATATTACCATCCTTCTGAAAAATTCTCTCTTCACACCACTGACAATGGATCAGGTACTGAATCTTCTTGGCTGTTTCATCTGCCGAAGTAGGCCCCCTCAAAACTCTCACGACGACCAACACAAAATGTTCCAGAGCCACTGCAAACAGTACTTCTATGCCTTTGTTACATCGGGCTGCAGCTCTGGAAAAAAAAATTTTTAAGTTACTTTGGGGGCTTATCATTTTTCTTAAATGTTTGGCTTTTTTTTTTTTTTTTGACAATACTAACCTGGATAGTAAATTATGGATAGGTTATGGGAAAATAAAGTTCACTTCTTAGTAGCAGTGTTTTTAA
Source organism: Canis lupus familiaris (assembly GCF_011100685.1). Lineage (NCBI taxonomy): Eukaryota > Metazoa > Chordata > Mammalia > Carnivora > Canidae > Canis > Canis lupus. The sequence continues at coordinate 18,192,398 of NC_049228.1, forward strand.
AAGATCATTACTACAACTTTTATACAAACAACCACAGGTAACAAAGGATGCGTGGCAGGGTCTTCAGTAACTGGACATTTTCCATTATGGTATCGTTGGTATCCTACACTACATTCTTTGATTTTTCAGTGTCACTTTGTTTCTTGTCATCACCACTACCCTTCTTTCTTATCTCCTTTTATCTATAAACACCTCTTCTAAACAATGATTACTGAGGACTAACTACATGCAGGCTAGTATATGCTGAATGTTCAGTGAAAAATGAATAGGCAATGTTTTTGCTCACTATTAATTTTATAGACTTTTGGATTAAATTCTAATTGATATACCATTACTGTACCTGGTTTCCCCTCTGGAGTTATCTATACTAAACTTATTTTATATGTATGAATTTCAGTTTGTTGATGCTACATTATAAATGTTTTTAAGTATATACGATAAGTCCTTGGTATGTATACACACTGGGTATCAGAGTTTTCAGATAATTAGAAATAACCCTAAAAGTATATGAAGTCTAATAATCTGTATTATGTTGAGGTAGGAATTTCAATCTAAATGCTGTGAACCCAGTGTTGAGGTTAGTGAATGAACTGGCTAATCATGCATTAGTTATACTCTTAGTGTCAACTTATATAATATTAGCATATTTTTCTCCTACCATAACATTCTGAATAAAGTGAGCGCTCAAAAAAAGGCCTTTAACTGTTTTAGAAATCCTGATGAAAAAAAACCTAACTTTTTGTTTTGTAGGTAAGATCATTTTGCAGAATCAGGTTTATAAGCCATCATTAAAAAAATGTATTTATGTATGTTTTTTATTTTTGTTTTAGTAATCTCTATACCCAATTGGGTCTTGAATTCATGTCCCTGGGATTAAGAGTTACATGCTCTATTGACTGAGCCAGCCAGACGCCACTATAAGCCATCATTTTATTCAAAGTATGCAAATAAAGGAGATATTATAGACATAAAACAAGTAATTTTTGGAGTGCTGGGGTGGCTCAGTGGGTTGAACTCTGACTTGATTTCAGCTCAGGTCATGATCTCAGGGTTGTGGGAAGAGCCTTGCATTGGAATCCATGCTTGGTGCAGAGTCTGAGATTCTTCTTTCCCTCTGCCGCTCCCCCTGCTTGAGCTCTCTCCTCCTCTCTCTCTAAAATAAATAAATAAATAAATAAATAAATAAATCTAAAAAAACACAGAAAAAAACAAAATGGCTTTTTTTGGGGCACCTAGGTGGTTCTACTGGTTAAGTGTCCAAGTCTTGATTTTAGCTCAGGTCTTTTTTTTTTTTTTTAATTTATTTTTTAAGATTTTATTTTTTCATGAGAGACAGAGGGAGAGAGAGAGAGAGAGAGAGAGAGAGGCAGAGACACAGACAGAGGAGAAGCAGGCTCCATGCAAGGAGCCTGACGTGGGACTCGATCCCAGGATTCCAGGATCATGCCATGGGCTGAAGGCAGGCACTAAACCTCTGAGCCACCCAGGGATCACCTCAGCTCAGGTCTTAATCTCAGGTTCATGAGTTCAAGCCCTATGTTGGGTAGAGAGATTAGTAAAACAAAAATAAACATAAATAAATTTTTTAAATTATGGCTTATAAACTTGTTTCTGCAAATGATGCCCAGCATGGAGCCATACTTAAAAATAAATGAAAAACAAAAAAACTGCCCAAAACCTGATGTTTCTCTAAATCTAAAAACAACTTTTGGGGATGCCTGGGTGGCTCAGCAGTTGAGTTTCTGCCTTTGTCTCAGGGCGTGATCCCGGAGTCCCAGGATTGAGTCCCACATCAGGTTCCCTGCATGGAGCCTGCTTCTCCCTCTGCCAATGTCTCTGCCTCTCTCTCTGTGTGTCTTTCATGAATAAATAAGTAAAATCTTCAAAAAAAATTTTAAAAATAAAAATAACTTTTGCATTTGCTTTTCACGGGGGTGCTATCCCCCATTTGCCCTATGTCGTTAAAATAACTGATTTAAAGTTAACTTTCATTTTTAATTTCCTCTTATTAATTTAATGAAATTCTTAATTAGAGAGTAAAATATGTTTTTAAAAATTATTTACTTATTTATTCATGAGAGACACAGAGAGAGGCAGAGACACAGGCAGGGAGAGAAGCAGGCTTCCTGTGCAGAGGCTGATGTGGAATTCAATCCCAGGACTCTGAGGCACCCAGGCGTCCCAAGAGAGTAAACTATTTTAGGCACAAAACTTTTAAATCAAATTATAACAGGAAAAACCCCAAGATTATCAAACAAATCAAGATTATGGACATGAATACAGAAATTTGTTCTTTGTGCATATTTTGAAAAATGAGATTGGTACTTTTTATAATATTATCTCTATCATATACCAAAACATACTAGGTACGTTGCTGTCAATCTGGTACCTTGCCACTGCAGCTACAACAATTCTGGCTGCTAGTTCCTTGTAATATTCAGTTCGGACAATGTTACAGCCATAGTGACGTCGGGCAACATGTTGTGCCTTGGCATATAAAGAACTGATATCTGTAGAAGTCACTGATACTATGCCAAGGTTTCTTATATTTCTGAATGCAGAATCTAGATAGTTCACTGATGTTCCAAAAGGGTCTAGGTGTCTAAAATCAGAAAGAATACAGATATATTTTAAAATCATATTAGTAATCAAAATGATACCATTGTCATTACATGTAATGATAAAATTCCATGGATTCAAAAGTACTTTATGAATATATTTAAAGTATATAATTCTGCTTTTAAATTAAGTAACAAAATGATCATGTGATACGTTAGACATATAAAGATGAAATCAGGCTTAGAGGAAAATTGTCATGCCCAGGATTTTATTTTAAATGCTAGGAAATGTTCTTATTGCATTCCTTAGGCCAATGGAAAAAACTATATTAATTTAAGTAAATAAACAACAGTCTTTATTTTTAACCCTTCCCCCACAAAAATAATCCAGGACCATTTAGACAGTGACATAGCAAGTTTCTTTCACTTACATGAAATCAAAAGATCTCAAATGCATCAGTACATTGGCATCCATTTTGGTCACCTTAATATTACCAAGGTTTTCTTCTCCTTCTTTAAGAATATCATCACTTTCTTCTTCTTCCTTACTGTCCACTACCACTTTCAATTTGTTTAAATGGCAGTTTTCCTGAATCAGTGTCACAGAGTTCTCATTCAAGTCATTAATTGTAACCTTAACTGCACTTCCAAGATGTTTTGCCCACTGTAATCCCATTATTCCTTAGGAGAAATGTGAAGGAAAATGAATTTTAAATTACAGTAATTAAAGAATAAAAATAGTATAATAATAATATTACTTTATAAAAACACCAAATTGTTTCCAAATCTTAGTATTTTCATAAATAATTCTTTTTCTACTTTCTCACTTCAAAACCTACAAAGAAAAGTTACCACACACACATATACACACACAAAAGTGTCTAACAGATTTTCATTAATATTTCTTCTAAAACTTTCCCATAGGGCAGCCCGGGTGGCTCAGCGGTTTAGCGCCACCTTCAGCCCAGCCTTATCCTGGAGACCCGGGATTGAGTCCCATGTCGGGCTCCCTGCATGCAGCCTGCTTCTCTCTCTGCCTGTGTCTCTGAGCCACCACCCCCCCCACCGTGTCTCTCATGAATAAATAATAAAATCTTAAAAAAATAAATAAAACTTTCCCATAACCTCTATTCAAATAAAGTAACTATGTTATTTCGGGGAATGGGTTTTCTTTTTTTTACATCTCTTACAACAGAACACTTTTCACGCAAAATCTTACAGAGAAACCCACTATATAATGTGAGTAAGAGTGGAGTTACTCTGCTTGGGGGATGGGAAGCTGGAACTCCTCCCACTGAAGTTTATCTAATGCACCAAAATATGAAAACAACTTTAGTGGACCAACATTTCTCAAACATTGCACAACAGCACCATTGTGAATTAACAGAACAACTTTGTATGTAAGCAAATGATCAAGAATCCAGACCAAGATAGCCTCTTCTCACAGGCTCTCTATACTTATTGGATTAGTGCCATAAGGGACATTCATTACAATATAGGTGATGGCGCTACAGGCCCAGGATTAGGAAACCCTCTATGTACCAAAAGTATTGACCATCTTCTCCACCCATGTGTCTCATAAATGTAGTATTTAACATCTACTACATGCCATGGTCTTTATGAATTTTTTTAGGTTCCCATAACAAGCCTGTGAAATAAGTTCTAATACTCCCATCTTAGAGATGGGGAAGCATGCAAACTTACTGCCATGAACTGATATAAGTTTACAAAGGAACATTAAAGAGGGGATCCCTGGGTGGCTCAGAGGTTTAGCGCTTGACTTCGGCTCAGGGCATGATCCAGGGATTGAGTTCCATATCGGGCTTTTGCATATATTTGAAATTTTTCACAATAAAAATACTTACCTTGGATCTCTAATTTTTTATATCAAAATATCCTGCTATATAGAATATCCATATAAATTTTCTAAGAAAATATACTGCATAAATTTGACAATTAAAGTGGGATTCTAAAAAAAAAAAAAGCATTATTTACCAGTGGCTCCAAAGGCATCTAGACATTCCAAAGGTTTTCGTTCCTCAGCCAAAGCAGCCAATGTACAGAATATTAGCTGCCTAGAAGAAAGTACAATAATCTGAAATAATTTTACTGTACCATGGCTTCATCACTGTAGATTTTATTTAAGAGTAGTGAGATGGGGTGTCTGGATGGCTCAGTTGGTTAAGTGTCTGACTCTTTATTTCTGCTCAGGTCATGATCTCAGAGTTGTAAAATCAAGTCCAGCATCTGGCTCCAGGCTCAGAGCTGGATGCGAAGCCTGATTAAAATTCCCATTCCTTCTCCCTCTCCCTCTACCCCTACCCCCACCTTGTGCTCACACTACCTCTCAAAAAAAAAAAAAAAAAAAAAAAAATAGTGAGAATCGGGGTTCCTATTTACTGTACAACCTGTTTTTTATTTTTTATTTTTTTTGTACAACCTGTTTTAAAAGAAGACCTAGTAACATATTCCTCACCTAGTAGTACAAGAACTAAACATTTGTGAAATTAAACTATCAATCTAATTGGGTTCTCTAAATGAGCATTCACCATGAATGATTTCATAAAACTTGCCCAGAAAAGTACCAGCCTGTTCATCAATTATATAAAGTTAGGCTTATTTGACTCTGAGAAAGAAATTAATTTGGTAGAAAAAAAGAGAGAAAACAATCATTCTGAGAAAATACAAAAACATTTTCATTCTGTACGTAGTATTAAACTTCCCTATATTAGAACATAAAGATTGAGAAAGTATATTTGTAATTGTTTGAAACATCCCATAACCTTTTTTCCAATTTATCTTACCGATTTAGTTTCATTTTGGGATTAAAATAGGAATCTGTTTTTTGAGGTATAGAGTAGTTAGGACAAACTTGTACATCTGTGTCTGTCTCTTTCAAAATTTCATTAGGTGGTTTTGCAGCAGAAGCTAAAAAGAAAAAAAAAGATTTCCAGTGAAATACAAAATATTTCTAAACATCTAAATCAATACACATTAAAAGAAATAACTTTATAATATTTTGTTAATGTAACCAATTGGGTAAATAACAAAAAAAGAAAACCCGGGAATCCCTGGGTGGCGCAGCGGTTTGGCGCCTGCCTTTGGCCTATGGCGCGGTACTGGAGACCCGGGATCGAGTCCCACATCGGGCTCCTGGTGCATGGAGCCTGCTTCTCCCTCTGCCTGTGTCTCTGCCTCTCTCTCTCTCTGTGTGACTATCATAAATAAATAAAAAAAAAAATTAAAAAAAAAAAAAAAAAAAAAGGAAACCCAAAACTGATTTATTCAGTAGTGTCTCTAGGAAAGAGTAGCATTCAATTATTTGGGGAACTAAAGTTTATTAAGTTAAAATCTTATCTGCCCAGAACATCAATATATCTGTATCATGAAACATAGTTAAGAACAATAAACCAAAAATAAAATCCTAAAATACCTTTAGTATTCATCAAACACTACTAAATATATCTTACTGTGATATAATGGTTATAAAATATAGTATCTCTGTTTCATTCCATTAGCCATCATGGAAGACTAAGAATCACTATACTTCCTGAATATGCTGGATTTCAGAACACTTCCTTATAACTATGATTTAAAATCACAAATTACATTCAGATGGGTATAAAGTAATGGGAAAAAAAAAGATTCTACATTTAGTACACATTAGAATCATGTAGCTATCAACTCAAATGAAATACTAATATATTTGTGTGTATATTTTAAATATTTAAGGAACAAGACATACATATACTTCATATGTGGGAAAAAATAATCGAGATTCTTTATGTTTGGATTTCTTCGTAACTTTATAATCAGAATGTTAAACTACACGGCAACCATATTTCATATTTCCCTTTTTACAATGCCAAATCATAGTAATATTCCCTGGTGTTGTATTTTATATTCTCCTACATCTACCAAAGTGGCATGTGACATCCCTCACAATATCAGCCTTTTCTCAAACCAGATTCCAGGAGAAAATGAAGCTCTATAGAAAATTATTTGTGACTATTTTTTTCAATTCTTGAAAAAGGAACATAGTACCATTCTAGATGTATGTAAGAGAAGTTAATTCATTACATACAATGGATGCCGTAGGGCATGAGGTCTTAATTCTTAAGAAGGGCTTCCTCGGTAATAACAAGCTATTAATAACCTGGTATCACTTCAGGAGAGTAAATGGTCTTTATATAATTCTACTTCCTTTTTCCAATGTTTTTCAACAGTAAGTATAACACAGTTGTCTATAATCTCTCATTAAGATATCCATATTTACTTTAGCATCAATCCATTTTTTATACTCGCATTAAATGTATTTGTTAAACTGAGGAAAGTTAAATGTTGTTGGGAGTCTCACAGAAGGAAAACGAAACCTGAAATAATGGATTAACACAGTTAAAACTAAGTGACTTGGTTAAGTCGCTATATTTTATCTACCTGATATCTGAAAATAACTGGATCATTGTTTAAAGATTTACTTATCAACGTATGTTAATGAGATTGCTCAACTCACCAGCAATATACCTGGATTTCGTCTCTCCTTTATTCACATGTCGCCTAACGTGTCCCAGCATATCCGTCCTTCTGGTGATTGTTGCTGAACAAATGATACAATGATAATGGGCGCCCATTTTACTGGATATCTATCAAACAGAGTATTTAATTTAAATGTACAGATATGTTACTAAGACAATAAAATAGAAGCTTATTTAAGACTGCAAGTTTAATTCTGTTAGTGTGTCTTGGTTGTATAATGGCATAGAAAAGAGTTAATACCGCCATGGGACTTTGAAGCGATCTTTACTTCCTTATCTATATACTTATATGTGCTTTTTATTTACTTTATAATAACTACAACTTTAATTTTTCCCATTCTAGTCAGCAAATAACTGTACCTTATTTTCTTTTTTTTTTTTGTACCTTATTTTCTATAAGTAGCACTTATGAGTGGCATAAAATTAGCAGTGCTGTGTTAGTAGATGTTTAATAATTGTTCTCCAGGAAAATAAATCTGATTTGTAATCTGCAAATACTACAAATCTCTGATTTGTAGTATTTGCAGTTTTCTGTGTTATGTATACTCTACCATGGCCAACCTCAAACTACAATCATGACAAATTTCAAGCTACTGATTGATGTGACATCGCTAAATGTGAGTTTGGGAAGAGATGTACAATATCCTAGATAGCATGGCTACCATCCAGATATAATATACACAAAGAATGTAGACAATAGTAAAATAGATAATAAGAAGTAATGAGATTTGAGTATTTATTATCTTGGTTGGTAACATAACTTATTCACTTTAAAGTTTATATAATTTTTAATGATGGCCATATTTAACAGCTATCTTTCAAGCCTTCTAGAAATTTGAGCTAGTTTCAGCATACCATTGAATGTTAGAAATGTAATAAAAAGTCTAACAGTCCATATGAAAAATTTTCACTTTATAATTTCTCATTTAGCTGAGAATAAAAAGACTACTCCCATGGCTTTTTCCTATTTTTGACGCCTTTTAGCCTTAGAGCTTCTACTTCCTATTTACTTGGGGGTCAAATAGCAAGTAGAGAATAGTTGACAACATTGCCAACCCTGGATAGGGTTGATGGACCAAGCATTGTCCTGATTATTGCTTAAGAAATGTTTGGATTTCTTTCTCCCACCACTTTGCTCTTTTTAAGTGACCTGAAAAAAATTAATAACGAGGACTTGTTCAGCTACTATGCATTCAGGATAGTATCACTAAAAAATATTTTGTAATTTGTATTCCCCCAAAGTTAAATGCATCCTAAAAATGAACATAGTACTTTTAAAGAATTATTAAGATTTCAGGATGTTTCTGGAGTCCGTTCTTTGACAAATTAAAAGAAAGGGCATATTAATCACAAGTGGCGCCTGAGTGGCTGAGTCAGTCAAGCATCCAATTCTTGATTTTGGCTCAGGTCATGATTTCAGAGTCCTAGGTTAGGGTTAGCCCCATATCAGTTTCCCTGCTCAGTGGGGAGCCTGCTTCTCCCTCTCCCTTTCCCCCTTCCCTCCTGCCATGTTCTTTCTTGCTCTCTCTCTGATAGATAAAATCTTAAGAAAAAAAAAATAAAAAGATTGTGCTTTCTTTAAAGAGAGCTGAATTTAAAAATAAATCTAACATCTGATTACCTGTTCTCCAATAATGTTTGGTTTCACTGGTCGACAAGGTAAGTGACAGATGCACATCCTGTAACCTAAAGTGAAGAATGGCTGGTTGTCATATCACTGTTCATTAAATATTCAATTATCATTAAAATTATTAGTAAATTTTATAAGAATAACTGGGATTCTTCTTATAAGATCATAACCTATTTGAATGAGACTGCCTTAGTTTTACATATTTGTTATGTAATATATAGTACAAAAACAAATATATGAGATCCAGATTTAAATTTTGGTTCTGTATTATCTTGGATTGGTCATTTAGCTTCTTTGGGATTCAATTTTATCAGCTATTCTCTGACATTTTGACTTTTTCTTAGCATCATACTACATTTGCCATTACACAGCCTCTTTATGATATGGCACTTAGTTCTCTCCTCCCATCCTCCTGAATCTTCTTCATAGGTCTCTTCCCTCTCTTCCACCCTAAAAGGTAAGAGTTTCTGTAAGCTTGATCTGCTACATGACTCCCCCCCACACCTCCTTTGTTCCTTGGAAACCTTAATGCCTTTTATGGTTGCAACTATCTCCTCTGTGGGAAGGAATTCCAAATTCTAACTCTAGATACTAACTCCTTCCTGAGGGCTAGATCTCTATCTCTAATTGCCTATTGAGGATATATGACTGATTATCAGGTCAGCATTTCAAAATCTACTGCCAAGGACTAAATATATCATTTCCTCTTGAACCAGGTCTCTTTTTCACTTTTTAAATCAATGATAATGCCTTCCAGTTGTCTTAATGATTTCTAAATGATCTCTAACTCTTTTCTTCTCATATCCTGCATCTGTTTCTCTTACTTGTTCTTATGGAAGTATCTCAGGACTCAGCAACTTTTTTTCCACTGATATGTACTCCTATGGTTATCCCACGCAGTCTTTTGGCTTTAAATACCATTTATATTCTGACAATTCCCAAACATACATATCTAGCCCAAACCTTTTCCCCAAACTCAAGATTCGTATCTAGACAGGCTACTTGACATCTCCAGGAGATGCATCTAAACCTTTGCATGTCTAAATCTGCAGGTTTGGCCTTCTCCCCCAGCCCTGGTCCTAATGTAGTCTTCTCCATTCAGTAAAGGATACCACTATTTTTATAGTTGCTCAAATCTCAAGCCCAAGCATTGTTCACTTTTTTCTCCTCACATCTCACTTCTTCTATTCCTTCAGCAGGTCTTGCTGCTTCTGTTTTAAACATATTTACCAACTTCTCTAAGACCTGCTTACTAAGACAAAAGCTATGATACTCACTTATCTACCAGATCAGATCACAACCATGTGAAAAAAACCAACAACTTAATATACTTAAGAAAGTAAAGAAATGCCATGAGCCATTTAAGAGCTGAGAAAAACTTGGAAGACAAAGACTAAACCTAAAGGTTAAATAATAGCTTAAATAAAAAATACAGAAAATAACTTTTTAACTGAGATTTTTCTTTTTTGATAAAAAGTCAACATGATTTACTACATATTCTTGTAAATAATTAAACATAAAAGACAAGATGGCCTCTGATTTAGTCACTAATTCCCTTTTCCCTAAGTAACTAGTAATAAACTTTTTTTTTTTTTTAGGGCTTTTTTTGGGAGATATTTTTTATTTTTACCTAAATGTAACATAAAATCTTACTCACATGCTGTTTTCAATAGCAGTTTATCATGGAAAGCCTTCCGAGTAAGCTAGTATGGATCTAATACATACTCTTTACACTGATGGTGTAATATTTATTGGTATGTATGTACCATAATATATACCATAATATATTCAACCATCCCTTTTTTATTTTAGTTTTAAGTTTTTGTCACTAAGTACATGCTGCAGTGAATATTCTTGTACATCTTTCCCTATTTATCGATTCTTTTACTCCCAAAAGAAGGAGTGCCTGGTGGATAGATATGTATATTTTAAATTTTAAAAATGTTACCAGATTTCTTTCCAAAAATGCTATAATAATTCACATAATTCACTCTTAGAATCTAATAATAATTCATTATATCTAGGAAGTCTTTTTTAACTTGGTAAGATCTCATTTTTTATCCTTTAATTTTATTCTTGATGAGGCCTCTTGGTAAATTTAGTCCCCCAAGTTGTGTCATTTTTGTCACTATTATAATTGGTATCTTTTTACTAATTTCCATTTATCTAAAGAAAGGCTATGATTTCAAATATCTATCTTATAGCCCACTATTTTTAACTCTAGTCTTTTTAAGCCATCAGTAGAAAAAAGATGGTCTTCTCCAATATTCATATCACATATTTTATTTTGTTTTGCATTTACTACACTTTCAAAATTATGTGTCAAATGGTAGTTGTTCTAACATAAAAGGAAAAGTCTAACTTTTTAAAACACAGTTCAAAAAGTTATGGGGACTCCCCCCCTCCCCAGGACCAAGCAAAGTACCCAGTATAGAAGAGACGCTTAATAAATATTTGCTAAACTAAACTACAGTTGCAATATATATCTATTGCCTAGAATTACATGGTCTTTTATTAAAAAACACATTAAAAGAAGGGCATTAAATCCCTAATAATTTTAAATGGAAAATACTGATTATGCTCACAATAAGATTCCAAAACTTCTATCAAATCTTGACTCATTTACTTTTTAGTAAGCACAAAAATACTAACCTTCAAATTCAACTGAGACTTTCCAGTGTAAATTTTGAAGGTGACGACGAAGCTTATGGCTATTACAAGCTCTGAATTTTTCCTTAGGACACAATGGACAAGACTGTTTGTTTCCTGACCAAAAAAAAAAAAAAAAGAAAAAAAGAAAAGAAAAAAAGAACCAATAAAGCACAGAATAGACTAGCTATTAATGCGTTGATTTAGCTACAAAATAATAACAGGGGACTCCCTCCACCCAACACATACACTTCTCAGATAATGTCTACGTTAACATTAGGGAGAGTCATCTCTACCTCAACAGGTAGTTAATAATCAGCACATGGTCAGTGATTGATTTTTTACCCTAAAATTCTCCTCTCTGGGGCTGGCTGATATCCTTGTTACCACTAGGAACAGAGAAAATGGGAAAGTGATAAACTACATGATGTCCCTTCAGGCAAAATGCCTGCCAGAGAGAGCATCACTATGTACTTTGGACAGGAGAAAGGGCAACACTTGTCATATGCCCAGAGAGGCAGGAGCTGGGCAGATAGTGTAAATTTCTGCTGTGGCATTCTACTCTGGCAACAACAAAAACAACATGTGGAGTAAGAAAAATGTAAGGAGTGAAAGGAGTAAACAGGATCCAAAACAACTGCTATTCTGGGACAGGGAGCATGGTTAGAACCACTGTATCCTCTCAGTGAATTTCTAAGTTCTTCCTTATTAATGAAAAGATTATGGATTATAAAAATAGAAGTCTTATTTAATTAGCAATGTAATATATCTCAAAAAATAACTCTGATAGTAACAAAAAAATTAAAATCTCAAACTCAGGTTTATTTTTATTTATTTATTTATTTTTCAAACTCAGGTTTAGAGCAACAAAAATAAACAGAAATAATCAGCAACTCAATTTTTAATCTAACAAATATCTTTCACATACAGCACACTGCAAGTATCATCAAAATAATTTTCCAATATACTCTGCCTACTTCAAAACATCATGAAGCGATATTGAGGAGGGAATTCAAGCACTAAGGATGGCAAAGCAGAAAGAGAGGAGTTTGAGGCCCTGACAGCAATGAGGAAATCTTGTACAAGCCCAAAACTGCCCACCTTGGGACTTCTTTTACGTGAAAGGATATAAGCCTTTGTATTATTAAAGGCGCTGTTTTTTCGGATTTCTGTTACTCATAGCCACACGCAATTCCTAACTTATAGAATACACAGTGCTCATATATCCATGAAATTGTAACTTCCTTGAGGAACTGTGAAACAACTTATCACCACAGCACCCATGCAGGTAGAAGGCTACCAGTTTCCTGAATGAAAAACGTATAATTGCTCTAGTTCAGTGGCAATAAACAAGTCTATTCTCAGCAAATTTTCATGAGTTGAAAGATGAAAAACCATTAGAAATTAAAGGAAAAAAAACCCTCAAAATATGTAAATACCTGCATCAAGACTCTCTGAGTTCAATGAACTGGCAGAGTCAAAATCTCCTTCAGTTACGAAGGCTAACTTCTCGAGATCAGCAAGCTGCCTCTGGATTGAGATGTGTCTCTCTGAAAGGAAATTTTAAGAGTTAGAAAATTATGTTTTAACGATCTGAATTCCAGTTCCATTTTTATTTGGTCACGTCACAGAGACTCCTCCACTTTTATTTCCTATAGCATGGTGCCCTAGTGTCTAGATGGGGAATACTGCTGCAATTCTGCTTATAAAATGACAAGCGTTCCTCAGAATGCAAAATGTTGGGCGCAAAGCTCCCAACACACCTTTAAACCTTTTATTCAATAGAATACTCCAAAAATGTTTTTACTCTTTTTAAAATGGTAAAGCAAGAAACAGAAGCCACACTTCCTATCTTTAAAGAATTTTCAACTAGGTGGGAGAGATGCTGATATGTTACCTACTTAGTGTAACACAAGGCAGGATGAAATGAATAACGGGTAAAGTAATATGATGTGGGCATACAGGAGGAAGAATTAATTCCAACAAATGCCTTTGGGAATGTCTTCACTGAAGGAGTGGCATTTGACTGAGATGTAAGGTATGAACAGAATTTCAATAAGCAGAGATTTGGTGGCTGGCCTGACAAGCTGAAGTATCCTCATGAACAAAGGCAACTGTGTAAAAAAAAAAAAAAATACAGCCATCTCTGTCCCACCCCTGGCTGGAATGTAGAATGTTTGGAGAATGGAGTTAGTAGAAGAACAAGCAGCCAAAAATGTAGTACAGATCATGGAAGGCTTAAGTTCTATGCAAGTTAGTCTGGACTGTCCTCTTCAGGCAATGTGAAGTCTTTGCAGGTTTTTGAGGGAGTGAATGATACGATCTAAATGCATTTCAGGAGGTTATCTCTGGGCGTAGAACCAAACAAAGATCAGTAACTGAGGTGAGAAGTTAGTAATGGAAAGGTATGGAACAGATGGCTTAAAATAAATAAATAAAAAGCAAAGAACTTTGGGTGTGAGAAATAACCAATGAATGAAGAGTATGTTCAAGAATGATTCTAAAATTTTAAGTTTATGTGGTTAAGAATAAAGGTACTGGGGCAGCCTGGGTGGCTCAGCAGTTTAGCGCCTGCCTTTGGCCCGGATTGTTATCCTGGAGTCCCGGAATCGAGTCCCACGTGCTCCCTGCATGGAGCCTGCTTCTCCCTTTGCCTGTGTCTCTGACTCTCTCAAAAATAAATAAATAAATTCTTAAAAAAAAAAAAAAAAAGAATAAAGGAACCATTAATCAATAAAGGAAGAGGAAAACATTTTTGGCAGAAAAGAAGAGGAAAGGAGAAAAGGGAGTTTAGTTTTTGACATAAAGTGTGTTTGATGTACAAACGGTATTCACACTCAAGTTCAGTAAGCAGTTGAGTTGTTTCTGGAGTTCAGGAGGGATATAAATTGTAAATACACGTTAGGTGAAACTACAAGCTGAAGAAGGCCTAAGGAAAAAATATTGTGAAAAAAGAAAACAGCCAAAATCCAGTCCCAGTAACAATATTTTTAGGTTTCTCAAACATTACACATTCTTCAAATGACATATGTGTAAACTTTGGAATATATGAATAAATCTTCCCAAAGTATATTTAATACATTCTCGAGTATGTACAAGGGGCATGCATTCCCCAATGCCACTGAACTCACTACTGGCTAATATAAATGGTTATAATTCGGAAGTGATGTATAGAGGGTTGTAGGTAATGAAGAGACACTAGGGAAATATAATCAGGAGGGTAGTAAACAGTAAGGAGAATCAAGATAAGGCAGAGGCCAAAGGAAAAGAGAATGTAAAAGACAACTGTTCAACACTATCACAAACAGTAGTAGAAATCAACAAAAAAAAACTACTGGATTTAGTATTTAGCTGGTCTCCAGTGACCTTTAAGAAAAAAGGTTCAGTGAGGTGTTCTAGAATACAAACGGGATTGGAAGAAGAAATAAAGTATAGAAAAGCACATAGATTTATTTCAAAAAGTGTGGTAGTACAAAAAAGGAGATAGATGGGATTGTAGCTTGCTTTTTCTTTCTTTTTAAGGACAGAGAGACTTGAATATGTGTATCCCAAAGGAGAATAATGTTTACAAAATAGGAGCTTGAATATACAAATACAAGACTTAGGAGCTGAAAACTGGCAGGAAAAGATCCCCAACCGGAGAGGAGATGATGGTAAACCACAGGGCTCTCTACTACTCATTATACAATTAGGTTATACAGTTTAGAACCTTTAAGCCCTTTAAGTTCTTTCCTTGGCATTGTTACCTTCCTGCCTATTCCTCTCCAAGCTTCACTCCCAGTTCCTTTTTTTTTCACCCTTTTGTATAATTTGTGTCCTTGTCTCCCCCCACAAATAAACAGGACAGCAGGGGGTATGCCTCCCTCATTTTTGCAATGGCTAAGCGCCTAGTGCAGTATCTTGCACACAGCAGGCACTAGGTTTTGTTAAATATTTTTAAAAATCATTACTCTTTTTGGTGCAGTAGCACCCTGAGTCAATATTTTTGGAATTCAATTCAGCACCATCAGACATTCCTGCTCAAATTTATTAAAAGACAAATCTTTACCTCATTTTTATTATTTTTATTTTTTTAAATATTTTTTATTTATTTATTCATAGAGAGACAGAGAGAGAGGCAGAGACACGGCCGGAGAAGCAGGCTCCATGCAGGGAGCCTGACGTGGGACTCGATCCGGGGTCTCCAAGATCACGCCCTAGGCTGCAGGCGGCGCTAAACCACTGCGCCATCAGGGCTGCCCTTTACCTCATTTTTAAATGAGAAATACAAAGGGCAACAAATCCTACTGGTTAACTTGTTTTACTAGGTATATTGTTCAAATGACTTTATAATGAGATGAAAGTTGTATGAATAGGCAAATTTTCCCCATATGACCAAAAACTTAATTGCTAGGTGAGACCATAAGATTCAGGCAATAAGTCCACATGTACAAATCAGTCCTTTCAATTTGCAATCATAAGGCTTTTGGCTTCCAAAGTTCAAAGGTCTGTGTATGTGAAATGATATAGTACCATATAAACCTGTGCTTATTGAAATCATTCTAAGTCGTACAAAATAAGAGACAGGGGCCTGCTAAGTCACAAGAGAACAATGAAAATCCTGTGGCCCACTATTAAAACTCTCAAAGATCTGTCTAAAGATTCATGATATGCCCATGTATGTATACCTCTCAAATCAGTTTCTGGTTCAGATAATAGATATCAGACAATCTGTACTTAAACTTTTTGTAATACACTAATAATTCTGAAGTCAATAGCAAACCTCTTGTTAAATCAGATGAATCCAAGATACTAGGAGGCTCTTTTACAACTTCTGCTTTTTCCTCATTTTTCAGTTCTATTTCAGATATGCCATCTTCACCTTGCCTAGTAAAGACTGATTTCAAAGGACTAACTAGACCATTTATAACTTTTAAAATGTGATTAATATATATTTCTAATGCATTTCAGATTTCTCAATCATTACACATTTGTCCCAGGAATGCATTTTTCTGGTTTCTCAAACATCATACATCCTTCGAATCACATACTTCTAAATCTTCCCAAATTATGTTTAACATTCCTTCTGGTGGGGGAGGTGGAGAAAGCCTGCATTCCCTAAAGCTGGTGGACCAATTCTGATTCATATAAACAAACCCGATCTAGAGGTGAGGAAGGGAGGCGTGTGCCACTCCTCCTCACTGTAGTTTTGCAGGTACAACCTCCGATCCGAGGGTCCCACCTGAGGCACGCTGTCTTTGCCTTTTCTGTGATCAGCTCTACTTTTTAACCTACTATAACAATTTTTATGTGGCTTTAAAAATCGCAAAATAACTCTAGTCGATTACAACTACCCAATGTTGTATAGATATTAACCTCGCAACTGTCCTGGAAGTAGGAAAGAAAATGAATTAATTTATTTCGTTATAATTCAGAAAGAGCCTAAGGGACAACTCACCGACCACAAAACAATTAAAAAAAAAAAAAACAACTTGCTTAGACTTTACATTTAAAAGTGTTCGGAAGATTCTTACGTGTCACTCTTTGTGGTCCTAATAAATCACCACTTAGAAAAAAACATGCAAGCGGACACATTAGCACAATAATAGGGGCTATTAATTTTCGACAGTTCACTTCTGATGGAACGGACTACAAAACCCAGTTGGTATTTCTGACTGAGGGAAGACATCCACAATGTAATCGACCTTTTCTTAAACTACCTTATCAGCCTCAAATTCTTTTTGAGAAACCAAGCTGCTAAAGAAAATCAAATGCTTCCAAACCCATCTACTGGTGCCTACGGGGCCCAGAAGCCAGTTGATGGATAGCAATGGCTCCTCAATCTTGGCAGCTGGGCTCTACTACAGTAAGCAGCGTGCCTCGGTCACCATGTCACATTCCGAAGGACTTGGCGAACGATGGCAGATGGGCCTGGGAGGGAAACTACCAAATTATTATTCCCCCCCGCCCCCCAGTTATAAACATATAAAATTTATTTGTTTATTAAATTATCGTTTATTCCTCTCACAAACCATTAGCAGTGAAATTATATACTAAGTTCACGAGCAGTGAACCTTGTCTTATGGACTGTGAAATGTAACGTACACATAATGAGAACCTCTACTTAGATTTACAGTCATGCACACACCAAATTAGGTGTTGACTGTTTTCGTAGAAAAAGAACCCCCCCATCCCCCCCCCCCCCGTTTAACGAAGAAGCCCTCGACCTCATCATTTCCATTTATCTGCAGCACTCCTGGCCCTCCCCAGATCGTCACCATGAGGTCCCCGAGGGGCGTGGAGATGCCCTCACCCACTCTGCACCCGCTTGACCCACGACACGGGTCCCCCCCTTCCTCCCCCGCCCCCCAGCCCTAAACCTGCTTCCCCGTTCCCCCCCTCCTCCCCCCCATAAAAGCCATCCCAGGGAAGAAGGGCCTCCCCTACTCCCCGGCAAGGCGCACTTTCTCGCTTCTGTGGCGGCAGAAAGATCTAGGCCTCCTGCACTTACTGCTTTCCGCCTCGTCAGGGGCAGAGGCTAGGGACGGGGACAGGGCCGGAGCCTGGGCCAGGGCGGGGGCTGGGGCTGGAGCCGAGGCCGGAGTCGGAGCCGAGGCCGGGGCCGAATCCGGGGCCGGAGCTGGGACCCGAGCCGAGTCCGGGGCCGGGGTCGGGGTCGGGACCTGGACCTGGGCCACCTCCACCTCCTCCTTCTCCGGGGGCAGCAGCTCCTCCTCCGCCATGTTCTCCATAGCTACCGCCTCCGTGCCAGGCCCGCCCGGGGACCTGCGGGGGCACACGGCGGGGTGAGAGAACTGGCGTGAGCGCCCACAGGGCTGGATCCCAGGAGTGGGAAGGCAAGTGGGAAGGGCTGGATGCGTGCAACAGACAAAAGATGAAGGACCAGTGACCAAATCCTGTCAGCAGAAAAATAAAAAGCCAGAGGCAGCGATTCGCGGTCCGGTCCGCTTCCCTTTCCCCGAGGCGTTACGACGCCACCACAGCCTGCGCAGAAACGTATCGGGGACCGCGTCCAATGAGGTAAGAGAGTTCTGCTTCCACGGTGCGTCCCCGTTCCAGCCGTCAACCAAGGAAGCGCATCAAGACTACAATACCCAGGGTGCAGCGCGCCACCCGGGGGGGTGGGGTGGGGCGCAGCCGGCGTTCCAAGCCCTCAGGAGGAAGTAAACGCAAAGCTAAACAAACGCTCGGAGCGTTCGAATAGTAGCCAGGGTCCGAGAGCCGGACTACATTTCCCAGCGGGCATCGGGTCCGGGGGGGGGGGGCGGGGACCCTTTTCCTTGGCCTGGGCCTCCGGAGCCGCCGCCGCCGCCGCTGCGGGCGCAGGTAAGGTAACTGGGGCGCTAGTTGACGTTTTGCCCAGCGGGTTCCCACCTGTCTCCCTCCGGGAGCGGAGCGGGGGGCGGCCAGCCGGTCGGAGGACTCCGGAGGCCCCTGGAGCCGGGGCGGGGCGGCTCTGTAGGCGGATCCGGGGTTGAGCCGGCTCCGTGAAGGGTGTGGTTCTGGCCGCTCTGCCTCTGGGCTGCGCCCGGTGGGTTTGTGCGGGGCCCGTGGGCCGCGGCGGCTTGCGAGCAGCTGACGAGCTTCCTAGCGAGGCTGGCTGATTGGGAATTGGGGTCTGCGCTTCCTTTCGCACCGTCACCCGAACGCTTCTCCTCCTGTGTCTATTTTGCTTTAGCCTACGTATTCCTATTTTCGTCAGCGCCGTCCTGTGGTTGCAGGGTCCTGTAGGTAGGGAAGTGTGTGCGCGCGCACCTCACGCTTGGACTTGGACTTCGTAACCCCGGCGTGTCGAGCCTGGCGGCACCTGTCGGATGCGATTCCGATGCCCCACGGCATCCCCTTCCCACTCCCCTCGGGGGTCTCTTCCCTCTGCCCTCCACCTGCTTGAGGTTAAGCCTCGCGCAGCCAAGCCCACCGGCGCCGGCAGAGGACAACTTTGAGTTTTCTGGGACTGGTCCGAATGTTCCAGGCATCAGGAAAGGAGAGGGAAGCCCCTGCAGGTCCGAGGAGGCTCACACCCCCGGTTGGGCTTTCCTGGTTAGTAAAGCTGGTACTTAACGCCTGCCTCTCTCATCGGTCTGTTTCCTGTTTCCTACTTGTTTCCCAGGTTAATTTTTTAAGACTTTATTTACTTATTCAGGAGAGAGAGAGAGAGAGGCAGAGACACAGGCAGAGGGAGAAGCAGGCTCCACGCAGGGAGCCCGACGTGGGACTCGATCCCGGGTCTCCAGGATCACGCCCTGGGCTGGAGGCAGGTGCTCAACCGCCGAGCCACCCAGGCGTCCCCATTATTTAGCACTTTGAAAGTGTAACAGAACTTAGTTGCTACCTCCTAAGCTGTCTCAATCAATCCCTCAGTAATTAGGAAATGTATCTGGAGGCTGTTTTCCTTTCCCTCCTCCCCAAGTGAGTCATAGTTCTAAAGTCCTCATAGCGCCTCCAACCTCTACTAAAAAAAAAAAAAAAAGAAAAAATTATTTATTTTGAGAGAGAGCGAGCGCTGGAGCAGCCAGTAGGGGGAGGGAGGGGCCGAAGGAGGAGAGAATCCCAAGCAAACTCCTAGACTAGTGCTGAGCTGGAGGTGGGGCTGATCCCACGTCCAGGAGATTAGGACCCCAGCGGAACCCAAGAGTGTCCTGCTCAACCTACCGAGCTCACACCCTAACTTCTAACTAGTTTTCCTGAATGCGTGACCACCTACCTCACTGCTCTTAACAGTTAATCCAAAAAATGGGAAAATAACATGTTATAATTTATAGGAATGAATAGTGGCTAATTCTGTTTGTGCTTCACCCAAGCATCGTTGACTTTTTTTTTCTCTCTCTTATTTCCAAAAGGCTAGATGGTTCATGGAAAGCTTGATTCACTCCATCAGTCTCTTTGTTTTAACACTAGCTGGAAACCAGAAGATGAAAAGGATTAGATCTTAGGGTGTGAGAATTTTAATAAGAATTTCTAAGTGTGGTCTCTGCTCTTGAGACATCCTAAAGAAAGGAGTCTTTAAAGTTTGGAGAATTAAGTGAGTGTACTCTTCATCTATTGCTGTCTAAGTTATCTTAAAACTTAGTGGTTTAAAACAACAGTAAACATTACCTCACAGTTTCTGTGCGTCAGGAATTCAGAAGTGGTTTTCTGGGTGTACCTGGTTCTGAGTCTTATGAGGTTGCAGTGCAGATATTCATCCCGGGATCCTTCCACTCAAAGGCTTGATTAGAGCTGCAGGATTAGCTTCAAAGCAGGCCCACTCACATGCATGGCAAGGGGCTTCATTCAGTTCTTCGCTGGTGAGCTTCTCCAATGTCCTTATGATATGGTGGCTGGCTTTCCCTAGAGTAAGAGAAAAATAGAAGCCACAGTGACCTAGCCACGTACTGCCATATGGCAGTTCCTATTGCTGTCACAGGCCAGCTCTATTTATTGTGAGAAGACTACATGAGAATGTGAGTACGGGGCAGCAGAAATCATCAGGAGCCACTCTGGAGGCTGGCCAGCACGGGAAATCTCCCCTTTGAGTTTATATTTTGATTTTCATAAAATCAACGTGAATTTCACACCTTTATTAATATAAAACATTTGTCATAGGAAGCATGTATGTGTTTTTCCTTTAATAGACCACTATCTGCAGTGATTTTTTTTCAATTGGCTTTTGGATGAAAGGCTTAAATTTAGTCTTATTTTGTAGTCAAAACAACAAAAGATGAAGATGGATCAGTTTAAATTGTAAGAGTTAACATTATAAGTAATCCATTGCCTCTAAACAATTCATTTCATGGAATTTATAATTTTTTATTGTACTTTTCCCTGACATGGAATAGAATCCTTGGAACAAGAAGGGGAAAAGAGGATTATCACTCTAATCTGGAAGCTCAGCTGTGAATTCAGTTGCTGCTGTACATTACCTTACAAAGCAAAATTTCTGGATAATTTAGAATCTGTTCTTAGAAGTTGATACTAAATTCTTTTATTAATTTTTATTATTAGGCTTTCTCTTAGCTGTCCTCATTTTTCTGATTTCTCTTTATATTCATTGAAGCATTCCAAAAGTTTGATTTAGTGTTACTATTTTATAGAACTTCATTTACTGTGCTTATGATTGACTATGAGTAATTGCAATTGCCTGTTTTATAGCCTTTCTTATATTCATTGTTTCTGTATGTGTTACTGTCAGCAATAAACTGTTCTTTGGGCTTTTCTGCTAGACTTCTTTTGTATCTTCCCATCCCAACAGACCTGATGATGTTCCCAGTCTCTGGCCTATTGATTCCAGCCCAGGATGCTTCTGATACACACTAAGATGAGAGTGGAGGGTGTGTCAGGAAAATAAAGACTTAGAACTAATTGGTTCTGAAGCGTAGGTTGGGCAAAATACAGCAGTCCTGTAGGTAGTTGAAAATGGTGATCTGAAGCTTGAGAGAGAAGGTCAGCGCTAAAGGCACTGTTCTGAGAGTCATTCCTAAAAAGGTAGTAGATGAAACTGAAAGACAGGAAGAGATCATTATGAGGGAGACTATAAGTGAAATAAAGTGGAACAATGAGAGAATCCTGCTATCTTGAGGTTAGAAAATGGAGATCATTTTGTAAAATTCCAGTCTATAAAACTGAAGGAAGACTGATTTCTAATGTACTTTGTTGTTGTGGTGGTAAAAAACAAAAATGAAAACAAAAAAACAAACCAGAAACACCTAATGTGTTTTTTATTTTAGCTTTTCAAAATGTCCAACAAAGAATCTTGTGGAAAAAAAGAGAAATCTCAGAGGAAAGGCACCACTGCATCACCCAACTTTGACCTAGAAGTAAGAATTTTGATTTACTAACCCAAAGATACCTTTTTTTTGCAGTTCATTTTTGTGTAATGAAAAAAATACCTCTTTGCTTACTAACTTTCTAATGACTAATTTGGCCTCCCAGGTATAGGGGTAATTGGAAAGGGGATCTGGAGTATGGCCATGGTGTCTTAGATTTATATAATCCCCCATTTGGCACTAATAATTGGCACACCATTGGCAATTCTCCTTCTATTCTCTCTTAACCTACTTGAATCAGACTTTTTCAGGTGCTCCTCCAAATGGGCTTTCATCAAGGCCAGCAATAGTTTCCATGTTGCTAAATCCATTGGTCAATTTTCAGACTTAATCTGATAGCCAATTACACCTTCTCCTTGAAACATTTTCTTCACTTAGCTTTTGAGACAACATGTTCTCCTAATTTTCCTCTACACTTGTGACTGCTTCGAAGTCTCCTTTGCTGATTCCTCCTCATGTTCTTAAACTATAACCTTTCAAGTGCCCAGCTTCATTTTCCCAACTAGTAAGTTGCAATTCTATTTCATTTGCTTGAGCCAAAATCCTGGTTGTCAGCCCCTACCTGCATCCATCTATCAGCAAATTTATTAGGTGTCTCTTAATACCAAGTCTGTGTTCTCTGCTATCACCATGATCCAGACAATCAGCTTTCTTCCCCAGATTATTCCAATGGTTTCCAAATTTCTCTCTCAGCTTCCACCTTTGCCTCCCATTTTTCTCTACTCAACAAGCCCCCAGAATGATCCTATTAAAATGTAAGTCAGATTATGTCACTCCTCTGCTCAGTGCTTTCTGGTGGTTTCCTACTTCAGCCAGAATAACAGCTGAAGTCCTAGCTGTGTCTAACAAAACAACCTACCCTCCCCATCTGGTCTCCCTCTCTTTCTCCAATTGCTTTCTCCATTCTGTGGTTCCTTGCTACTATTCCAATAAGCCCTTGAATGGGAAACTCTTTCCCTAGGTATTCACATGGCTTCTTTTTTTTATTTTTATTTATTTTTAAGATTTTATTTATTTATTCATGAGAGAGACAGAGAGAGAGGCAGAGATGTAGGCAGGGGAAGAAGCAGGCCCCATGCAGGGAGCCCTACGTGGGACTCGATCCTGGGTCTCCAGGATCATGCTCTGGGCGGAAGGCAGGCACTAAACCGCTGAGCCATCCAGGGATCCCCAACTATGGCTCCTTCTTCACTTGTTCGGAGCTCCAGTCAAGTGTCAGTTTATCAGTGGGGCCTTTTCTGACTACTCTAAAATTGCAGCTGCCTCCACCCCCACCTCCCAGCTCTTCCTGCCCTCTTCCTCTGCTTTATTTGTCTCCATCACGTTGTCTGACACACTAAATATTTTACTTGTTTATTTGTAAATAGTTTCATGCCTGAAATTTTAACCTCCCATGGGAGCCAGGGACTTTTGTTTTTTCATTAATCTGTCCCCACTGTCTAGAACGTCTTTGGTACATGGTAGGTATTCAAAATACGTTTGTCCTGGGTCTACTGAATTTTGAAGTTCATATAAATAACTAGATATGGCTTTACTTTGTAGAAGACTAAATTCCACCATGGCAATGCCACCACCCCTCAGGGTGAGCTGAGCTGTCAGCTAGCCTTCTGCTGTAGCACCTGTTTCCCATCTCATCTCTAATTTAAGAGCACCCAGATCTTTTGATTTCTACCTGAGTTTTCCTTCTAGTTAAGTTTCTTTCCCTCTTACCAAAGTTTGTGTGTCTTTAAACATTCCCCCCCCTGAAGTTTATTATTAATGTAGAAAGAGTGTTAGTTTATAATCACAATGATTAAATAATACTGTCTTATACTGTGCTTTATTTTGTGCTTTCCTTTTTTCCAAATGGCATTCTTAGGATAAGAAAGAGAAAAAAACTTCAAGTTCTAGTTCAGTTTGCTGTGTAAGGTCTGTTTCTTCAGAGAAGAGAAAACTGGTGAGTGATTATATACTGTAACTAACACTAGACATTATTTAAAGTTTTAACGTTTAATTAGAACATTTATGATATAAATTTCCGACTACTTTTCTACTCATTTTTTCTTTCTTTTATACTTCATGATAGCCAATAGAAAGAAAACCAGTGTTTGTTTTTTTCCTTCCTTCTTACCAAAAAAGCATTTATCAAATTACTTCTTTTATGCTGATAGACTCTATCATGTGAGGTTAGACAACATGGATATAAATTGAGAGGTTTTTTAAAAAAATTCAATTAGCCAACATATAGTACATTAGTTTCAGATGTAGAGTTCAGCAATTCATTAGTTGCATCACCAACACCCAGTGCTCATCACATCACTTGCCTTTCTTAATGCCTATCACCTCACCTGCCTCCCCTCCAGCAAGCCTCGGTTTGTTTCCTGTAGTTAAGAGTTTCTCATGGTTTATCTCTGATTTCTTTCCATTTAGTTTTCCCTCCCTTCCTCTATGATCCTCTCTGCTGTTTCTTATAACCCACAGATGATTGAAACCATATGATAATTGTTTTTCTCTGTTTGACTTATTTTTCCCAGCCTAACACCCTCCATTTCCATCTATGTTGATATAAAGGGTAAAATTTTCTGACAGCTGAGTAATATTCCAGTGTGTGTGTGTGCGCGCGTGCCTGTGTGTAAGTATACACCACATCTCCTTTATCCTTTCATCTGTCATTGGACATCTGGGCCCCCTCCACTGTTTGGCTATTGTGGACATTGCTGCTATAAACATTGGGGTGCAAGTGTCCCTTCGGATCACTACATTTGTATCTTTGGGGTAGATACCTAGTAGTACAATTGTTGGGCTGTAGGGTAGTTCTGTTTTTAACTTCTTGAGGAACCTCCATACTTGAGAAACCTCCATACTGTTTTCCAGGTACCAGCTTGCATTCTCACCAATAGTATAAGAGGGTTCCCCTTTCTTTGCATCCTCACCAATGTTTGTTGTTCCCTGACCTGTTAATTTTAGCCATTCTGACTGGTATGAAGTGGTATCTCATTGTGGTTTTGATTTGTTATTTCCTTGATGCCAAGTGATGTTGAGCATTTTTTCATGTGTCTGTTGGCCATTTGTATGTCTTTTTTGGAGAAATGTCTGTTCATGTCTTCTGCCCATTTCTTGACTGGATTGTTTTTTGGGTGTTGAGTTTGATAAGTTCTTTATAGAGCTTGGATACTAGCCCTTTATCTGATATGTCATTTGCAAATATTAAGAGAGTTTTTAAGTCTTTTCCCATATATGGTTATATTTGGTTTTACAATATCCTTTGGAGGTAGTCAAGGCAGATATGTAGTGTTTGTGTTTTCACATTTAAAAATTGAGATCCAGTAGGTTGTGACTTGTCCAAGGACACAAAATAGTTTATAGTAATAGAGCCAAGTCCACAGTCATGCAAATAATTAAAAACACATTAAGCTAGTGCTTGGGTGGTTAGTGAGGACTCACGACATCCAAGTTGAAGTTAGGTGTATGTTAGGATACCTGCAGGGTTGTTATGGGTAATAAGAGAAAGTAGTTGTGAAAGTTGTGTGAATGCAGAATTTTATTTTTTAAGATTTATTTATTCATGAGACACACACACACACACACACAGACACAGGCAGAGGGAGAAGCAGGCTCCATGCAGGAAGCCCAATGTGGGACTCGATCCCGGGACTCCAGGATCATGCCCTGAGCCAAAGGCAGATGCTCAACCGCTGAGCCACTCAGCTGTCCCCAGAATTGTTTTTAAGGATTTGTTTATTTTGGTATCATAATACTACTGTTTCAATTTATTGTTTCTATATTAACCTTAAAACAAAAGATTTCAATATATTTCTCCTTGTTAAAAATCTTTCCTCACTTTTTAGTCTGTCATTCAGGACCATCTTAAATTTGGTCACATCTTAGCCAGTTTGCTTTTGTCTTCCCAAAAATAGCCTCTCTGCTTCTAACTAGGCTGGTTTATTTTCTCTCTGCTGAATTTACACCAATCATCTCCAGCTTCTTAGAATGCCTAAGCTTTCTCAGCTGAGAAAACCTTTTTCTTTTACTCATTAATCTTTATTCAATCTGTTTTCAATCTTTAGCATATATTTTTTCCACTTAAGTATGTTCTAAACTTTGGTGATTGATGTTTTGAACTCTTTTACAATTTTTTTTTTTGGATTTTTTAAATTGGAGTTCGATTTGCCAACATATAGTATAACACCCAGTGCTCATCCCATCAAGTGCCCTCCTCTGTGCCCATCACCCAGTCACCCCATCCCCCTGCCCACCTCCCCTCTTTTAAACTTATTGTATATTCTTCTGCTTTGACACTTAGGTATGTCCTTCCATAGATTATTCATACATATCCCTCTATTTCTCTCTATTCTTTAAAGTCTTTAGGACAGGGGCTATATCCTATTTCTCTCTTAACTTCTCTTATGCCTTCTCTTATCCCCAGAGTGCAAAGAGTGGAGAGTAGAGATAGTAGAGAGAGCTTGTTTCAATCCTGGCTCTGCTGCTGACTTGCTCTATAATGTTGAGGAAGATACTTTGCTCTGTTTGAGCCTTGAGTACTTTTCTGTAAAATGGGGATGATAATACCTGTCTCAGGATTATTGGAAGGATTAAATAAATTACTATGTCAGCCTGTTAACTAACACTTAGATGTGGAAAAATATATTGTCTCTCAATCTCTTTCTCCTGTAGCATAGTGTCAGTCACAATTTATGTTTTCTAAATGATACCTTTTTTCTTTCAGAAATCAGATCATACAGACGTTCTATACCGTGATATAAAAAGAAGACAAGAACTGAAAAGGTAAATTCCCCCCTTTTTTTGATATCTTTGACTTTTGGGGGCTTAGAATTATGATACCAAATATTTTGATTTGCAAAGTTTTTTATTTATTTTGATTAATGCTAATTTGCATGCCAATATTTCTAGCTATAGCATAGGTTATGATTATTCTTTAAAAAGATTTTTTTTTTATTTGAGAGCAAGAGAGCACAAGCAGGGGGAGTGGCAGAGGGAAAGGGAGAAGGAGAAGATGCGGGGCTCAATCCCAGGACCCTGGGATCATGACCTGAGTTGAAGGCGGATGCTTAACCGACTGAGCCACCCAGGTGCCCCGATTATTGAATTTTTAAAATATTAGTGTAGGTTTGATAAAAAGTTGAGTGAAATAAATCTATCATAGTTCTGTGCTATGTAAATGAGACTTTCAAGTAAAATGCAGGTTTTTATCTCAGGTGATTTATTTTTGACATATGCTTATAAGATACATAACTTTGTTACATGTAATAATGAAGAAGTTGTGTGGCTGGTTTAGAAATGTTAAAGGTAAATTACCTTTATATATGTCACTTATTGAATTGGTATGGTTTTAGAACTGTTAAATAGGGTATGGCTACAGCTAGAGAACTTGGGGAATAATGGTAGGAATAGTGATTATTTTTCTTTAATTTCTATGTTCTTTGGATAAAAATTTCAGAGTTTTGTGGTAAAGGCTAAAGGCATTTCTTGCCACTAATGTGATAAATAAGTATAAAAGTATAACATATGATAAAAGTTGGTGAAATCAGTTTCTTTGAAAACAAGGAGTTGGGGGAAGCCCCACCCCATATTCGGCTCCCTGCTTAGCAGGGTGTCTCCTTCTCCTTCTCCCCCTGCTCATGCTCTCTCTTACTGTCTTTCTCTGTCTCTTTCTCTCTCAAAGAAATAAAATATTTTAAAAAGATCTTAGAATTTTAGTGTTTTGGGTTACAGATATAAAACTGCATAATCACAATCTAGCATTTTGCAAGACTAGTTGATAAGAGGTAATTTTAAGATTTAATTTTGTTGGTCTTTTAAACGGTATTGTTGAGTTTTCATTAATTATGACCATACAGCCATGGTGCATAGATGTAAAATATGCAGCATGGGGTTGCTGTGAAGAACAAATGAAAAGGAATGTGAAAATGCCCAGAGAACTACAGGGTCCCATTGAAATTTTTGAGTTATGTTTTATGTGTTGTTCCCCTGATATTTCTTTAATATAGTTGACATCTTAAACATGGTATACTATTAGAAGCCAAAGTCGTATTAGAATTTTAAGTTTTATTTTATCATTATTTACTAACAAATAATAATTGGCAGTCTTTTTGTAGGAAGAGATAGAAAATAAAACCCGATTAAGACTCAGGTACAACTCCTATCAAAGGGCACCTGGGCGGCTCAGTCAGTTAAGCATCTGCCTTCGGCTCAGGTCATGATCCCAGGTTCCTGGAATTAAGTCCAGCAACAGGCTGCCTGCTCAGTGGGGAGTCTGCTTCTCTCTCTCTCTCCCTTTACCTCTTTCCTGCTCGTACTCTCTCTCTCTCTCAAATAAAAAAACGCTTATAAAAACTCTGAGGTATTTATAGTTTGCTAGTATATAATTACCTGATAAGGTAATTTCTCCCCCACCAGCCTATAATTTAATTGGGGTCAGAGCACTATTAGATGTATCCTCCACGCTCTCTCCAGGGTCTATCAGAGTGACAGGCACTTAGAAGGCACTCAAAGATTTATTGATATAAATGAATATTTTGTGTTTCATTGAAATTTTTTCATCTTTATTTCTGACTACAAAGTAATACTTACGGGAACCCTGGGTGGTGCAGCGGTTTGGCGCCTGCCTTTGGCCCAGGGCGCGATCCTGGAGACCCGGGATCGAATCCCACGTCAGGCTCCCGGTGCATGGAGCCTGCTTATGTCTCTGCCTCTCTCTCTCTCTCTCTCTCTGTGACTATCATAAAAAAAAAAAAGTAATACTTACTTTTATAAAGCAGAAAAATATCACCTCTTGGTATTGATAGTTCTAACATTTTAGCATATTTTTTCTACAGACTTTTTTACTGTGCTTATTTAAATTGTTGAGACCACATTGTATATAGATTTGTGCCGTGCTTGATTTTTTTGCTTCATATTATTTCAATATGTTTTGTTAGATCATTGAAAACTTTCATAAACATCATTTATAATGACCATGATATTCTATCATATTTGGTACAATGACCTATTTTTTAAGTGATTTCCAAAATTTTAGTATTTACTCTGTTACCTTACTTTTTGCTATTATGACTAATTCTGAATTTTAAGAAAAGATTTCAGTCCATTTTTAAATCTTTTTCACCTTGGAATAGATTTCTAAAATGGTAATTACTAGGAAGTCAAGGAATATGAACATTTTTAGAATTCTTAATATATTATCACATTCCTTTGTGGAAATTTTTTTTAAAAAAAGATTTTTAAATTTACTTATTCACAAGAGACACAGAGAAAGAGAGGCAGAGACATAGGTAGAGGGAGAAGCAGACTCCCTGCAGGGGCCTGATGTGGGACTTGATCCCAGGATCCCGGGATCATGCCTTGAGCCAAAGGCAGATGCTCAGCCACTAAGCCACCCACTGAGCCTTTTTTCTTTTTCCTTTTTTTTTTTTTGTGAGAGAGAGTGCAAGACAGATTCAAGTGAGGGCAAGGGCCAAGGGAGAGGGGAGACAGAGAATCTTAAGCAGGCTCCATGCTGAACCTGTTGTGGGGATGGATCTCACCACCCTGAGGTCATGACCTGAGCTGAAATCAAGAGTCAGACACTTCACCAACTGAGCCACCCAGGGGCCCTCACTCTGTGTAACTCTTATATCATTTTGTATTTCTCCCATGAGAGGGTCCATTTTTCAACCTCTTGCCAATATTTAATGTTATTTAAAAATCTTTGCTAATCTGAAAGAAGAAATTGGTATGTTATTATAATTAGAATGTCTGCGATTACTTGGGAAGTCAAATTTTATTCCCCAAATATCTCTTAGCCAATCCCTTTTTCTCATTAGTAATTTTCTGTTTGTGTCCTATTTTAGAGTCAGGACATTTTGATTAGGTTTTCATTTACTCAGGCTAATAACCTGTCACATATATAACAAATACCATTTCCCAGTTTAAAAAAAAATTTACTATTTTTAATATGCTAAAGTTTTAAAGTTAAATAGTAATTTCTTTATGTATTTTTAAAATTTTATCTATTTAATCTCTGCACCTAGCATAGGGCTCAAATTCATGACCCAAAGATCAGGAGTCACATGCTCTTCCAACGAAGCCAACAATGCTCCCTATAAATAGTCATTTACATTTATTATTTTCCTTTGTGATTTTTCCCACCACTATTAAGTTTAGGAAGCTCTCTATTAAGAAATTATATAAATATTCCATCTTTTTCCCCTATAGTTTTTAAAGGATCAATATGAAGTGTAACAATTATGGTAATTATTTTGCACTTATGTTTAATCTATATGAAATTTATGTTACCTGGTTTTATATAAAGCTGTAAATTTGGTTTTTGTTCAAATAGCAGACCAGTTATGCCAGCACCATTTGTAATTCTTTCACTTCTTTGTGTAGCCATTTCTTATTTTTTAGGAAGTTTGTGTCAGACCAATTCTGTCATTTCCTAACTGAAATAATACAGTTTAACATTATGTATAATCATGTATAATTGTAACGTAACTTGGGTTTCTGTGCTGCTTTACAGATTGAGTGTAGAAACTGACCCCCCAAGGAGGAGACCAAAAATCAGTTATTCATCCCAAGGACCTGTTAAACTCCAAGAAGCATCATATTCAAGTGTAAATCAGATTATTTCACAGAATCTTTCGTCACATGGAACTAAAAAAGAGCCAAATAAATATGTAGATTTTAAAGATATTAAGTTGACAAGTGTTAGGAGTAAACCTGACCATGGAATTAAGAACTTTAGTAGTCCTAAGATGGCCAAAGATGTACAACCTAAAACTGAAGTCCAGGCAAGTGAAAAACAATGGCCGCCTGTATTTCCTCAGGGGGAGAAGGTGAAAGAACTCAAGAAAGAAAGGCACAAGAAATTTAGGGACAGTTCTGAAAAATGTGTTTTGGAGAAATGCAAGAGAATCCATTTTCCTCAGGATTATAATTCCAACAAGTTGATTAAGGAATCTAGAAGAAGGAAGATCAGTTTTAAAATCCCAGTAAAATCCCATGATACCCTCCAGAAGCTTATAGAAGAAAATGTCTTCAGTTTAGAGTCTAACAAGTCAAAGACTAAACAGGAGAAAAAAGAAGCCCTGGAAAGCTCCCAAGTTTCATTGAATTTGACTAGACACGAAAGTGAACATTTATTTTCAGATTCCATGTCTAAGCAGGCTGCACATGAGTGGAAAGGAAAAAGCCATCATGAGGATCGAGAAAGTGACTCAAGTTCCAGGGAAAACCCAATCCAGGTAAGGTGGTGCAAAATGAGAATATAGGTTTTAGCAAAGAATTTTGAGTCAGGTTGGAGTTTTTCTTTTACGACTAATGATCACAAAGAGCTGATTTAATTTAGTCAGGAAGATATGTGTTGATTCCTTTATCTTACTCCTTTAATTCCAACCTCCTTAGGAAGATATCCTGACAAGTGTTAAGGATCCATAATAAAAGGTAATGTACAAAAAGGTAGAAAGTAGAGGTTACAGATAGTTCTTTCTGATTCCGAAAAGCACTGTGACAGTCTGTTAAGCTCTTCTGTAACCCTGGGTACTATAGAATATCCATGGGTTAATATTCTGAATAACTATTGCTTGAACAATCATTTTTGGAGTGTCACTGTATGCCAGGCACTGGATTCATGGTCTCTTCTTTCAGAGATTTCTTCGTGTGAGAACCACACAATCAGCCACCTTAAGTCTGATAAGTACTTACCACTTAACATGGAAATACAAAGCCATGAGTAATGTCTTCAGTACACTGTAGAAGGATTACTTGAGAAAGGTTGCCTGGAGGGGGGTAATAGGCCAGGTGGGGCAGGATGTTCCAGCCAAAGGGAACTACATATACAGCGATCCAGGTTGGAAAGGTTGGTACATCTATTTTGTTTTTAAGTTATGTAATAAATCAGTGTGTGGCAATTAATTTGAGAACTCTATCTCTATGGCCTTGTTTCCATGGCAGATTAAATGATTTACCTTTAAGAGAACTTTAGAACCTTTGGAACTTCAGAACTTCCAGTGGACTGAAATTTGTTTGTTTGTTTGTTTGTTTATTCATTCATTCATTCATGAGAGAGAGAGAGAGAGAGAGAGAGAGAGGCAGAGACACAGGCAGAGGGAGAAACAGGCTTCATGCAGGGGGTCCGACCTGGGACTCGATCTCGGGTCTCTAGGATCACACCCTGGGCTGAAGGTGGTGCTAAACCACTGGGCCATCGGGGCTGCCCTGGACTGAAATTTAGAGACTGCTTTTAAACAGGGCTGGTTGAGGGGCGCCTGGGCAGCTCAGTAGATGAAGCAGCCCGATTCTTGATTTTGGCTTAGGTTATGATCTCAGGGTTGTGGGATTGGGACCTGTGTTGGACTCTGCGCTTATGTGGAGTCAGCTTGTCTCTCCCCCTCCGCTTCTCCCCCTTGCTTGTGCTCTCTCTATCCCTAAGACAAGTAACATCCTTTTAAAAAAAACAAAACATAACAGGGCTGGTTGAGCCTACCTGCTTTTAGGAATGAAGACTGTAGATTGCAATGTAAGATACTTAGGAAAAACAGAGGGATTATAACTAGGGAGGTGGACAGGCTGGAGAGAGTACTTTTTGTTCAGTGAACTTGAAGGAGTCCAAAGAAGGAAACAATTGAGTTTGTCCTTTTTATTGCTTTCTTAAAGGAAAGCTCCAGTTTTCTTGTGTTATAACCGGTTCTAGTGTAAAATGTGAGAATGGAATTTGAAGTTGGGAGTATGTTTAGTGAACATCTTTGTGTTATTGCTTGATGTCCCCCTGTACTGTGCATCTAAAGAACAATGTGAGAAATCCCCAGCAGTGTACCTTACAGTTTCTTTTAATCTTTAAATAGGATTACCACATAAATCAAAAGAGGTACATGGCTTGAATATTAAGTTGTAGGGGAAGCGATTTTTGCATGATTGCTTTCCAGTTATTGGAATTAAAACTTTATCAGCTATTCCTTTGATAACAGTCTTATCTGACTTAAAGTCATCTAGACACAGGAGCAGAAAGTAAATATTGTTCTTATCTTGAATATATTCTCTCTCTCTCTCATTTTTTAAAAAATTTTATTTATTCATGAGAGAGACACAGAGAGGCAGAGACATAGGCAGAAGGAGAAGCAGGCTCCTCACAGGGAGCCAGATGCGGGACTCCATCCCAAGACCCCAGGATCATGAACTGAGCCAAAGGCAGATGCTCAACCATTGAGCCACCCAGGTGCCCCGAATATATTCTCTTTAGCATATTATTGATAGCTAATCTTCTTTGTATTATGTTTGGTGTTTTCCTCACAAGGTCTTCAATAGATAATTATCTTCCTAAAATGATGAGTGCACTTTACAAGGAAAAAAATGTTATTTTTCTGAATTGGGTAATCCTGTTATTTAGCAATCCTGTTATGTTTTCCTAAGAGAAAATGGCTTCTTTTGTTTCTTAAGTTTTATTAGTCTTTTGTTTTGACTATAGTCTTTATAGTCTATAGTTTTATAGTCTTTTGATAGAGACCCCTTTGTTTGCACCCTCCCCCTCATTGCAAACTAATGTTCTAAAGATTAATGGTTTATAGGACACTTTTATCAGCAGCATCCCACTTAATCCTTTAAGTCTATGAGGTAGCAATTTAGTGGTTTATCAAACATTAATTAAAGCTACCTGTTTTGTACTAGGTACATTTCTAGGTTCTAGGGATTTAGAGATGAATAAGATGTGCCTTAGGAAGTTCCCAGGGAAACACGTTAGTAGACAACTGTGGTTGCAATTCAGTGAAATAAATATTAGAGCTCTAAGAATTGGGCTGGTGTTAGAATAAATTTGGGGGCAAGTTAAGTAAAGGCTCACCAAGGTGGAGATTCTTGAGCTTGGTAGTGAAGGGTATGTAAAGCAAAGAATAAGAGTCCTACTGGGACAGAGGGCCAATGTGGTAATGATATACTCATGAGGTTGCTTGACAAAACATACATGGGCACTTAAGTTGTTCAGTATGACTAAGGCTGAGATATGTGGAAAACCTATGTAGAGGAGAGGAAGCCAGGGTTCAGGCAATGGATTGTTTTGTATCCCATGGGAAAGATTATTTTATCTTATATCCTATAGAATATGGTTTGGAAAGCCACTGAAACATTATCAAGGAAGCAATGTAATCTGCTTAGAATCACTCCAGTAGATAAAACCTTTGTTATTCCCATTATTGGTACTCCCTTTTGCCATCCCCAGGGAAGGCTGTATCCCAATTCATTTATTTAATAAATCAGGGTAGGAGGAGGCAAACAATTAAGTGCCCACTGAGACTTTCTTTTTCAATAGGGAGAGGTCTTTCAGGAACAATTGACATGAACTTTTCCTGGTTTGGAAGAGTGATAGAAAATTTATTGAAATTACTGGAAGTGGCCTGTGGTCAAGAGAGTGAAGGGTAGTAATGACTTAAGTAAATGAACAGCAAGACTTCAAACATCAGCAGTTGCAGGAAATTCTGATAATAACCTCTAGCTTGTTTGACATTTCTTAGTTGGAGAGAACGTTAGGGATCTAGTGAGATTTGAAGTCAGATGGAGAAGAGATGGTAAAATCCTGAATCATGGGAATGGTAAAGCTATAATGAACCTATGCGTATGATGTATATGGTATTATATCATGTGAATACTGTTGTTGGGAAGTTAGGATGGAAGCTGAATTCCCAGTAAAACAACATATGATACACTTGTTTAAAGAGAGTATGTAAGTTATACCATATGTACCTGCCTGTAAAATATATGTGAGTTTGGTGTTATATTGGAGAATTGTTAGAAGATGATTTGGTTTAGT
This sequence comes from Canis lupus familiaris, assembly GCF_011100685.1. Taxonomy (NCBI): domain Eukaryota; kingdom Metazoa; phylum Chordata; class Mammalia; order Carnivora; family Canidae; genus Canis; species Canis lupus. The sequence continues at coordinate 18,227,347 of NC_049228.1, forward strand.
TAGTAGTGGCTTTTGCTGAGTTCCCTGTTACCTGTACATGGGGTCAGGTAGGTCTCATCTGCTTAGCAAAAGTGTCAGTGAAAAATTGGAATTAATAGAGAGATTTTCAACTTCTGCTAACACACAAAATTAAAGCACAAACCTGTGGTGCTCTACCCATGTATAATATAACTATGCAGTTTTCAGCTTTTCCCCTTCAGCCATATCTTAATCTTCAGGTTCATGCTGTTTTGTCATATCACATTTTTGTTTTTTGTTTTTTTTTTTTAAGATTTTATTTATTTATTCATGAGACACAGAGAGAGAGAGAGGCAGAGACACAGGCAGAGGGAGAAGCAGGCTCCATGCAGGGAGCCTGATGCGGGTCTTGATCCTGGGACTCCAGGATCATGCTCTGGGCCCAAGGCAGCCGCAAACTGCTGAGCCACCCAGAGATCCCCTGTCATATCACTTTTTTGAAATGGGTCAGCTCCTTCTGGGTGAAAATTTCCCACCACTAAAGGCCAGCTTGTTTACTGGACTGTGATTCTTTCTGTTTCTCAGGGTGGCACATAGTTCTATTCTTAGAAGATGGGTATTTTTAGGAATGTATATATGAATGAGTAAACTTTAAAGAATTTCCACCGTATTTCATTGACTTAATAGCATGAGGGTTTTCTATTCTAGGGGCGGTTCCCATCTAGGGGCAATTTGCCCCATAGGGGGCATTTGGCTGTTGACTTGATGGAGACATTTTTGATTGTCATGATTGTACTCCTGGTATCTGATGGGTAGAAGAAAGGAATAGTGCTAAACAGCATAAAGCACACCATAGCCCCTAAAACAGAATTATCTAATGCCAAATGTCAGTAGTGCCAAGGTTGAAAACCTTACCCTAGGTAAATGCTTCATTCTTAACTAAAAAAATTACTTTTCATTTCAGAGTTTTGAAGCTCCATGTTCTTCAGCGTCACTTGAAAGTATTCAAGATACAGATCAAGAGGTTACTGATATACTTATTTACTTTGAATATGTTAATGAAATTAAGTCCGTTTCTATATTAATAAAAAATAATGACTATGAGAACCTTGGTAATACAAAAATAATATTTATATCTTTACTTAAATCAATATGTAAGTTTTACAAAGTTGTGAAAAATACTTGGAAAAATATTTACATTTGATTGACCATCTTTTGTCTTGGTTTCTAATAAGTTCTAAACTTTTAAATAGCGTGGAGCCTATAGCCTACAAGTTACATGAATTCTGATTTAATGCTATCATACTTTTGCATGCTTATGCCTAGGCTTACCAAAATTCAATATGATATTAGTGTTTGCTCCATTTATCTAGTCAGCAGTAAGATGAAAATGTTATTCAGTGAAAATGAGAGTGCATGCATGTGTGTGTGTGCGCGCGCGCGTGTGTGTGTGTGTATATATATATATATGTTTTTTTTGTTTGTTTTTTTGTTTTATTTACCTGTTGCTTCATTTCCCAACTAGAATCTCCTGATTGATCCTCATGGAATTATTGCATAGACTTTTATGTTTCTTGGTGCTAAATTAAAATTAGATTCATGAAACACTTTGTAGTTTTCTATTTAAAGAAGACTTAAAAACCATATTGATTATTTTTTTAAAGATTTTGTTTGTTTATTCATGAAAGATACAGAGAGAGAGAAGCAGAGACATAGGCAGAGGGAGAAGCAGGCTCCATGTAGGGAGCCTGCTGTGGGTCTTGATCCCGGGACTCCAGGATCACGCTCTGGGCCAAAGGCAGGCGCTAAACCACTGAGCCACCCAGGGATCCCCCATATTGATTATTTTTTATTTGTGATAGTTGGTTGTATTTTTCTGTCCTGTGGGTCAGTGTTCCTGATAGAAGAAAGATTTCTCATCCCTGTGCCAAAGGTAGATTATATATATAATTCTTTGCATCAAAACACATCAGAAAACTACTTCCCTGAAGTGAGAAGGGTCTTAAAATCTATATTTCAGTTTTTGATGGTTTATCAACAGTCTTAGAAATCTCAAGAGGCTCATCGTGCAGAGGAAAATATAGTTGGCTCCCAAGGTACATTGAAGTGAAAACGAGAATGAATTTGTTTTCAAGGTCTACTGTGTACTAGGCTCTGTGCAGGGAACTTCACATTATTTCATTTAATCCTCACAAAAATATTAATGGGAAATAGATATTTAACATTTTCATTTTGTCAATGAACAGAGACCCAAGATAGTTAAATGACAGAAACAGCAAGAGAAAGGCTAGTTTTAAAACCCTGTGTATGTTTATAAATCTGTATTCTTTCACCATGCGGCTTTCATGTTACTGTGATTTTTTTCCCACAAACTTCATCTTGTTTATTTATTAGAATTAATTGCTTTCTAATCTTATTAATCTGCAAGTAGATAATTCAAAATATTTTAATGTGGGTGTTTTACAATTTAGATGCAGATAGTAGAAGAGCTCCATGCTGCACGTGTGGGAAAAAGTATGGATTTACCTGTGGCTTTCTCTTCTGGAGAGCTAACAAGCATGGAGATTGACTTGGTGGAAGATGCTGTACATGCCTCTGCTGGTATACTCTATGTGTAGATGACGATGTTTATGATCTCCTGTGCTTTCTTAGGAATTAATGAGCCAACATACAATTTTTACAATATTTAGATGAAAAATGTTAAGATGTGCTCGTTTGGAAAAATAAAATATGGTATATGTCTTCTAGCTATAGGAGTCAGGTCTAATATTTGTCATATCATTTGTTTTACACATCTCGCATTATTAGGCAGTTAGAAATATTTTCTCTTTGTCTTTTTGCCAATGGTCAGTAATCAGGATTATCTTTTATTCTGCTATCAACTATCAGAGTTGTCTTTTATTCTTGCTTTTAATCATAACTTTTGACAATTTCAACTATGTAAAGCACTGAAAACAAATAGCGAACAAATTGAGGCTTACTGGGGCGGAGGTAGGCAGGGGGATGGGTTAAATGGGTAATGGGTTAGGAGGGCCCCTGTAATGATGGCACTGGGTGTTGTATGTAAGTGATGACTCACTAAATTCTACACTTGAAACTCATATTACCCTGTATGTTAACTAACTGGAATTTAAATAAAAGCTTAAAAAAAAGAAATAATGCAGATTGATTGCTCAAAAGTATTATTATATTCATGGATTTCTTATTTATGTAGTAAAGTTTTGATCATTCTTCCTGCTGGAAGATAATGATAGATGTTATCCAAAGTCTATTAGCATACTATTTTGAATTGTATTTATAAAAATGTAATGCTACATTACATTCACGTTGCACCTTTCAATTTACTAAGTGCTTTCCTGTGCATTAACTTATCTGATCCTCACAGTGTCCCTGTGAGATAATAGCACTAATGTTATCTGTTTTCTTTCCTTTACACATATTTATCTTTTCAATTATATTTCACTCACAGTGTATTCAAATTAGCTTGTAAATCCGAAGTGTATAACTACTAGTGATGCAGAACAAGTTTGGCAAACATAGTTACTACTGGAGCAAATTAGTTAATGATTTAAAATCCACTCAAACAATTCATGATGTTTTACTGCTAGATAATTAATCATTGATTACTGTTCTTTTAAGGATTAAACACAGTTTTTTTATTGTCAAAGGACTGCCTTCCTTTATGAATACCATCAAAGTTCTATGATATCAAAATTTTAGTTATTATACAAGTTTGTTAATCAAGTGTCATGAAATCCTAACTTTGCTCTTTTTCTCTAGCAAATACTGCTTCAGATAAAAAGCTTCTCATTGTTATTGACACGAATATTCTGATGAATCACCTCAAATTTGTTAGAGTTTTGAAGACAACAGAAATCCCAGGTATTTATAAAGCATGATTCTGATTACCTTATTTGAGTTGATATTTTATTTAAGATTTTATTTACTTGTTAGAAAGAGCATGAGCATGGGGTTGGGAGAGGGGAAAAGCAGACTCCCTGCTGAGCAGGGAGCCTATTGTGAGACTTGATCCCAGGAAACCAGGATCATGACCTGAACTGAAGGCAGATGCTTAACCAACTGAGCCTCCCAGGTATACCACATCATATGAACAATGATGTGGGGTGTTTTTTTTCCCCCACAAATATATTTCCATTTAGATAGGTTATGGAAAATAAAGATATATTACGAAGTATATGTATTAAAACATAAATAATCAACATAAATTAAAAAGAGCCTTCACAGGTCAACCTAACAGTCCACAGTTACTTTTCTTTGATCTCCAATAGTATTTATTTTTGTAACATTCATTTGATACTTCTATCCGTTCTTTGGTTTTTTTATTTATTTATTTATTTTTTTTTATTTATTCATAGAGATGCAGAGAGAGGCAGAGACACAGGCAGAGGGAGAAGCAGGCTCCATGCAAAGAGCCTGATGTGGGACTCGATCCAGGGTCTCCTGGATCAGGCCTTGGGCTGCAGGCGGCACTAAACCGCTGCGCCACTGGGGCTGCCCCTTTGGTTTTGTTTTAAGGATTTATTTATTTGTTAGTGCGAGAGAGAGCACAGCAGTCAGTCATGGAGGGATAGAGTCCTAAGCAGGCTCTGCACTCATAGTGGGACGTGGGGCTTTCAATTCCTGACCCTGAGATTTCATCACCTGAACTGGAACCAAGAGTCAGACACTTAACTGACTGTGCCACCCAGGTGCCCCATAGTTACATCTGTTTTTAATTCCCATTTTTTATGGATTATCCCTTCATTTAGACTGTGAATTCCTTACTTTAAAACTTCTAATGCTCCATAGCAGTTCAGTTTAGCAGCGCAATAAATATTTGTTGACTTCTAAGAAATATTTTTTTATTTTTCAGGCTTTGACAGACTTGTATTAATAATTCCCTGGGTTGTTATACAAGAGTTAGATCGTATGAAGGCAGGAAAATTGCTAAAACATGCCCAGCACAAAGCTATACCTGCAGTTCATTTCATCAATGACAGTCTCAGAAATCAAGATAGAAAGCTATGGGGTCAGTCAATACAGCTTGCATCTCAAAAACTTTGTAAGTATTGTTCTCAGGGTGTTTCCTGATTAAGGTTTGTTTGGGTGCTGACTCATTTTTGGGGGAAAATGGTGTAAAACTTAAAAAAAAATTTATAATCATTGGAATGTGAAATGGCCAGACGTAGTGATCATTGGGGGTATTCTACTAGGCTTGGTTTAGGGGTTCTTGGATTTTTATTTTTTTGCTTCTCCTAGACCTTCTTAGGTTATGTCTCTATTTCACAAATAGTGACTGTATAGTTCTAGATGTATGGTTTTCTATGTTATGGTAACTGGGATTCTTTTTTGTTTGTTTTTGAATACCATTGTTGACTGATGAGGCCAGTACGTGATTGAGGTTTATCTGTCACTGATGAGAATCTGTCATTGTGCAGTTTGTATAATGCATAGGGAGGCATTGTTTTCCTCTGATTTGTCAGAATCTGTAAATAAGGAGGTGTTTGTATAATAAAGGTCTGTAGAGTTTCTCTTGATTTATTTCTTTCAGTCATTTTAAATCACTTTTAGTCTTAGGATCTAGTATGCTCTTTGTTATTTATATGTAGTATTTTGTGGGGAAAAGAAAAATCTATGTGTAAAGCAACACTGTTGCCTCTGTAGAGTTTATACATAATTTCCAGGATTTATTTCATTCTTTAGAACCTTGTTTCTTGGGATCCCTGGGTGGCGCAGCAGTTTGGCGCCTGCCTTTGGCCCAGGGCGCGATCCTGGAGACCCGGGATCGAATCCCACGTCAGGCTCCCGGCATGGAGCCTGCTTCTCCCTCTGCCTATGTCTCTGCCTCTCTCTCTCTCTCTCTCTCTGTGACTATCACAAATAAATAAAAAATTAAAAAAAAAAAAAAAAAAAAAAGAACCTTGTTTCTTCTCAACTCACAGTCATTATTTATGCACATTTAAATATCATGGATTTATGTTGTCTACTATACACATGTACACCATAAGATATGAAAGAATTCATCTTATGATGAATCTAATCATGATATTAACCCTGAGAAGGCTTTTGGCACAATCCTTTAGTCTTAAATCTTTGAAGAAAAAGGGCCTCCATCATTCATTCATTCATTTCCTTTACAAATATCTACTAGTTCTTAATGTTTTCCACATATAATCCTTATGCATTTATAGCAGGAGCTTCATGTGTTATGTTTAAAAGCTTTTAAAGGAAAATCCCAAATATTACAGTTAAGAAAATACTAAAACTTTTTAACATTTATATTAAATTGAACATCTTAGGTGGTTTTTTTTTACTTTAAATCATGAAAAATTTCAAATGCAGAGGTAGAAAATGTATGACTCCTTGTGTACCTTTCACTCTTTTTCAGTAATTATCAACATTTTGCCATTCTTGTTTATTCTCTCATTTCCTTTTCTCCTCTTCCTACTCTTGGAACTCCTGCAGTAGTTTGAAGCAAGTCCCAGATATTGTATCATATCATTTTTACTCATAAATACTTTGGTATGCATTGCTAACAGACAAGCCTTTTTTTTTCTTTTTTTTTTGAACAACCACACAATTAACAAAACCCCTGCTCTAAACCATCATATCAGTAAAACCCCAAACCTTAAAAGGAGAGGGGAATTTTTTTACTCTTAACCTTTTATTTTTTTTAGTTTGTTGATGTAAACTATATTTTGTTATATAATAGTATGAATAAAGATGATATTATATAATTGTATGGATAAAGATGATAATATAGATATAGTATGAATAAAGATAATAGTATAGATATAGTATGAATAAAGATAATAGTATGGATATAATAGTATGGATAAAGATAATTATTATATATAATATGGATAAACATGCAATAGTATGGATAATAAATAATGGATAACATTTACATGGTCATTATTCTCCAGACTCTTTTCCAAGTGCTTTTACCAGCTGATATCTCATTCAAATCATTTAGTACTTGTGGTAGATACTCTTATTAGCCCTATTTTATAAATGAGGAAATTCAGACAGAGAGAGGTTCAGAACTTTTCCTAAAAGGCATATCTATTTCTTCAATAGAAAAAATTATTTTTTTGCTTTTGTTTTTTTAAAGATTATTCATCTATTTATTTGACAGAGCAAGCAGGGAGAGTAACAGAGGGAGAGGAGGAAGCAGGCTCCCCACTGAGCAGGGAGCCTGACATGGGGGTCTATCCCAGGACTTTGGGATCATGACCTGAGCCGAAGGCAGACACTTAACCTGAGCAGAATGAAATAGGTCCCTCTTACTGAGCACCTACCAGAACTGATGCTCAATCAACTGGGCCATTCAGGCACCCCTGAAAATTATTTTAGAGCTCATTGGAGAATAGATATTTTGGCCACATTTGTTATTTAGAGATGTATTGGTATGTTTCTTATGACTTTTCCATTTATGTATGCTTTTTAAAATTTTTATTTAAATTCAATTAACATATAATGTATTATTGGTTTCAGAGGTAGACGTCAGTGTTTATCAGGCCTATACCCAGTACTCATTACATCACATGCCCATCACCCAATTACCCTATCTCTTTACCCTCATCCACTCCAGGTACCCTGTTTGTTTCCTGTGATTAAGAGTCTCTTATGGTTTGTCTCCCTCTCGTAGTAGTGGTTTCGAACTTCTGTGCTGTTTGAATTTCTGAGTGTCTTCCTTGAATCCATGTTTCACTTTAATGTTTGAATGGTATTATTTGATCTTAGTTTTATTAAATTGTGGAAATTGCTTTTAGTTATAATGTAATAGGTATAATAAGATTGTTTATAATTGTCTATGTCAGTAAGTCCTTTGTGTGTTTGTCTTTACCACTGTTTTCTTCACTGTCTTAAAAACATTCTTTATATAAAGTACAATGTATATAATAAGTTTTTCTGTTGATAATGATTTTATGATATCAGAAATATATTTAGTCTTTTTATCATAATAAAATTATACTTTGTATTCTAATGAAAACTAATATTCTTATGAGAAAACTCAATTCAGGATTAATGAGTAAAATTAAGGTTCTTGTTTGGAAAAAGCAAAACCAAAATGACCTTTTATTACACATTACAAATGTCAAGCACATTTTCAACCAGCTCTTAATAATTGGTAATTTTTTTTAATTGCTAATTTTGTATGTATTATTTTCCTTTTATAGAATCGAGTATTATTATATTACTTAAACAAGCATTTTTCCATTAAAAGAATAAATGTAGATAATACATGTTAAATTGCCTTCATTGACTATAATTTTAACTTTAGCCTTAACTCTTTTAAAAATTGTATCTTTTTGATGTAGTGTTTAGTATGGTGAGAGAATAGGATTTGAAATCTGATTGACTTGGGTTTATAACCTGACCTGGGGCAAGTTAAAGATGAGAAAACTAAGTAAATGAAATGGGGGAGAATAACCTCCAGCGGGAAGAATGATCGTGAAGATGCTTGAGTTAATATATTAAAATACTTGATGGTTTATGGCCTAGTATAGGTAATAATTCTCTTGGGTCTTCGTTATATGAAAAGCTTATACAGGTTGACCAGAAAAACAAAAAATCACTTTCCCCAGATGGACAAAGATTATTAATAGGTAATTTACAAAACAAGTACAAATAGTCAGCCCCTTGTTCACTGCAGGTATTCTCCTGTTTGCCATTTTTAATGTTGTTAATTTCTTATGTATATTTTTAGTTGATATCTTTCCCTTTTTTCTTTCTTCTTTTTATTGCCTCTAAGTTTACTTATTTTTTATTTTATTTTTAAAAAAGATTTTATTTATTTATTCATGAGAGACAGAGAGAGAGAGGCAGAGACAGAAGCAGAGGGAGAAGCAGGCGCCATGCAGGGAGCCTGACATGGGACTCGATCCTGGGTCTCCAGGATCATGCCCTGAGCTGGCGGCGGCGGCGGTAAACCGCTGAGCCACCGGGGCTGCCCCTGCCTTAAGTTTAAAGTTATTCTTTTGCATCATACTAGTGCTTTGGTGCTTTGGGAATATAAACGTAACTTTTCAAGAAGCAATTTATCATTGTGTTTCAAGAAGCCTAAGGATACAATTCTCTTTCTAGAACTGTATTCTGAAGACATAATTAGAGATGCTTACAGTGATTTTTATAAATAATGTTCATAACAGCATTATTAATACAGCAAAAAATTTGAAACAACCTAACAGTTGAACTTACATACAATACTATAGCTATTTCAGAGAATACTACTACATTTCAAAAAATGTTAATGATAAAATAGGATTTAAAAGAGTAAAAAGTATCATACCAAATTTGTTAGATTATGCATTATATACTTACAGATGGTGAATGTTGGGTATATTTAGCTGATGGAATTATGAGTTATTTTAATTTTCTTTACATTTTCTAGATTTTCTAAATTATTTTGTTTTTATAATAAGGGCAAAATAAAGATATCTTCTATTCCCGTACCTGACATTTTTTCCATCATTTTTATATTTTCTTTTATTATATTTTTGTTAATTCCTGTATTTGCCAAATATCTATACCAGATACTGTTCTGAGGCTGCATCATTGGGTGATATAAACAAAGCCTGCTGTTGAGAAGCTTAAATTCTATTAAATATTAAACATCATATTAACTATATACAGAATTTTGTGGGAGTTTTTGGTGGTGTGAGTAGAAGTGTGCCATTTAAACTGAGTTTTAAGTAATATGTGTTACTTAAAAGGCAACAGCAAGTACCTTTTATTGGGCCAACTGTTTCCTATAAATTTTCCTATTTCATTTTCCTGGTTAAGCAGTTACCCAAAATTACATATCTAGTAAGTGGGAAAACAGGGATTCAAACCTAGATCAATCTGTTTCCAGAGTTTTTGTTTTGTTCACTTTGAACAGTACTAGAGCAGGTGCTCAAAAACACTTGTTGAATAAATATTTTGTGAATATTCTTGCAGTTTTAGGTTTTCAAACCTCACATATTCTAGAGAATGTGAGAAAACAGATAATCTTGAACTTTGATAACTTTAGAGCGGTATACTATAACCTTTAATCTTTTGTCCACTGAATTGTTTAAAGCTAACTAATGATTTTTTGCTGCCATTTTGCCTTATTTTGAGGTATTTACTCTTTGGGCTAAAAGAAGGAAAATCAGTTGCTGTAATATGTCTGCTAGCTTACTGGTCATCTGATAAATGAATCACATCTCCCTCGGGCTTATGCTCTGAGATCAGTTCTGTCTTGACTTCACTAGAAAGTGTGAGCTCCGCAAGAGTTTGTCTTCGTATATCCAGTTATTTAGTACAGAGGCTTGGGTACAAATTCAGCCCTATATACAAATTTATTACTTGAATGAATAAGTTTTCTAATTCGAATATTTAGGGGGACTAAGTAATCTAGGTTAAAAGTTAAAAGGAAAAAAATTACAGTCTGGGAACAAAGTTCAGACTTCTTGTCTAGTATGTCTTGAATTTTAGTGTATAAGAGACTCACCAAGGGCCTCTTTGGGTCCAAGTTCCGAAGATTCTTATCCAGAAGTGGGTATAGGGTGTGACCTTGAAATCATATTAAGTACATAGGGAGTTTTGAGGCAGGGGGTATAAGGACTTAGGAAAAACACTGTCTTTGTCTTGTTTCTACACATTACATTATTTTCACAAAAATCAAACTTTTACATCATGCTTCAGGGCTTGTAGAATGCCAGAGGACACTCTGTCAGCCACTGATTAACACTTGGTAGGAATTTTTTTGTGTTTTCTGCTTAGGGCCCATATTGCCTTTTCCTATACATCTCTAAATGTTAATTGCCTAGAGATTAAGGAAAAGCAGACACATGAAAACATGGTTCTGTTGCTGGTAGAACCATAGCTCTTTATTTTACAGACCTCTTTTAAGTAGAGATAATTTTAAGCATTGTATAATCCTGTAACTTATAGTCTCTAAGTGACTGAAATGAGACTAGAATTCATAGCTTTAGGTTTCTAATATGGCATTTACTGATCACTTTCTTTCTTTTGTGTTTATTAGTAGTCATATCTTCTTCCATTTTAGTAGTAAACTAGCTACTTTGTTAAAATGCTACCTGAATTCTAAATCCAGAATTTTTAAGGCATTGTTTGCTGTGTCTTATATTTAAGAAGTGTCCTTTCTTTTAGATGTTTCTGGCTTGTAAATACATCTGACTTGTAGATACAGCCTAGACTGTCCATATTTTTAGTATGGTTTTATTGATCATTGTTTGTGCTAAATTTGCAGATGGACTGAGTGACGAGAACAATGATGATCGAGTATTAAAATGCTGTCTTCAGTACCAGGAATTATTCCCTTGTTCTGTTGTTATTCTGTGCACGTGAGTCTCATAGTCCTTTTACTTTTTTTTTTTTTTAATTTTTTTTTTAAATAGCAACTATACCAAAGAATTTTTAAATCATGTTGTGGGGCGCCTGGGTGGCTTGGTGGTTGAGTATCTGCCTTTGGCTGAGGTCATGATCCCAGAGTCCTGGGATCAAATCCCACATTGGGCTCCCCGTGGGACACCTACTTCTCCCTTTGCCAATCTCTCTATGTCTCTGCCTCTCTCTGTGTGTCTCTCATGAATAAATAAATAAAATCTTAAAAAAAAAGTTACAGTGTACCTACCAGACTAAGGATCAAACGCATACATGATTTTCAAAATCTGCCAGTAGGCATATCCAGTTTTGTATAACATTCTTATAACCCGTAAGCTATAGAAGAATGAGATTTGAAACTTATGAAGTCTTATGTCAATTTTATTTATGTGAAATTCAGAAACCTTTGGTAAAAGCTGGGGACAGTCAATTTAATCTGCCAATAAAATCATTCAGAAATGAAAATCTTGACAAATTTTTGGTCAGGAGGCAAGAGGGTTGATTAATTAACTAATTAGTTTGCGGGGAAGAGGCAGTGTGTGTTGGAGGTACACCTCTGGTGCTGGGTCACTGAGTGAGGGCTGCAGTCCAGAATTTCCTGCTAACCAGCCTCATGACCTGTGGAAGTTGCTTAACTTTGTTTCCTCACGTATAAAATATAGGGAGGGTAAGAGTTACTTAGAGTTATTGTGCGTTCTCAGATAATATATACGTGAAGGACTTAAGGTAGCACCCAACACACCTTTCTCCTCCTTCCCCTCCATTCCCAACTAGTATTTTCATAACGTAGTTCTGAAGTAAAATTCACCTAATTTTTTTTAAAGACTTTATTTTTTTAAAATATTTTATTTATTTATTCATAGAGACACACACACACACAGAGAGAGAGAGAGAGAGAGAGAGAGAGAGGGCAGAGACACAGGCAGAAAACTCACCTAATGTTAAGCAACATTGTACCCATCGTGTATGAGAAGAGCAATTTTAAACTGTTGGTTGAGTCTGAGTTGTATTCATTGAAAAGTGGAGGTTTTTGTTTTTGTTTTTGTTTTACAGTTTCACAATCATGCCTAAATTCTGGATGAAGTGCAGTAATTATAGAAGTGAAAAGCCCAGGGTGCCTGGGTGGCTTAGTCAGTTAAGTGTCTGCCAGCCTTTGCTCAGGTTATGATCCTGGAGTCCCAGGATTGAGCCCAGAGTGGGGTTCCCTCCTCAGCAGAGAGTCTGCTTCTCTCTCTCTCCCTCTGCCCCTGCTCTCTCTCTCTCAAATAAGTAAATAACATGAAGGAAGGAAGGAAGGAAGGAAGGAAGGAAGGAAGGAAGGAAGGAAGGAAGGAAGGAAGGAAGGAAGGAAGGAAGGAAGGAAGGAAGGAAGGAAGGAAGGAAGGAAGGAAGGAAGGAAGGAAGGAAGGAAGGAAGGAAGGAAGGAAGGAAGGAAGGAAGGAAGGAAGGAAGGAAGGAAGGAAGGAAGGAAGGAAGGAAGGAAGGAAGGAAGGAAGGAAGGAAGGAAGGAAGGAAGGAAGGAAGGAAGGAAGGAAGGAAGGAAGGAAGGAAGGAAGGAAGGAAGGAAGGAGGAAAAATGAAATGAATAGCCCTGAAGGAAGGAAGGAAGGAAGGAGAAAAGAAAAATGAAATGAATAGCCCTGAGGTTTTTCTTATAAGGGGACTGAGTTATCATTTTAAATATAGGAAGGAAGGAAGGAAGGAAGAAGGAAGGAAGGAAGGAAGGAAGGAAGGAAGGAGAAAGAAAGAAAAGAAAAATGAAATGAATAGCCCTGAGGTTTTTCTTATAAGGGGACTGAGTTATCATTTTAAATATATGAAGTGTTGAATCATCATATTATACACCTGAAAACTACTATAATAATGCTATATGTTAACTAGTGTGGAATTAAAATGAAACTTTAAAAAATGAAAACGAAATTCTCATTTTAACTGTCTTCAAAGATGGTATTCTATTCGGGATTAAAGGAGTAAAGATTTCTGTCTCAGTTATTTACAATTTACAATAATATATCATCTTGGACTTTGTGGAAGGCTGAAATAGAATAATCTGTTAATCATTTTGAATTTGAGATAAGCTAAATTTGAGAGAATTGTTATGTAATTACTGCTTTTTAGCTCAACTTAGAATGAAAATTAAATTGGTGGGACTTTATCAATTCTCCGTTATTTCTGCAGTCACTGTTTTGGGATTAATACATGTAACAGTTTTAGTGAAATGAAAATTTGTAGTCAGATAGATATTAATTCTAGCATTATCATGTTCAAGGGGAGCCTGTTTTTTATTTTTTCCTTTTAAAAGGCCAGAATCGTGCCTAATGGGAAAGTCCCACCTACTTATTGTGAGGATACGTTTACTTTACTTCAGTGAATGCTAATGAAGATGATAATATTGATAATGATAGTGCTAGGAGAACCCTTTTCCAGTCCTATGTATCATGCCTAATTCTAAGTGCATTACTTTAAATTTGCTATCCTGAATGTGGGCCAGCAACCTCTAATTCATATCTCTATCTCTCTTCTGAATTCTAGACTAGTATATTCATCTACTTGTTTGCTTTTTCTACTTAGATGTGTCATAGAATCTGACACATACCAGTCTCTAAAAATGAACTCTTGATTTTTCTTTCCAAACTTTTCTCCATCTGAATAAAAAGTGCCACTTTGCACCCATTTGCTAGAGCCAGAAACCTAGGAGTCATTTTTGATAACTGCTCCTCCCTTATAATCTATATCTGGTCAATTTAATGGGTCCTGTGCGATCTTTTCTTCACTTCTCCTGCTATCATCCTTTGTCCACCATGCTGTTTTTCCACTTCCTTTTTACTCTAAGACTAATTTATGCTCTCTACCTCCACACTTGCTCTCCTCCATTTATTCTTCAAAATATAATAATGATAATTTTTCATTTTTAATTAAAGTTTCATTCTGGAGAATTTCAACAATATTCAAAGTGAGGAAGAGTTAATAAAGTCTTAAGTATTCAGCTATAATTACCAAAATTCTCCCATTTTTCTGTTTATATCCATACACTCCATGTCCCCCTACATGATTATTTTTATAAGATTTTTTGTGTTTGGAGGGACAATGTACGATATTGAAAAGCACAAATCTTAACTATCTGATGTTGACAGCAGATATGCTGGTGTAGCCCACATCTCTCTTGGTATATAGACCACTTCCATGGACCCCAGAAAATACTCCTATGCCCTTTTGGGTCCTTTTTCTAGTTTCTTGAGGTAGAAGCTAAGATCATTTGTTTGAGACTCCTATAAATTTACCCATAGCACTGCTTCAGTTGCATCTCACAAATTTTGGTGTTCTTTTTTTTGTTGTTTTTTTTTAAAGATTTTATTTATTTATTAATGAGAGACACACACCACAGAGAGAGAGAGGCAGAGACACAGGCAGAGGGAGAAGCAGGCTCTATGCAAGGACTCGATCCCAGGACTCCAGGATCATGCCCTGGGCTGAAGGCAGGCACCAAACTACTGAGGCCCCCAGGGATCCCCAAATTTTTGTGTTCTGTTTTTATTTTCATTCAATTCAATATAACTTCCCTTTGACATTTAGATATTTGTTGTTTAATTCCAAATATTTGCACATTTCCCAGTTTTCTCCTTGTTATCGATTTGTACTTTAGTTACACTTCGGTTTAATTTATATGATTTCTTTTAAATTTATTAGTTTGTTTTATTGCCAAGAGTATGGTCTACTGTGGTGAATGTTTTGTGTGCACTTAAAAGAATTTGTATTCTGCTCCTGTGGGTGGCGTATTCTGTAAATTTCAGTTAGGTCAAGTTGGTTGATAGTATTGTTTAGGTTTTCTATTACCTTACTGATTGCTTATTCTGAGATTATTGAGAGAGGAGTATTTAAATCTTTAGCTATAATTATGAGTTTGTTTAATTCTCTTTTCAGTTCTGTTTGTTTACTTCATGTATCATGCAACTCTGTAGTAGGATGCACACATGTTTAGGATTGTCTTCTTGGAGAATTGACGTTCTCATTATATAATGTCTCTGTTTCTGAAAGTCTACTTTTTTAAGTATTAATACTACCATTCCAATTTTGTTTTGTTAGTATTTATATGGTACATCTTTTCCCATCCATGTACTTTTAACCTGTATACTAAGGTAAGTATTTTGTGGGTAGCATGTAAATGGTACTTTATTTTTTGTCCAGTCTGACAACTTGTCTTTTTTTTTTTAACGAGAGCACGAGAGGGAAAGGGCAACAGGAGAGGGGTAGAGAGAGAGAGAGAGAGAATCTCAATCAGGTTCCACACTCAGTGCTGAGCCCAACACAGGGCTCAATCTCACCACCCTGAGATCATGGCCTGAGCCGAAATCAAGAGATGGGTGCTTAACCAACTGAGCCACCCAGGCACCCAGTAACTTCTGTCTTTTAACTGATGAGTTTATATCACATACATTTAGTTGCTTGGATCAAATCTACCTTTTTTTGCTAATTATTTTGTTTCATCTGTTCTTTTTTCCTTCATAAGTGTGGATTTTTATGGTGCCATTTTATCTCCATTATTGAATATTTATACCTTTTTGAAAAAACATTTTAATGGTTGCCCTAGCATTTATGGTATATATCTTACTTGATCAAAGTCTACCTTAAAATAATGTATCACTTCCTGTACAGTGTAAGGATCTTATAACAGTTTCTTTCTCCCATCCTTTGTGCTATCATTGTCATATATTTTACCTTAACAAAAATGATAAGCACATATTTTGTTATATTTTGTTTCCATCATTTACCACTTAAAGCAATTAAAAATATGGGAAACGTGAATATTTTCATCTCATGTTCCAATTTTTTGTATTCTTCTTTATTTTTAATGAAACTTGAATCAGTTTCTGTCTGGTGTCATATTCCTTCTGCCTAAACAAATTTCTTTGACAGGTGCAAGTCTATTGGAAGTGAAATTTTTGGTTTTGTTTGTCTGATAATGTCTTTATTTCTTAATTTATTTTTGAAAGATGTTTTTGCTGGATATACAGTTCTGGGTTAACTTTTTTTTCCTTTTAGTATTTTTTTGTTTGTTTATTTCTTCATGAGAGACACAGAGAGAGAGGCAGAGGGAGAAGTAGGCTCCCCGCAAGGAGCCTGATGTGGGACTCGATCCTGGACCCCGGTAGATGCTCACCCGCTGAGCCACTCAGGCATCTCTCCTTTTAGTATTTTAAAGAAGTCACTCCATTTTCTTCTAGTTTATATGGTTTTTATAAGAAATCTGATGTAAATGTTACTTTGTTCCTCTATATGTAATGAGTGTTTTCCTACTTTATGCTTTCAAGGGTTTTTCTTTGTCTTTTGCTTTTTTAGGAGTTTACTTTAGCAGTTTTTAGCGGATATGCCTAGGTGTTTTGGGGGGTTGGGGGCACACCTTGGGGGAGGGGTAGAGAAGAAGGATTTATCCTGCTTGGTGTTGTCTGAGCTTCTTGGATCTCAGTTTCCGATCTGTCTTCAGTTTTCTTTTTTCTTTTTTTATTTTTTTTAAGATTTTATTTATTTATTCATGAGAAATAGGCAGAGACACAGGCAGAGGGAGAAGCAGGCTCCACGCAGGGAGCCCGACGTGGGACTCGATCCTGGGTCTCCAGGGTCATGCCCTGGGCTGAAGACGGTGCTAAACCGCTGAGCCACCCATGCTGCCCTGTCTTCAGTTTTAGATAATTCTGAGCCACTGTTTATTCAAATAGTTCTGCCCATTCCCTCTTTTCTTCTTCTGATATTACAGAATTATACTGTAGTAGCCAGTTTCCAAGATGACCCCAATGATCCCTGTCTCTTAGTATTAATGCTCTTGTGTAGTCCCCTCCTGCATTGTACCAGGGTTGGTTGTCTGTATGACAGCATGCATCAGAAATGATATACTATCACTATCAGATTAGGTTATAAAACTTAAGATATTAAATACTGAGACTTCCTTCTTGGGCACTCTTTTGCTTTCTCCTCTCTCAAATCACTTGTTTTGTGGAAGGAAGCTGCCATGTCATGAACAGCCCTAAGGAATAGACTCACATGGTGAGAAGCTGAAGCCTCCAGCCAAGAGCCATTGATGGAGGAGGGCCTGCCAACAGCCACATGAATGAGGGCTAATTAAACCTTGAGATGGCTGCAACCCTTGGCAACAAACAGCATGTTCCAACTTTGTTGGAGAGCCTGCACTAGAACCAACCAGTCAAGCTGCTCTCAGATTTCTGACCTTTAGGAACCATGTGAGATAATAAGTGTTGTTTTAAGTTGCTTAGTTTTGGGATAACTCGTTATCTCAGCAATAGATAACTAATACAGGTACATATGTTGGACTGTTTGATACTGTTCCACAGCTACTGGATTTAAAAAAAAAAAAAAACTTTTATTCTCTTTTTATTTCATTTTGGGTAATTTCATTTGCCCTGTCTCCAAGTTTGTAATTTCTTTCCTTTGTCAAGTTGGCTGAGGGACCAGTTGAAGACATTCTTCATTTCTGTTACTGTGGCTTTTTTTTAAATTGCTAGTACTTAGATTTAATCTTCATGATTTTCATTTGTGCTGAAATTGCCCATGTGATGTTGCATGCTAGTCACCTTTTCCATTAGAACCTTTAACAGATTAGTCAAAATTATTTAAAATTCCCTATCAGCTTCAACATCTGCATATCCAAGTCTACTTCTGTTGATTGCTTTGTCTCTTGGCACCATGTTGGTTTTTTCTGGGCAGAATTTATATGCAGATTTGGGAGTTCTACTGTGTGGTTTCCTCCCTTCTTCAGTTCCTCCTTTAACTTTTTGTCTGCTCCGTCCAGCCCTAAACATTCTCTTCTGACTTCAAAGTTATTGTGGCTATGATTTCTGCTGTAAGCTATTGATGAATTAGAAAATGCCCTCAGGCAAAAAGATGGACCCTTGGGGATCCCTAGGTGGCTCAGAGGTTTAGCGCCTGCCTTTGGCCCCAGGGTGTGATCCTGGAGTCCTGCCTTCAGCCCCAGGGTGTGATCCTGGAGTCCCAGGATCGAGTCCCACATTTGGGCTCCCTGCACCGAGCCTGCTTCTCTTTCTGCCTGTGTCTCTGCCTCTCTCTCTCTCTCTCTCTCTCTCTCTCTCTCTCTGTCTCTCATGAATAAATAAATAAAATCTTAAAAAAAAAAAGATGGACCATATTACGAGCACAGTACCTTTGTGTTGAGGATAGACTCCCCTCCAGCTCCTGCCTTCTGTTCATTATTCCCTAGTGCCTTCAGATAGCTTTTTATTTTCTTTTTCATCCTAATTTTCTAGTCCTCATCTCTGGGGAGTTTAGTCTGATCAGGCTACTCTGCCATTAACAAAAGCTGGAAGCCTGTTGGATTCCAGAACAGCAATTTAATAAACACGGATCTGATCATGTCACTTTCCCGCTAAAGCCCTTAGATGTCTTTCCATTTATTAATGACCTTGGCTTCTTCTAAAGCCACATACACTGGTCTTGTGCACCGTGCTCTCATCATACTTTCTTCTTTCAGCAAATAGCAAATTCTCACCATTTTTGTCTTAAGCTCACTGTGAGTAAATTTGTAGGTGCCTACAATGTGGAAATTACTTTTCCTACTATGGCTGTTTATTTCTCTTCAGATGATCATATTCCTATGTTCAAATCGAGCTCCCACTTACCAGGTATAATTTTGGGCAAATTACTTCTTTATACCCCAACTTTTTATTTGTGGAAGGGGAATAAAAATACCACACATACGAGATTTGCTGTGAGAACTAAATGGTTTGTTTTATATATATATGTATACATATATAGTATAGAATACTTAGAATAGTGCCTCGTACCAGGAAAACACTCAATATATAATAATTATTATTTTCAAAAGCTCATATGTTGTGACTCTGTGTGTTTATTCCTTTATCTTCTCTGTTTAAAAAAATTGTTACCCTTGTGAATATATGTGCTGAGAATCACCCACCTCTGATTAGATCCCATGTTTTGAGTTGCCATGTGATTTATCTTATAAAAAATAAAATATTTTTTTCCTCCTAACCCCAACCTTAGGGATGATAGAAATTTAAGAAACAAAGGCCTAATAAGTGGTGTGAAGTCACTCAGTAAAGAAGAATTAAGTGCAGAGTTACTAAACTTATCTCTGAACACAGATGTATGTCATCAGCCTTGTGTATCTAAACAACAATTGAAAGCAGGTAGTATTCTTACTACAAATAATTAGAAATATATCGTCTTTTATGTACTGACATTGATAACAATTGGAATTTATAGTAAATTTTCATCTTGTACATTTAAAATAACATTGAAATATTTGCTGGTACTCAACTGGTAGAAATAATTGAAAATTTTTTTAAAAAGAGAAAGAAATGAAAATTATAATGGTAATCCAAGAGAAAACACAGTTAATGTTACTGCCTTCTATATATGCTTTTACAAATTAATGTGAATTTTTGTTCATATACTTGCATACATTTTTACAGTTTATAATCACCATGTACATGCTATTTTATACCTTTAAATTAATAGTAGCTACAGGAAATGTAGGAAATATTCAAAGTGGAGAGAAATCAAAGTATCTATCTAAAATATATGGTTAAGGAATAGGACTTTTCAGTTTCTTTTTAGTATTAGCTTCCTATTCATAATCCTCTATTAATGCAATAAAAACTCAGTAATAAGAGTTTGAAAGATTCTAGTAATAGTTTTATTTTTAATTTTAAACTAGTACTTAAGAAAATTAAAGGCAGTACAATTGTTTTATCTTTTTTTTTATCAGAATGATCTGTTCTATAGCTTGATATTTGATAGAATGTTATATTAAACCTGACATTTTAAAACACACTCCACCTTTTTCCTGTGTTGGAAAAATAAATGCTGAAATCCTTAATATTGTATGTCCTTTTTATGTGTAATTGTATAAAAAGTCATATATACACATGCTACACTTATTTGACCTTTTTGGTAATAAAATTTCTTTTGTCATAATATTCAAAATGACATTTATTAGAGGAAGATGTTAGTTTATGGTTTTTCAGGGTAACATGCTTTCAGTTTGTTCATTCTGTTACTATCACTTTAAATTCTTAGTATTTGTAGATGTAAGCCACTTAATATTTTGCATTTTGCCCTAAAGACATTGCAGTTGCCTTCAGGTATCAAAATAGTAATGTTAATGAAATGATGTCAATTGATATAATAAAAACTCACTTTAAAAGGGAAGGGCATAAAAGTAGTTAAACCAGAGATTTTGGTCCTTTCAAAAACAGTTTACTGATATAAGTTGCAATTGGAAGAATATATTATTTTTTGGAAGAAAACACACTTTGATCCATAATTTTTCACTTTCTATTATAAATAGATGCAAAGCATTCTTTTAATTTTTTCTTTTAAAAAAATAATAAAACTAAAATTATGGTTAAAATATTACACATTTCCTAAATTTCTGTTTTAGTAAAAATATTTTGTTGGCTTTTGTCAAAAGAAAGCATTTTTTATGTGATATATTTATGTTGCATCTAAAACAATTATTCAATAGATACATGTTTCTAAATACTGTTTAAGAAGTAAAGTATTGGTTTGGTTTCTGTGTAATTTAAATACTAATTACATACATGAAGTATTTGTAGCCAAATACCAATTATATATGTAAAATATTTATTAAATATAAAGCTTTATAACTATTTGTTTTAAAGAAACAACACGGTTAGAAGAGAGCTATGAGGAAGAATCTGCACATTCTGGACTACCCATTCTACTTGAAAGCATTGTATCTGATCTTGAAAAATCTCTTGGAACAGCTTTATCTTCAATATTAGAAACAGAAATGAAAATTGCTTTTGGAAACCTTTGGATGGAGGTGGTTATTTCAACTCTATTAGTTGAAAATTACTTTTTCATTGCTAAAGATTTATGACCTTATCTTAGGAAATATGAATTGTATAAAATGTGTAAGCTTCATTGTGATCATCTATATCCCATTTTTTAATAGTTTTTGAAATAACTTCTTAAAACTTAAATGGTGGACATTTCCTAAAAATTAGAAACCATGTTTTATCATTTATATTTTTTCAGTGAATTAGTATTTATTAGGTATTTACTGTGTGTTAGACACATTGCCCCCATGGATCTTAATTTGAATTCAGGAAAACTTCTCTTTGTAGTTTATTTAAATTAGAATATCTGCTATAGGGAGTTCCCATAAGAGTACGTATTCAGAAACAGAAGTGTGTATTTTGGCTTATGTCATATAAATATGAGAAAGTATAAAAATTATCATTAGTAGCAAGATATTTTATATCTTCTACATCCATATTTTTCCTATAATCAGTAAAATATTACATTTGGCAATAGTGGTCTTTTTAGTTAATGTTTGCTGTTCATATCTATAGACAGTAGAAACATCCTATCTTCTCAATTGTAGGTTGTATCTATCCTAGATATTTAGTGAGATTCTAATACTTGTCAATATGATGTGTTTGCTGCTTGATTATATTATCAAGTATTGAACCAAGATGATGAGGAATGATCAGAAGATTCTAAGAGGGTTGACTTGGATGTTTTATAATAGAGCCTGGGAAAGCCATTGCATGTGAATGATTCAAAACAAGATGTGCTGACATCTTGTAGTACTAAATGAACATAATCTCCTTTATAAACAGGTCTTTGCAAGAGTGTAGCCAGTGTTAGTGATAATTGACATCTTTTTTCTATATAGATTTTCCTGTAGCTGTATGAAATAGATTGATTTCTTCCTAGAATTGACTATGTCGGGAAGTAAATTGATCATCTCTTTTGATTGAAACTGTGCTTCTAAAAAAAAAAAAAAAAAAAAAAAAAAAAACCTATATTTCTGATTAAAACAGTGCTTTCATTTTGCACATATAGTTTCTGAAACTATAAGAATCAATACTAATAAATATTACAAAAATATAAATTGAAATGGAATTAGCACTTTGAGATTATGATTGGCTTTTAATAAAACATCTTTTAATTTTAAAAGAATTCAACTAGGGACACCTGGGTGGCTTAGTGGTTGAGTGTCTGCCTTTGGTTCAGGTCATGATCCCTGGGGTCTTGGGATCAAGTCCTGCATTAGGCTCCCCACAGGGAGCCTGCTTCTCTCTCTCTGCCTCTCTCTGTGTCTCTCATGAATAAATAAATAAAATCTTAAAAAAAAAAAAAAAGAATTCAAATAATATATTTTGCTCAGAAATATATATGGAAAACTCCTAAATAGGTACTCTTTAATAATAGGAATAATAAATTAGGTGATAATTTTTTCTAAATACTTTTTAGATGCTGTATTTGAAACCACCATGGACTTTAATTCATTTATTACAGTGCTTTAGAAAACACTGGTTGGCTGTATTTGGATTAGTTATGGAGAAGAATTTGCTCTTAACCATTGAGAGCCTATATGAAAATCTCTGTAAAGGTATGGATTTTTTATTTTCTCTTTAGCAATGTGTGTTAAAGTCAGGCTAGCTGATACATTCCATGAAATGTGAAGATGAATTAATAAGAAATTGGTCAATTATTTTTTAATCATTTTTACTTCTAATTTCTAAAAGGAACTTGTGGCAGCTGCATGAATGGATGCAGTTCACAAAGCTTATGACTATTAATGGTATCACTGTTGATATTCCTTGGTATAGTGAATTTATCATTTTTTATAGTGTTTGAAACTTTAAAACCATACTTTACAGTTTATCAGGTATGTAAGTGAAATTTAGACTATTTTTATTTCTTACTGTGTTTAATACACAAGTTTGTCCACATTCCATGTACTAATTTTAGAAATAGTATATTAAAGTATCTATCTAAAATATATGGTTAAGGAATAGGAAATGTTTGTCTTTGGTGCATAGTGAATTCTCAAACCAGAAGAAACTATAGTCAGCCACTTACTTGGTAGTTTTTAATAAAGCCATGTTGCACAGAACCTTCCTGAAGTGCTTCTGTAGCTGCCAAAGAATGGAGGTGGAAAGATTGATGGGAAACCTGGGAAGTTGGTGGGACTTGAGCTGTGCAGTTTTCTTTTATCAATTTATATATGGAGATTCCATGTAGGCTTTGAAAAAAAAAAAAGTTTCTGCTAAAAAGAAAAAGATGGGAAAAGCACTGATCAAATGTTATGAAAGCTCATGTTTTATAAGTAGACTAACCAGCCCTGAGAGGGTGATTTGTCTAAAGTCAGACAACTAGATTTTTCTTACTATAGCTTTAAAAAGCAAAGTATATGTAACAATTATTATGTTCAGTTAGTCCTTGACTTTTTTGAACTCTTAATATGCAATGATCTATTCTGTTTATTATTTTATGTATTAGTGTATCCTGTCTACTTTTGAAAAATAACTGTGAGTATAAGAGGGCCATTAAGTAACAACCTGAGCACAAGATGGTTTAAGCCAAGTTTAAAGTCACAAGAACCAGGTAATGAAGAATAAGAAGAATAAGAAACATGTGCAAACAATTATTGTAAAACCTGAACACAGATTTTTAACATAAAGCATCCTGGAAGCTAAAACAAAACAAAAACGGAAACATATTCTGTGGGAGGTATACCACAGCTCTCTCTCTTTCCCTTGAAATGTTAACTTTTGGAAAATGTTTTGTATCTTTGAAAATTACCTCAGGGGATTTAAAGCATCTGCTTCAGTGCCTTATGACTTTTAAAAATTACCAGTTTTAAAAAGTTACCAATTTTTAAAATAAAGACATTTTCCAGGCATTATCTTTCACTATAGAAGTTATTTATAAGCAGTATTATTATATGAGACATGGGACTATCTATTGGACACATCTTCAGAGCATTTTTGCAAGGTGTATGGAAACATTTTCCATATCTCAAATGGAAGCATAATTTAGTTGGTTCTATCAAAAGAGAAAATCCACAAATCATGTATGATTTTGAACAAGATTTACTTTTAAAAATCGCATCCAGTTGCCATCTTTGATTTTTCTCTTTTTCCAGGGGTGGGCAGTGTTTGTCTTTTGCACATAGCTCAGAGGTTGTGGGCAGCAGCAGGTCTAACTGGGAATAGGAGGAAAGTGAAGAGATGACTCTTCATTTTGCTAAAAAATCATGTTTGGAATCATACTGTGCATAATTTATTATACTTTGGTCTAGAAGAATCTGATGCCTATAATGTTTAACTTGTAAAGAATCCATAATAGAATTATGAAGGTGCCTTCTGCCCTAAAATAATTTTTTGTTTGTTTCTAAAATAATCTTGAATTAGAAAAATCACAGTTTATGACTTTGTTTACTCTTTCAATGGTATCTTCAGATGTTGAATTACGCATATGTGTTTAAATTTAGTATCCCAAAGAATGAATCCTTTAGGTCAATTCATAGAAAATTATGTGGAATAGCTTTTTTTGTATGTTGTTATTCATATTAACTTTAAATGATTATTGACCTTATATAAGCATTGAAGTATTCCAACCATGTAGATTTCTTTTTATGTCGTGTCTAAGAACTGAATTTATCGTTGCTATTTCCCTTTCACACATAATTTTAGTAAAGACTTCTTGTAAGACAGAAATCAAATGATTAATTCAAGGATATAAGCCCTGCTGAACATTTACTGCATTGGAGAAGCACCTTAAAAGTTGTGTGCAATTTCTCCTTCTTTAGGATATTTACTGCGTTCATCAAATTTGTATTCTATCCTATGTGTAGCTTCTCTTAATCTTTTTCCACAGGAATTTAAACTAGTCATTGAATTTAAAAACACATGCTTCATAAGGAAATACACTTTTCTCTGTTTGATAAAGGGGAAGCCAGAAGCCTGGCTATAGCCATCACATTAGATTACTGAATTTTGTATAATTAGTTATTAAAATACACTTTTTATTTTCATTTGGCCTTTTAGTATTTCTAAGCAAATACTTGTATAAGTGATACAGAGTTTTTTTAACTCACAAACCAGCAAAGAACCATGCTGGTGTTTCAGAATATAACAGAGTCTCTGAAACTGTGAACATTAAAAGAAGATAAAACAAACACATTGTAGCATGGTTATATTTTTTTTAAAGGTTTTATTTAATTGAGAGAGAGAGAGAGAGAGACCACATGAGGAGGGGGAGGGGCAAAGGGAGAAGAAGATGCCCACTGAGCAGGAAGCCCAATGTGGGGCTTGGTTCCAGGACTCCAAGATGATGATCTGAGTGGAAGGCAGCTGCTAAACTGACTGAGCCACCCAGGTGCCGCATAACATGGCTATTTTATACGCCTTTGAAAAGTGTTATATAGCACTTTACCCTAATAATGGAAAGATTTTTTTCTGTTCTGAGCTTTGGTGACATTAGAAATTTGCTTAATTTCATCATTCATGACTTTTAAAATCTTTGAAATCATGGTCACTACTTCTCCTAATTGGTTTGAGAATTTCACGTAAGAAATTTTAGTTGAGGGATCCCTGGGTGGCGCAGCGGTTTGGCGCCTGCCTTTGGCCCAGGGCGCGATCCTGGAGACCCGGGATCGAATCCCACATCAGGCTCCCGGTGCATGGAGCCTGCTTCTCCCTCTGCCTTTGTCTCTGCCTCTCTCTCTCTCTCTCTCTCTGTGACTATCATAAATTAAAAAAAAAAAAAAATTTAGTTGAGAAAAAATTGTTATACCTATATTTTTTGTAAATTAACTCACTTTGCTAATTTATAAAGAAAAAAAATTCTAGCTTCTCTTGCCCACAGCTCACTGTTACCCAGATTATTTATATTTTTGCTAAAGTTGTGTCGTGTAGAGAGAGGAAACATTATTTTCAACCAATCTAGTATTACATTTAATAAAGTGGAATTTGAAGGCAAATCACTACGTACTTACTGAGTTGGTTATGAGAGGTACTGCATGTAACTTACATGCTTATCAAATGTGACTCTTCTGATGCCTCCAGAGTAATCTTTATATGAAACAAAATCAGTTTTGAAAATCTGTAACTTGTTTGGTAATTATTATCTCTCTTTTCTGAAGAATACAGAATACCTGAATCAAATCCAAGAACATTGTCTTTAGCTAAGTTTAATTATAATGCTTTTTACACCAGAGAGAGAAATTAAGAGTGGTATGTAGATGTAAATGTGTATTTTTCTTAAGTTTCATAATTAACATTCGATTGGTTTACCAAAGACTTTTTTGTGTTGAATAATCATTCTTACATAATTTTTCCTTCTTAATTTCTGTTACCAGCTAACAGTGCAGTGGATTTTGGAACAGTGAAATTTCTGCTTCAGGATTCTAAAAGTTTGTTACATGCTTTCAGTACAAGGTCAAATTATGATGGTATTCTTCCCCAGGCCTTTGCTCAAGTCAACAAACTACTCCAAACATTTGCAGAGGTAAGATATCTTTGGAATGCCATTTAGAATAGCTAATCACGTATGTTCTAAAAATGTATTAGACAACAGAGGCAAAGTATATTTTAATTCTGACTTATTTTAACACATTACAGGCATTAAGTAAATATTAAGTGAATTGAAGGAAAAGTAAGCAATTCTTATTGCAAATTATAAAACACATCCTCTTATGAAAGCAGTGTCACAGCCACTGTTGGAATTTTATATTATTTCATTTATGGAGGGAAGCAAGCTATGGCTTATTTGACTATTCATTTTCCAATGCCCCAGACCAGTGGATCTCAACATACATCAACATACTTGGGAAGGTTTTTTAATGTCATAGATGCTGGGACACCTAGGTGGCTAAGTGGTTGAGCATCTGCCTTTGGCTCAGGTCGTGATCCTGGGGTCCTGGGATAGAGTCCCACATGAGGCTCTCCACAGGGAACCTGCTTGTCCCTCTGCCTATGTCTCTGCCTCTCTTTGTGTGTCTCTCATGAATAATTTTTTTTTTTTTTTAAAGACATAGTTGCCAAGCCTCTCTCCAACTTAATTAAACTTCTGGCAGTGGTGCCCAGTAAATTGGTCTTTTTTTTTTACTTTTTATTTTGAAATAATTTCAACCTTACAGAAAAGTTGCAAGAAGAGTTCAAAGAATTCTGATATATATCCTTTATGGAGATTCCCCAATGTTACTGTTTTTTTTTACATTTGCTTCATTGTTTTCCTTACCTATATACCTACCTACCTACTTATCTGTCCACATTTTTTCCCAAACTTTAGGAGTATGTTGCAGGTACAATGCCCCTTCACCCCTAAGTACTTCCATATATATATTTCCTAAAGAACAAGGATGTCTTATGTAACTAATATAATTAGGAAATTAGTATTGGCATAATACAATTATCTGATTTATAGACCTTATTTAGACTTTGGCAATTGACCTACCAATTTTTTAACAAGTCTCCTTTATGCAGCCTGCCTAGCACCGATGCCTTTTTACTTCTTTTAAATTAATTATGTAAGTTATGTCTCTGGTAATAGTCTATTTTTAAAAATAAAATAAGTTTTAAAAATATTCCTGCAGTCTTCTAATTTCAAATTCAGAAAATACTGTGAGTTTTATTTGTCAGAAACAGCTCAAAAAAACTCAGTATCACAATTGGTAGGTAAGACATTAATGTACTTTAATATATATATAATAATCTTTTTTTTTCCTTTCTGAGTTATTGAGTTGACCAGGTTTTCCTCTGTGTTGTTTTATGGTCAGATAGGTCTCACTACCTAGAAAATAATGAGAGGATTATATGATACTAAATTTAACCATAGCTGGTAAGGAAAGAACTTCCTTAAGAGAGTATCTCATGAAGTACAAGAAGCATCTTTTATATATATATATATATAACCTAATAAATATGTAATAATTCCTGCTAAAAACCCTGGCAGTTTTATTTTTCCACAGCAAATGTGACTTTGAGAACTATTCATAGGAATTAATGGGGCTGGAAGTTTAGGGGATTGCAACTTGAGTCTGCGCTTGAATTGCGTAGGGAGCAATATATTATCCTTTCCCATCACAGAACTGAACCGTAAACTCCACCTTTAGTGAAACAAACATAGTAAACAAGATGGAAAATTCAGGTCACTCAAGGCATATCAGTCTTTGAATTAAGATTATTGAAAATTTTAAAAATTAGGATTGATTATGATAAAAATAATAATATCCAGTTTTAAGGTCCTTTCATCAATTGGAAACCAAGAGACGGGAGTTGCCATGAAAATGTGGCGTGAGAGTTTTAGGGTTATTAGGTAATGCTATGCCTACTACATGTTGTCCACTGAGTATTTAAAAATATTGAATTGTTATTTATACTTGGATCCTGATTTTCCAGTTTTACATTAGCAAGAGATTCATGAAGGCCATTGGTAAAGAACCTATGTCCTCATTAGTGCTTATCCCTCAACACCTGACATTAGTGCTGTTGCTGGAAACAACCTATGTTGTTTCCATGATTGGAGCTCTGGAATATTGCTCCTTTATTTTCATATTAGAAACAATTGATTGTTTAAATCAGCAGGAACTTTGTGATTTAGCTTGGACTTTTAAAATATGCCTTTAAAGGAGTTGTTTTGTAGAATGCATTAGATTTGGCATATGACCTAAATACTTAGTCCTGTCTTAGTAACTTGAACAACAAATAGATTATCTCCAGGGATAGAATATCTAAATACAGTAACTGTTAGAAAAAAAAAAAAGCCCTTAAACTTAATTCATCAAGTGTAGAAAATCAGGAAAAGAGGAATATTCATTCATTTGCTTCTGAAAAGGCTTGTGAGGAAAAAAAAAATGGGAAATTAACTGATCATATTCCAGATTTTTATATAAATGAGGTGGGAACAGAAAAAGGATATATACATTTTTCTTTTGTAAGGCTTCCAACCACCAAAAAAGACTTGCTCTGCCAAGATGATAGAATAAAGTCAGTCTTGTTTAAATAGACTTTAGACCTGTATGTCTGAGGATCTGAGAATCCCCATCCTGACTAGTTGTGTTTTGTTTTTAGAGAGAGAGAAAGAGAGCAGGGGTGTGGGGGGTAGAGGGAGAATCTTAAGCAGACTCCATGCTCAGTGAGGAGCCCAACACAGGGCTTCATCTCATAACCCTGCGATCATGACCAGAGCCGAAATCAAGAGTCAGACACTCAACTGACTGAGCCACCCAGGTGCTCCTGACTAGTTGTGTTTTTCACCTCTGGTTATTTCACTTCTGTGAGCCTTACTTTCTTCTTTTGAAAAATGAGTATAATAATCTGTGTCTCAGAACTATCATGAGAATTAAATAGATTAATATTTGGAAAGCACTTAGTGCCTGGCACTAGTAAGTGCTATGTAGGTGTTTAAAGAAATCCATCTGCACAGTTGCATACACTACTATTTGAGAGCTGAGGAAAAGAGACAGTATGTGATGATTTAAAAACATGTCTCAGAACAACATATGTCTTTCCATTCATGTATATTTATTAAGTGCATAATTAATGAAATAGGCAAAAACAGGAGGAATAACTTTCTTTTTTTCTTCCTGCCCCCAAAGATAGGAAAGGGTAACATTTACTTTTATTGTTGGAGAGAGATCATAACTCCATTCAAGGTCAGATTGCTGAAGGTCAAGTCCTGTATATGAGTCTTACCAGTTGTTTGACCTTGCATGAATTACTTACCCTTTCTATGTCTCCGTTATAAAATATGGAGAATGATAATCTGTGTTTCATGAGGTCATTGTGAGGCTTAAATAAGCTAATAGATATAAATTTCTTGGAAAGTTTCTATACATAAGAAATGCTCAATAAATATTAGCTGTTAGTACTAGTAGTATTGGAAATTTTTTATTTGATAAACACGAAACTAACAACCTGTGAGCTAACCTTTGAAATCATACTATTAGGGGATCCCTGGGTGGCTCAGTGGTTTAGCGCCTGGCTTCGGGCCAGGGTGTGATCCTGAAGTTCCAGGATTGAGTCCCACATCAGGCTCCATGCAGGGAGTGTCTCTCATGAATAAATAAATAAAATCTTAAAAAAAAAAAAAAGAAATCATACTATTATCAACAAGAAAGCCTAGAGAAATGAAGTTATTTTATATAAGTTCACAAAGAAGTTACAGCAGAGCCAAGACAACCACCCCGTCTGTTTTTAAAGTCATAGTTTTGTTTCATTCTATCAGATTTTTTCCCTCCTAATACTTTACCCCAAGGAGATTTCTTAAAAAATTATTCGTATCAGTAGTATGGCTCATACTCTGTTCAGTGTCTTTATCAATATTTAAAATATGCTCAGGTCTGTGTTCTTGAATACTTGTCCTTGGCTGTGCTCTTTATGCACTAGCACCTTCCATCAACTACTAGACTTCTTAAAGGGCAATCTATAACCATTGTTTCCATTTCTTCACTCACTCTTCCTTTATCCTTTACAAGTGGAATTCTGTCTCCAAGCTCTGTTAAGTGAATTAGGTTATCATTGATCAAATCCCCCATTTTCTCTCTCTTTCTCCCTTTCTCAAGTTTCTCAGCCTTTCTCAGCACTTGGTATTGTCCTCTCTTTGTTTCCTGAAACTTACCTCTTTTGGTTTCTCTTGCTTTCAAATACTTCTGACTCATCCCCTATCTTACAGGTCTTTTTCTTTTTGCTGGTCCCTCCCTCCCTTCCTCCCTCCCTCTCTCCCTCCCTCCCTCCTTCAGTTTGTCTACCTTCTTTTTTGCTATTTTCTCCTCTAACGGTCCCATCTACTTCTGAGGTTTGTCTGTGTGAGAGGGATTCCCAGCTATATCCTTTGAGTGGCAGATCTGCATATCCCACTACCTGCTTAGTATCTTTACCTAGATATCTTTTGATTCTTCGCAGTTGACATTCTAAACACAAATTTGTAGTCTGTTTCTCCTCTTTTCGGTAACCAGTCTTTCTTGGCTTTTCTAGAAGTGACCGTAAATTACAGAAATGTAGATCAATATACATCAAATACCTTACTGCTATGACTGTATAGTAGATGATATGTTCACTGCTTTGCCTTCATCAGCAAGGCGTAGGATAATGTGCTGTTTAAAATTGCAATGAATGTGACACATTTTAAAATAGCATCTTTGGGATGGCTGGGTAGCTCAGTGGTTGAGCATTTGCCTTTGGCTCAGAACATGATCTTGGGGTCCTGGGATCAAGTCCTGTATCAGGCTTCCCGCAGGGAGCCTGCTTCTCTCTCTGTCTATGTCTCTGCCTCTCTCTGTGTCTGTCTCTCATGAGTAAATAAATAAAATCTTTATTTTTTTAAAGACTTTATTTATTCATGAGAGGCAGAGAGAGAGAGAGAGAGAGAGAGAGAGAGGCAGAGACACAGGCAGAGGGAGAAGCAGACTCCATGCAGGGAGCCTGATGTGGGACTCGATCCTGGGTCTCCAGGATCACGCCCTGGGCCAAAGGCGGGCACTAAACCGCTGGGCCACCGGGGCTGCCCAAATAAAATCTTTAAAAATAAAATAGCATCTTCACCACTTTCTGCACATGTATCTGAGATGGGATGCTTTTAAATATTTATGTATTTGACTTTTACCAAATAAACTATGCCTTTACATTCCTTTGTAGAAGTAGTTAAGGGAGTTTGATCTATTTCTACTTTATTAACACTTCATATTTCTATTCTTTGTGCCATTATTTTTTCTAGGCATCCAGATTAAAAAGAAAATTGTAGGGTCTGCCTCATTCCCTGAATCTAGACTTTGGCTTAAAAATATTTCTTGCAGGGCAGCCCCGGTGACGCAGCGGTTTAGCGCCTCCTGCAGCCTGGGGTCTGATCCTGGAGACCTGGGATCCAGTCCTGCGTCAGGCTCCCTGCATGGAGCCTGCTTCTCCCTCTGCCTGTGTCTCTTCCTCTCTCTCTGTCTCTATGAATAAATAAATAAAATCTTTAAAAAAATATTTATTGCATACGTTATTCTTTTTATTCTGCTGTCTTTTCCTACCTGATTCAAGTTCTCAGGATTCCTCTCCTGGATTATTTCAGTAGCCTTCTAAATAGTTTTCTTGTCTCTACTCTCTTATGTTCCAGTTTGTCTTAGAGTACAGTTCTAAATCTATCACTTCCAAAGTTAAAAACCTTCAGTGGTTTCTTCATTGTTAAAGGATTACATTCTATCCTGTTGTTGTTTAATGACCCTTTTCAATCTCATTCTTGTTAATGGATTGTAAGGTACTTAGAGGCTTGAGTTACACATACTTATTGTATCCTAGTGTTCTCTGTCTTATTCAATACCATATGAGTAGAAGGGTTCAAATAGTGTTCTTAAATTGATATTAGGTGACTATAATAAATGCATTGGAAATATTGTTTGATATAAATGGAAATAATTTTTTTTTTTAGTTCTGATGCTTTTCTGGGAATATTTTGTACATAATTAAAGACAATTAATAGCTCTTGGAAAGATAAAACATCATAAGCACAATTGGCATTCAGTTTCTCTCACTAACTATTGAAGGACTAGCTGAAATTTGTGTAATTCTTATTTCCCCAGGTCAAGGCAAAACTTAAACAAAATCTTTCAGAAACAACAATGGGTAAAAAGCAAGAAGATACTTCTTTGATGAAGTCTAATAACCAAGAAATCACCATTTTCTCAGGTTCTCATCTTCCCCAACCCAACAGGCACCAAGAAATCTGGTCTACCCTAGAGAATGTTTGGATTACATTATATCAAAACAGGTACTAAATTCCCAAGATTTTTTTTTTAATTCTAGGCTTTTCCATCATTACTGTTATTCAATGAACAGTTAGTATTTGGGTTGTGATTTTAATGTATTAGATTATCTTATTGTCTTTTATCAAATTGGTGCTTTAGAAACAGTGATGCTTAAATAGGCATACAATCAGACTTACCTGGAAAGTTTTAAAAATACATATGCCTAGGCTCTATCCCAGAAATTCTGACTCAGTAGGACTGTGGTGACACTGAGAAGATAGTGCATTAAAAAAAAAATATATATCTCCAGGTGATTTAGATGTGAAACCTTCATGAGAAGTATTTCCTATGTATGTCAAAACCAATGAAAGCCACCTAGATTGGTTAAACAAATTAGCAGGATACAAAGCCTTAATACGATCTAAAATAATCTAAGGAAAGGTCATTTTGGATTAGGGAAAATTCATGTAAGACTTTGTAAAAAGGAAGATAAATACTTTTGTTTAAAAGGAAGAAATACTTTTATTCCTTTGATATACATGAAAGTACTGTGTTCCTGGTAAAATGAAAAGATACAGACCATTTGTGAGTAGTTACTTAAATGCTGCTGGAGCAACTTAAAAAATAATTTAAGGGATTTTAAAGTAAGCCAACACTCCCTCCCATACTTTTTCCCAGGCTCATAATCTTTATATAATTTTATATATATTCTTCTCCGAGAGAACACCAAATGGCAGATGATGCTGGTGCTGCAGGAGGGCCCGGATGTGCTGTGTAAAAAAAAAAAAAAAAAAAAAAATCATATATATTATAGACTTGCAGATTATACTGTATGCTTTTTATGATCTGCAAATCTATAATATATATGATTTAGGTTCAAGAGCCCAGCATCACTGTTATTTTGGATTAAGATAATCTGTCCTAGCAGCAAAGGAGTATGAACACTTCTTAGACATCTATTTTCTTTTTTTTTTTTAATTTTATTTTATATTTCAACACTAGATTTAGGGCCCATTTTTAGTCCTTGGCTACATTTATAATTTCTTTCCCACAAATGCATAGTTTGTCATACTAAGGAAATACCAATACCTAACATGTAAGCTAAGGAAAACAATACTTAAAAATTTGTATTTTCATATAAAGCAAAGGTTTTATTGTTTGTTTTGTCTATTTTTAACGTATTGGCAATGTTTTGGCTAATCAGATAGTCTTGTTATCAGAAAGTTACTATATATAATAGGCAGAGATTATCATTTTATCATTTTCTTTTTTTTTTTTTTTTTGAGATTATCATTTTCAAAATAAAATAGATTAAAGCCATTTCTGGGCAGCCCAGGTGGCTCAGTGGTTTAGCGCCATCTTCAGCCCAGGGCCTGATCCTGGAGTCCTGGGATCGAGTTCCACATCGGGTTTCCTGCATGGAGCCTGCTTCTCCCTCTGCATGTGTCTCTGCCTGTCTCTCATGAATAAATAAAATCTTTTTTAAAAAAAAGCCATTTCTAAGATATTTTAATCTTCTTTTCATTTAGAAAATATTTGATCATGAATAAATAAAATATTTTTTAAAAAGCCATTTCTAAAATATTTTAATCTTCTTTTCATTTAGAAAATATTTGAATACTTTAATCTTAGAATTTATCTATAATATACATACATTTGCATTGGATGTTAAAGTTCCAGCTAATTTCTGTATTAGAAATAGACTTTCCTTTGTAGCATTTCAGTACATGAAAAATGCTGATATTGCTACTTCATTGCTTCTCATGCCTCAGAAGCATTGTGTACCAGAGTCACTATATAACTTTTCAATATACTCATGCTTGAGCCCTTATGTAGAGATGCTCAATTGAAGGAAAGGTAGGCCCTGTGTTGCAAAATACTTTTTCTTTTAGAAAGGTGAAACTATACTTATTAACCATTGTATTTCTTCAGATTTCCTCAGTTTCCCCTTTCGTGGTCTTGTGAAAATTCTTTACCTCTTTTATACATCACTTGTAGGAATGTGGAAAACAATACATTAAACATGTAATTGCCATATGACCCAGTAGTTCCACTCTTAGATATATACCTAAAAGAACTGACCACAGGTGTTCAAACAAAAACATGTACATGAATGCTCACAACAATTTACAGTAGCCAAAGTGGAAATAATCCAATGTCCATTAACAGATGAGTGGATAAACGAAATGTGGTATATCATAAAATGTATATATCCATAAAATGGAATGGTAGTCATAATGAAGTATCGATATACACTACAGCATGAACAAATATTAAAAACATGCTAAGTGAAGGAAGCCAGACACAAAAGGTCACATGGTATATGAGTCCCTTTAGATGAAACATCCACAGTAGGTCAATCTATACAGATAGAAAACAGATTAGTAGTTACCAGGAACTTTGGGGAGGGAGGAATGGTGAGTGATTCCTTAATGAATACAGGGTTTCCTTTTTGCAGTGATGAAAATGTTCTATGACTAGATAGTGGTGATAGTTGTAGCCATTGTGAATGTGCCAAATGCCACTGAATTGTACACTTTAAAATGTTACAGTGGTAATTTTATGTTTATTGTACCACAATCATTTCTAAAAATGCCTTGGAAAGTACTATGAAGTGAGAAACTTCCCTTGAAGACTGCTACCAAAGGTAACCAGTAAACATGGTTATTATT
Source organism: Canis lupus familiaris (assembly GCF_011100685.1). Taxonomy (NCBI): domain Eukaryota; kingdom Metazoa; phylum Chordata; class Mammalia; order Carnivora; family Canidae; genus Canis; species Canis lupus. Next base: position 18,262,894 of record NC_049228.1, read on the forward strand.
ATGTACACTCAGCTGTGTTTTAAGGCATAGTTTTCTAAGATTGCCATAACAAATTGACAAAACCTAGATGGTTTAAGGGCAGCCCAGGTGGCTCAGCGGTTTAGCACTGCCTTCAGCCCAGGGTGTGATCCTGAAGACCTGGGATCGAGTCCCATGTCAGGATCCCTGCATGGAGCCTGCTTCTCCCTCTGCCTCTGTGTCTCTGCCCCTCTCTCTCTCTCTCTCTTTCATGAATAAATAAATAAAATCTTTTTTAAAAAAAACTAGATGATTTAAAATAACAAATTTATTCACTCACGGTTCTGGAGGCTCTAAAGTCTGAAATCCTGGTGTCTGCAGAGTTGGTTCTTTTGGGAAGTTCTGCAAAGATCTTATTTCAGATAAAGTCACATTCTGAGGTTCCGGGCGAACATAAATTTCAGGGGCATATTATTCTACCCAGTACAGCACATGTTTTTATTTATTTATATGGTGATTGTTATGTTATATAAATAACTTTTATATACCTTTATTTTTCTAGCTTATAGATGGTATAAGCATTATTTTAATAGTTCTTTGGTATTTCACCAGGTGGCTAATTCACCATTTACTTAACACTTTTTATATTGTTGAATATGTAGGTGATTACTAATTGTTGACCAATTGCGAATTATTGTTAATATGTGCTAGATTTCTAAAATTACCAGAGTAAGGTGTATGAACATTTAAAACTTCTAGTTTCAGCAAACAACGTAAATCTGATGTCTTTTTTTTTTTTTTCTTCATCTTTATGTACTGGAGTACTGTTAGTACTTATGTACTGACTTGAATTTAGATTAATAGTCTTACTTCTGTGCCTTCCAGTCTCTTGATAAGAAACATCATTCCCACAGTTTGTACCGTATTACTTTAGCTTAGACACACATAGTTGTTGCTCTAGATCCTTTGCATGAATGGTAGCCTGGACATTCACAAGTCACTGTCTCTTATTTCTGATTTAAATAAATCAGGATTATGAGAGAGGAGTTATACATATTACCTCATTTTATGTATTAGAAATGCTTGAATTACAATAAACGTGCAAGTATACCTATGAATATCTTTTCTTTTTCTCTGTTTTAGCATGGATGTATTTCAAAGATTGGGCTCAAATGCAGCTTTGACTTCTTCAAAAATAGCATCCTTTGAAGAAGCATTTGTATCTCTTCAAAAGTTAATGGTGGTGGTGAAGGATATTCTTGAAGGAATTCAGAGGTAAATTCTAATTTTAAAGTTTCATTTATTTTCTCTTTCTTCTAGGTTTTATTAGCCTTTTGAGAGAGGTGCTGGGAGTCTTCCATCAAGTTTTATAAACTAATAACTTTTAGACTTAACTTTTCCCTCTCCCTTGCAAAAAGAGTCACTATTTGTAGTTTGGACCACTAGCATATTTCTATTTTTTTTTCCTTTCTAAAAAAAAATATGCCAGGTTGTAAGCTTCATAAGGAACTTTATTTTCATTATTATGCAACTAAGCTCCCAAAACAGTGCCTGGCGTATAATGGGCACTCAGTAACTACTTGTTGACTAAACATATGTTTAGGTAGTTATCACTGCTCTTTAAAGACAAATATATGTTAATATTTCTTAACATGATTGATTTCCTCAAATTATAGCCTCATAGTACCACAAACTGAAAAAGTGTAAGAACCAGCATAGTCTTATGATGCTTTGAAACTTCTGCATATGTGATTATTTTAAATATTTGTAGAGCATATAGAAAACATAGAACCACTAAACTGTAGAATGGACGTTAACAGCAAGCACCTTTATAGGATAAAGTCAGATATGTTTTCTTTTGTGGCAATAAAGGAGAATACTAAACAGTCTTGCAAGTTTGGGGATACATACCAAAATCTCTTGACCTGAGTTAAATATGCAGCTTGCTAACAGAAGACTATTGTTCTCTAGAAATTAAAAAACAAAACCAAAGAATCAAAATTGATTTGATTTTAATATGTCCAAATTTTAAAAACTTGGATTTTCGCAACAGTAGTTTTTTTTTTTTTTTAATTTTTATTTATTTATGATAGTCACAGAGAGAGAGGCAGAGACATAGACAGAGGGAGAAGCAGGCTCCATGCACCAGGAGCCCGATGTGGGATTCGATCCCGGGTCTCCAGGATCGCGCCCTGGGCCAAAGGCAGGCGCTAAACCGCTGCGCCACCCAGGGATCCCGCAACAGTAGTTTTTGAGCTTCTTTCTCAGTGTCTCTTAAGGGTTTTTGGAAACTTCATCTCATTGTTAACACACGAAGCCTTTGTACCCCTTTTGGATCACAGTTGACTAAATGATTCTTCGAATAGCTTTTTGGTATTCTTAAGTTAAGTTTTTGGTTATTCTTAATGAATTGAAGATGTGGCCGATCCCAAGGGAAATGAAATTATCATCTCTAAGTGCAAATAATTCCTTTTCTACTTAAAGCAATACTAAATAAGAGTAGCTTTATGAGGGAGAAATATTCAAATTTTTATTTTAGTTATGCAAAATCTATTTTTACATTCTAGGTTGCATAAAAGCCATTCTTGACACTACCTTTTCTACAGGAAGTGTAGGGGTAGCAATCAACAAATGTTCATTGAGTACCAGTTATGCTTGGCATCATAGTAGGCCCTGGGGAATCAAAGATAAATTAGGTGCAATATCTGACTCCAAAGAACTTGGAGAAAGAGTGTAAATAGTCACATTACAACAGAAAATTGAAATAGAGTTGTTAATATTTTTAATAGGAACTTATGCAGGAGGGAGAAAGGGTTTGGCAATAGATGAGGTTGGAGGGGGATGTCGGGTAGGCCACTCAAAGCAGTGTCTAACTTTATCCCATAGGCTAGTATTTCAGGATTTTAAAACTTTCTCCAGGTGATTCTAATATGTAGCCAAGTTTGAAAACCACTAGCTAACATTCTTAACCAGTGGTTCTCAAAAGTGTAGTCACAGATTCAGCATCCTCGTCTCAACCTGGAACTTGTTACAAATGCAAATTCAAACCCTTCCAGACCATACTGAATCAGAATATCTGGCGGTGTGGCCCAGTAGTCTGTGTCTTCCAGGTGATTCTCTGCAATACTGGTTTGAGCGATGCTCAGCCCTGGCGGCTGATTATAATCACCTGGAAGGTTTAAGGAAAGAACAATGCCCAGGCCCATGCTAAACCTATTAAATCTGTATTTCTGAGTGTGGCCCCTGGGTGTAAGCATTTTTAAAAACTCCACAGGTGATTATCATGTCAAGCCAAAGTTGAGAAGTTATAGTATGTACTGCTTACATAAGTTGTATTTAAAGAAATAAATTGCTATTCTTTCCTTTAAAGGCACAGTACTGGGAATAAAAATATTGGTGGCTCTGCTACTTTTTTGCATGTTACCTGGGGTAATAAATTGTCTTGAGCCTCAGTATTCATCTGTAAAACCAGCATAATAATACCTTTCCGGAGCTTTTCACAAAGTAGCGGTGCTTTGAAATTCAAGTGTTGATATAACTAGCCAAGCCAGTGATTCTCCACTTACTTGTTGGGGGTCTTGTTAAAAATGCAGGGTTCTAGCCATAGTGAAATCACAATATCTGTAAATATTTCATAGAGGGAGGGAAGTTATATTTTTAACAAGCATTCCAGAGAATTTATATGCAGCTGGTGGGAGACCACAGTAAAGAAATGAATCCAATTTCCTGCAATAAATATATTAGAACCACTTTTGCTACCAGTAGGGGGCATTGTGAATAAAAAAAAGTTGGGTCATTTCAGCATTCATTAATCTACAGGAAATTACTAAAATTGCAAAGTTTTCCTTTTTTTATTTTAGCCCTTCAGACAATAGGCATTTAAGTCAAAATGTAATAGAAGTTAATAATTATGTTTTCAAATGTATATGTAGTCTTAAAATGTTTTAAGAAACAGTCATTAAATTCAGTTAATTTTTTGTGTTGGCTAACTGGGTAGATTTTTACATTTTTAAAATGTTGAAAAATACAAAAAAAGGTTGAAAAATACACTAAACTTTGTAGTGACTGCATATCATTAATATTTTCTAAGCCTTGTTTTAAGATTTTTTCTTAAAAGATTTTACTTATTAATGAGAGACAGAGAGAGAGAGAGAGAGAGAGGCAGAGAGAGAAGCAGGCTCCATGCAGGGAGCCCAATGTGGGACTCGATTCTGGGTCTCCAGGATCACCCCCTGGGCTGAAGGCAGCCACTTAACCACTGAGCCACTCAGGTGTCCTGTCTAAGGCTTGTTAAAGTGGAGTAGTTTCATTTGATTTTGAGATATATTCAGTGAATATTGCTCAACTATTTTATCATAGCAGATCATTCATGTATGATATTACATGGGGGAATCAATAACAAGATGACCTATTAACCTAGTCCTTTCTATTAAAGAAGTGACTGAAAATGTATTTATTAAACTAAGAGTTTGGGCTTCTAGTTCCAGATTTTATCCCTTTGTGATTGACTTTAGGCTTGTTACCTACCCTCTCTAAGCCAGTCTCTTTCCTTATGAAATGAGAATCCTGATGCCTTTTTCAAGCAGAATAAAAGAGATTATGTAAGTGAAAATACTTTTTAATCTGCAACATATTTGCAAGTATTAGTCTTTGTGTTCCCCTTAAATCTGATATCGTAAATTTAAAATGTTAAAAAATGTGTATATCAATTTTAATAATGCTCTAAACATGATTGTGATAAATTAAGGTAGAAAATGTTGGTGGAGCAGTTGTCCACACAGTTACACAATTGGGAGCAGAATACCTAAGTTTGCAAAAGTTGAAAAAGAGGTGGAAATATTGCTGATTCTTATACTTTCTACACACTTTCTGGGTGGGAGAGTGACCTTAATTTATTTGCTGTTGGTTTATAAATTGCTTTTCTCTTTGCCATCTCTTCTTTTTTTTGTGTATATAGGAGTAATCTGAGCACTTTTGTTAATGGCCTCTTTATCTAAACACCAGAGAACCAGAGTCAGTACTCTTTCCATGTAGACAAAAACCCATTAAGGTTTTTTTTAAGTCTATACTATTTAGTCTCATTTTATACTTTAGTAAACATGATCAAGTTACTCTCAAGATCATGAAAACCTTTTGCTTAGTACATAGAGATTATAAAAGTTTCATTTGAAGTGAAAAATTGAGGAGTCATATAGCAAATTTTAAAGAGAAGTTCTATTTGTATAGTAATCAAAAAACATTGTTAAATATCTGTGGGTTTCACCTGGCATCTCTGCAAAGTTAAATAAACAGGTCATATAATTGAGCGCTGAAGCATACTGTAAATGTGTGCAGCATTGACTTAGAAGCTAATACTCAAAACAATGAAAATGTTTTAAGTATGTTTTTGTGTCTGCCTGGCTTGGAAGCAGGGTGGAAAGTGGAGAGGCAATGTAGGAAATTGCACTCTGCCTAGATTTTATAATCATGGTTATGTGTTTCAGCTTTATAAAATGAGGTTGAGATTATTTCTTAAGAAAACAGAAAAATAGTAGTATTTTGAATTCAAAAATATAAGTAGATCATGCCTAAATGTGCATATTCATTTTAACACTTGATTTAACATGTAAAACTATATTTCTGTGTTAATATAATGAACTGTAGATTTCTGCCTCAGGTAGCTTTAGATGAAGTGTTTGAAATGATGAATGTTTTCTTAGTTTCATATTTTGAACCATATGCAGGGATGGGAGAGGGAGTTACTATTCTTTATAAGTAACTTGTCACATTTTAGAGGGGGGAATGTTTTTATATGAAAGAGTATGTCTTGTTAGATAACATTTTCTTTCTGTCACATTTGGTTTGGTTGTCTTTAAATGGAGGTTAGTTGAGGGCTAACAGATGCATTGGACTTGGCCATATTCTGGATGGACTCCATGCATCATCATAGAATATGATTTTGGAAAATGAAAATGACTCGTGCTTGGATTTAGGAAAGGAAGATGATTGATTTTTATTGTCTTCAAATGCTTTAATCTTCAAAACTTTAATAACCTCTGTTACAATCCTGTGGCTTTGGTTTGAAATACTTTGTAGAGCTGTTTTTCTAAAGCACAGTAATAGTCATGAAGTTTGGGATTTTTTTTTTGATGTGTCATTTTCCTGTATTTTTTATCTTATTAAGCCTCTAAAAATGAATTTTCCTATTATATTTTTATGGCATTTTAACATAAGAGCAAAACATGTACTGGTATAACCATACATGATTCCTGTGAAAAGGAATCCTGTCACAGCAGTTTTTCAGATCTTCTAATGATTAGCCACTTCACAGAAGGTGGAGCTTGCATTTGCAAAAATATTTAACTTTATAGTGTATGTTTTGGTAGCCAGCCTCTTGAGGTTGTTTAGAAAGGTTGTTTAGAAAAGGTCATCCTTCAGTTGATACAATGACAACACTGTTTAGGCTGTTTTATAGATCAAGCTAATTGCTGAAAGAAAAGTTCCTGTTAGAGCTGTGTAGATTACAAAAAAAAAAAAAAAAAAAAATTTAAATTAAATAGTGACATTTCAGCATCTCAACTCATTGCAGTATGCAAGTAGTTCAGCCATTGATAAAATTGTCCTTATCGAGAGTGGAGAGGTTTGTTCATGCTTAGGTCTGACCTACTTTCTTTGAGTCCTTTCTACCCTTAGATAGGATTTTACCTCCTCTTCCCCACTGGAGTTTGCACAACTCCAGATATCACTGCACCTCTTTATCAGACTCTTTGCATGCCCCTTGTCCTGTCCATCGCCGAGTGTATCCGTTGCTATGTTGAATAAGAGAAAATAATACAACCTATTAATTAAAAATGAAAGAATTTATTTGCTTTACCCTCCATGTCATCATTTTGTACGTAACTTTCTTTATTTGGTAATCAGCTCTCTGGGATTTTGAACACCTTTGGGGCAGAAACTTTACTTACTTTTCTTTGTTGTACTTTTGTATATCTAGATCTATACTCACATCACAACTATACATAGTAGATGGGGAAAGTACTGAATGAGTTTCTTATAGTCTTTTCTGATGGAGGGTAGCTTTTTTTTTTTTTTTTTTTTTAAGATTTTGTTTGAGAGAGAGAGTGCATGTGCACACAAGCAGGGGGAGTGACAGGAAGAGGGAGAGGGAGACAGGCTTAGGGAACCTGATGTGGGGCTTGACCCAGGGTCCTGGGATCATGACCTGAGCTGAAGGCAGATGCTTCATCGCTTAACCAGCACCCAGGTGCCCCTGGAGGGTAACTTCTTTAGGGCTGAATACTACTACTAGTACTACATTATGACATTAGATGAATAGGTAATGTAAAAATTTTTAAAGTGATACAGAAGAGAGGAGTGCAAGCTAGGAAAGGGTAAAGAATAAGAAAATCAGGAGGAAGGAGAATGACTGGAAGGAAGAGATTTACGTCTAGAACTGATGATAGAGTGCCCAGTAATTTGCCCAAATGGCTTGGGGGGTCACATATTATCCTTGATTGCTTTATCCTGGTCTCTCTATATCCACTTTATAAATTAGGGTTAGTAGAAGGAAAGATGGGATCTAATGGGAGGGATTGAGTGAGATTCAGGGAATAGAAGCAGACATTTGTTATATAAGGCATATGTAATGTCTTAACATTAAAACACAGACAGTTATAAGTAAAAGCTTTTTATGGTATCTGTATTATAGTTTGATAAACACTGATCTCAACATTTATATCAAATGTTATACATAATATATAATCTACATTTGCTGAGAAAATACGTTGCATCCACATACTAATCTGACTGAATTATCCAACACTAGCTGAATTTTTTAAATCTGGCATTTTAATGCTACTGAAGATAACAGATTGCTCAGGACTTAAATTTTAGAATAACTAGATTTTATTTTACATATCTGAAGCTCTTATCTATGCTTCCCATGATTTGTAATTTAAGAATAGGACATTGGAACCTTTATATTTATTCTAAATATCAGTAGGTTGATGCTACAATTACTTCTTCCATCCCTAAATCATTTCTAGGTGTCAGTGTAACCTTGTTTTAGTCAATAAAATCCAGGTTAGGGTAAGAGAGTTAAATATTTTCCATCATAAACTCCTTGATCACAGCAGAATTAAGCAATGAAATATAAAGATTACTTCTTGAAGATAACAAATATTTTATTTAAAATCAACATTCTTGGGATGCCTGGATGGCTCAGCTTAAGCATTTGCCTTCGACTCAGGGCATGATTCTGGAATCCTGGGATCAAGTCCCACATCGGGCTCCCTGCATGGAGCCTGCTTCTCCCTCTGCCTGTGTCTCTGCCTCTCTCTCTCTGTGTGTCTCTCATGAATAAATAAATAGAATCTTTAAAATCAACAGTCTTTTAAATTTGCCTTTTGTTTGTAGCTGGTTATTTCCATCTGATAATTTATTTTTTGTTTTTAATTTTTATTTATTTTTTACTGAAGTTCGATTTGCTAGCATGTAGTATAACACCCAGTGCTCATCCCATCAAGTGCCCTCCTCAGTGCCCATCACCCGGTTAGCCCATCCCCCCGCCCACCTCCCCTTCCACAACCTTTTGTTCTTTTCCCAGAGTTAGGAGCTCTCATGGTTTGTCTCCCTCTAATTTTTCCCACTCATTTTCCCTCCTTTCCCTTATAATCCCTTTCAGTATTTCTTATATTCCCCGTATGAGTGAAACCATATGATGATTGTCCTCCGATTGACTTACTTCACTCAGCATAATACCCTCCAGTTCCATCCACGTCGAAGCAATTGGTGGGTATTCATCCTTTCTGATGGCTGAGTAATATTCTATTTTATATTTTTATATATATATACACACACACACACACACACACACATATATGCCACATCTTCTTTATCCATTCATCTGTTGAAAGACATTGAGGCTCCTTCCACAGTTTGGCTATTATGGACATTGCTCCTATAAACATTGGGGTGCAAGTGTCCCAGCATTTCACTACATCAGTATCTTTGGGGTAAATACCCAGTAGTACAATTCTGGGTCATAGGGTAGCTCTATTTTTAAGTTCTTGAGGAACTTCCACACTGTTTCCCAGAGTGGCTGTACCAGTTTGCATTCCCACCAACAGTGCAAGAGGGTTCCCCTTTCTCCACATCCTCTCCAACATTTGTTGTTTCCTGTCTTGTTAATTTTCGCCATTCTCACTTGTGTGAGGTGGTATCTCATTGTGGTTTTGATTTGTATTTCCCTCCATCTGATGATTTATTGATCTGATATTTGATTACATTTCCCTTCTTTTTAAGTCCTAAGGTAAGAAATGCTAAAACCACTTAAAACTACATTTTTCAATGAAGCAAATGGGGTAAATTAAGTCAATGGGGTTTGAACATTAGTAAAATAAATGAAGGAGTGGAAATTAACAGTGCTGAATAAGGGCTATTATAGTACTTTTAAAAAAAATTTTTAGAGCATTTATTTATTTATGATAGTCACAGAGAGAGAGAGAGAGAGGCAGAGACACAGGCAGAGGGAGAAGCAGGCTCCATACACCGGGAGCCCGATGTGGGATTCGATCCCGGGTCTCCAGGATCGCGCCCTGGGCCAAAGGCAGGCGCCAAACCAATGCGCCACCCAGGGATCCCCTATTATAGTACTTTTAGCTTAAAGAGTAAAAATATGGGGTAAAGCCAGATCAGTTCTGAGTCCTTCTTACACAGTAGTTGTACAGAAGGTTTAGAGACTCCCATCTCTAAGGATTTTGAGAAATACCGGGATCCCTGGGTGGCGCAGCGGTTTAGCGCCTGCCTTTGGCCCAGGGCGTGATCCTGGAGACCCGGGATCGAATCCCACGTCGGGCTCCCAGTGCATGGAGCCTGCTTCTCCCTCTGCCTATGTCTCTGCCTCTCTCTCTCACTGTGTGCCTATCATAAATAAATAAAATAAAAAAATTAAAAAAAAAAAAAGGATTTTGAGAAATACCCTCTTGTGCCTCTAAAGATCTTTTAATACAATAGTAGGCCAACCATCTGCCTGTTTTAAGAAGTGATGCAATCAATACCCTCAGGAATACTTCTCAATAATATAAAAGGTTGAGTCCAACTCAGGACAGTGTTTTCTACATAGAAGACAGTAAATATTTATCGTATATCAGAAACCCCTGGAATTATCTAACATTTTGATGTGCCAGTTCCTATCAATAAGGCATAGTAAACCTTCTAGAATCAACATATACTTACCCTTAATTATAAAGTAATTTAACTGTAAGTTGTAAATTTTCCAATTAATCTTTCTTTTTGCCAACATGAAGTTAATTTACTTTTTGACAGCATGTAGCTATGTATTTTCCCCAACTTAACTGTTGAGCTAAGACGAATTATGAAAATCATCAAAATTATATTTTCTCTATTTAGAGATGGTAATTTGTGCAGACTTTATTGTAAACCCTTTTGATAATAGATTAACAAGTGTGAGTACTTTGGTACATTACTGGAGGGTAAAATAATATAAAGAATGTACCCATCAGCCTTCTTCAAAAGGATTTGTATTCATTTACTAGGGTGACTGTTGTAGAAAAAGTGATACTGGCTAGATACTGGCTCTGTGTTTAATACTAATTCCAGCGACCTAAAATTCCACTGTAGTGGAGAAATGGTTAGACCAATCCACCTTGATTGATAAGCAGTAACTCCTTGTTTGTTTGAAAACGTGGGAAAAACAAGATTGGGAGTTTGATGACAGGGACATCTGGAGAAGAGTGGGTGGATGGGCATCTTGTAACAGGGACACAGTATGAGGTATTTGTGAAGGGTTACCCAATGCAGAGGAGACTTAGTAATCAGATGGACAAGATCAGCAGTCCTGTAGAGGTCAGTCTCTCCCTAGCCACCACAGTGTTTGCTTAGTGAGCCGATAGACAAAGGGACAATGGCAGTTTGGTAAGATGAGCTCCAAAGTGGGACTTCCCCTCCTGAAGGCTGCTTTGGCTACTGCCAGTGCTGAGAGCCCAAACTGTTGATAGCAGGGGCAAATGCTAATAAGCACTCAGTAAGGCACTATTCACTTGGGAGACGAATAAGCCACATAGGGGCAGTGATTTGTCTTCACCTGGAATAGATACTTCTTTTGGGTCCACTGTCGTGGTTCTGCCAGAAACTTCATCTATTTATTTAAGCGATATCTTGGCCACTGTCTTGATATGCCATACAACTACAAAACTAATTTAATAGCAAAAGTGATGCCATGGCCACATGGAATTCATTGTATCATACATTACTGAAGTGACTTTGCAAAACACTGGAGTGACTATAAGAATGTTATTTATCATAGCAGTGGTGAGGTTCGGATACTGTTTTCCCCAGAGTCGGAATATGAAAGATTCAGGAATCAAGGGGAGCAAGTTCTGGTAATGGTTTTTCTATTATGATACTAAATAACTCTTCTGGTAACAAGTACTGTTTCCCTCATTGCTTAGGAAAACAGAAATGACTCTAGGTATTTCAAACAGAAATTTTAATATACATAAGCAATACTGTTGGAAGGACTGGAAGAGTAAAAGGGAGAGTGTAGGCATTTCTGGAGGTGTGAAAAGAGGGTTTTTAATGCACTTTGGAAATATCTTGTATCCCGCTGCCTCTGTATCGTAGGAACACAATTGATGATTACTATGATTGTTTTGTTTAAGATTTTATTTATTTATTCATGAGAGAGAGGCAGAGACACAGGCAGAGGGAGAACCAGGCTCCCCGCAAGGAGCTCCATGTGGGACTCGATCCTGGATCCCGAGATCACACCCTGAGCTGAAGGCAGATGCTAAACCGCTGAGCCACCTAGGCATCCCTATGATTGTTTTTTTAAAAGTCAACAGTCAAAAAGAAAAAAAAAAAAATAAAAGTCAACAGTCCTTCAGATTGCTTGGAAATAGTTTTAAACAATTAGAGAAGTGGATATGATCCTATGTAGTTTCCTGTGCAGTAAAAGAGGCATTCTTCATTTAGTTCAGTGTGTTCCATTCAATGAAACTTTTTTTTTTTTCCTAAGATTTTATTTATTTGACAGAGCACAAGCAGAGGAGGGGCAGAGGGAGAGGGAGAAGCTGAGCAGGGAGCCTGATGTGGGGCTCAATCCCAGCCAGGTTCCCAGGATCATGACCTGAGCCAAATGCAGGCACTTAACCCACTGAGCCACCCAGGCGCCCCCTCAATAAAGCTTTGATTGTTATTTTTGCTTTACATATTTAACCTTAGGGCAGCCATCTGTCCTCAAAGCAAAGCAAAGAAAATACAACTTCTTTTCAGTACAATTAATCAGGAATTAGTTGTTTTCATAAATGTATAGATTTCCAGAGAAGTTGCAGAGATATAATTGTATTGTAACTTGAGCCAACATACTTTTCATATCCATGCATTTTCAACTTTCTATTGAAAGTCATTTTTTAAAAAGATTTTATGTATTTTATTTTAGGGGGGGGGTGTGAGCAGGGGCGGGGGAAAGGAAGAGAGGGAATCTTAAGCAGACTCCGCACTGAGCACAGAGCCTGACACAAGTCTCAGTCTCACCACCCTGAGATCAAAACCTGAGCCAAAACCAAGAGTTGGAGGCTTAACTGACTGAGGCACCCAGTCAGGTAAGCCAATTCTTCAACTTAGATACTTCTGTTATGTAATGACTCATGGAAAGGCACCATTGTGTATACACCTTTCCTTATGGATTTCTACACTCTGCCTCAGGTCTGTGTCTTACCTGGGCTTTAGGGTAATTGGTTCCTGCTGCCATCTATCCTGTCGATCACCAACAGAACCACTGATCTCTCTTTTCTCTACATGCTGAGATATGAAGAATATTCCTAGTTCAACTAAGATAAATAGGACTTTATCAAGAGAAACTTCACTAAAAAGCTAATGGATATATGACTAAACAGGAAAAAAAAGATGAGCAGTTCCACAATTCTTTGTGCTGAACCAATCAAAAGATTAACTGCAAAAGAACTTGTATACAGTTTATTTAGTTGATGGTTAATTTCCCCTATCTCACCCCTCATGTTCTACTACATGACAAATCATCTCAAAACTTATTGGCTTAAAACATTGACAGTCAGTTATTTTCTCCAATGGTTCGGGGGTTGACTGGATTCAGCTGGGCAGTTCTCACTTGGGATCTGTGCAGTTGCAGTCAGATGGTGTCTGTGGCCATCTCAAAGGACGGCTGATACGGGGTATTGACTAGAACATCAACGTGTAGCATCTCCATGTAGCTTGGCTTCTTCACAGGCTGAAGGCTGGTTTCCAAGAGTGTCTAAAAATGTCAGGTAAAAGCTATATTGCCTTTAATGACACTGCTGCAGAAATCCTATAGTATCATTTTCCCTGTAGTCACAGACCTACCTAGGCCCAGGGGAAGGGAACATAGACCCTATCTGTTGATAGAAGGAGAAATGTCTATATTACATTGTTAGAAGAATACATGAATGAGAGATCCTGTTGTGTGGCCATCTTGGAACACAGTCTGCCCTCTGGCCACAACAGTTTACATCCCACCTAGTAGCAAAACATACTCATCCATCTTCTCCCATTATGACATTAGCTTAATATCTAGGATCTCATCATTTAAATCAGGTCTGGGGTGGTTGAGGCAAGGCTTCTTTCATGTGACACATTAAGTACCATTCCTCTCTATCTTGACTGTGAATTAAAGAGACAAGTTAGTTGCCCTTATCTCCCAACATACACTATCAAGACAGGCATAGGATAAGTGCTATAAACCTTCACATTCAAAATGGGGGGAGAACAAGAGGCACGCAGAATTCCTAGCAATTTTAAAATCCAGCTATGCACATATTGCCACTTTCTTCATTAGGGCTCAGTCCTGCTGCCTGCAAATTATTTACAGCTGCTCTTGACTTTGTTCTCTGGGCTCTTGGTTTTGGCCTCTGAACTTTTAACATAAGTAAGCTGCAGATGAGCCCTTTCAACCTGTCTCCGGTTCATAAAAGGTAGGAGAGTCCAAAACGTCTTTTCATTTTGTAATATCTCTAGCCCATTTAGTCGTAGTGATACTTCTACTAGAACAATCCTCTGAAAAACCGTTTTCTGAGAATCTTACCGGGATTCACTTCATTAGGCAAAAATGACAACCGCAATTTTTTTTTTTTTTTAATAAACCCTTGCATTTAACCCAAACTCTACCTTGGGTTCTCCGTGAAGCTACTTGAGGGCAATGCCCTTAATATTTTTGGAAGTCCTGCTGTTTAACAATTTGTGAGGCACACTCTTAGGATGCTTAAAAGGCTTTTGTCTGAAAAATTCTCCAAGTCACCTTGGGTCTTTCTGAGCAAAAGGTTTTTCAGTAATTATTGTTTTCATCTTTAAACCACATTTTCCTGCTAGACCTATTAAAGGTAAATATTGAATAATACTTACAGTTCTAACCTCCTGATAAATTTGGTTATTGCTTTAGGAAGTTTAGATACACCCTCTGTTTTTGTAACATTTCCTGGACTCACTATTGATACTGTCACCACCTCCTCTCCCCTCTGTATATGCTCTGCTTTGGTGATCACATCTACTCCCAACCCCTTTATGAACATTCTTTCGTCTTACTCTGTCCTTGGTTCAATCATGAGCTTTCCACTCCTACTCTAAATGTCTAAAACTGAGCTCATCATTTAAACTAGTGCCCCTGACTCCTGTTTTCATCCTCAGTTTCTTAAGGTACCAGGATTCTCTGTGTCCATTAGCTCAAATTTGTTCATTGTATGTTCATATTGGTATATGGTTACCGGTTTTTTTGAGCAGTTCTGTGATTTTTGTTAAAATTTCCAACTGTAACTGTGAGCTTTTCAATTTCTTACTGTAATGCTGTCAGCTTTTGCTTTCTATATTGTGAGGTTATGGTGTATCTTCCTGGTGTATTGGTGCTCTTTACTGCTAATTATTTTTCCTTTCAAGTTTATTTTGTCATTTGTTAATACTGCCAGACCAGCTTTCTATATATATATTTTTTTGCTAGTATTTTCCTTCTATCTCCAACCATTCTAGGTCATTATTTCTTTAATTTTTAAAATATTTATTTAAATTCGAGTTAGTTAACATATATTGTATTTTATTAGTTTTAGGGGAAGAGTTCAGTGATTTATTAGTTGCATATAACACCCAATGCTCATTACTTCAAGTGTCCTCCTTAATGCCCATCACCCAGTTACCCCGCCTCACACCCTCTTTAATTTTTTTACATGATATAAAGCTAGACTTGTTTTGATTGATAAAATCTCTTTCCATAAGTATTACTGGTATATTTGGACTTCTTTTTAAAATATATATATATTTGACAGCACAAGCAGGGGGAGCAGCAGGGAGAGGGAGAAGGCCCCCCCACAGGGAGTCTGATGGGGTGGGGGGCTAGATCCCAGGACCTTGAGATCCTAACCTGTGCCTGATCCAGACGATTAACAACTGAGCCACCCAGGCACCCTAGACTTATTTATTTTTTAAGTTTAAGATAGTTTTATTAATCCAAAAATACCACCCTACATTTGCAAATCTTGAGGTCCTTAAGGATAAAAAATTCTTACAGAAACTGTAAGAAGGCACAGATGTGCTTACTCATTGAGGTTGCAGACAGAAACCCGCAGAAGAAGGACCTAAAACAATGACGACCAGGAAGAAGAAGACGACAACAAAAAGCCTTTCTGAAAGTACTATACAAATGGATATTTTGGATGAAGGGAAACTTCTTGCTCATCATTGAACTAAAATCTTGGCTTATGTTCATCTTATTAAACAAAAACTATGTTCCCCAAATATTTACAAATTCAGCTACTAAAATTCCTTTATTTTTTTTTTAAAGATTTATTTATTTATTTATTTATTTATTTATTTATTTATTTATTTATTTATTTATTTATTTATGATAGAGAGAGAGAGAGAGAGAGAGGCAGAGACACAGGAGGAGGGAGAAGCAGGCTCCATGCTGGGAGTCTGATGTGGGACTCGATCCCGGGACTCCAGGATCACGCCCTGGGCCAAAGGCAGGTGCTAAACCGCTGAGCCACCCAGGGATCCCCTAAAATTCCTTTAAAGATCTTTCGGTGGTTCCATAGTAAGGGCCTCCTGAAGTGCACCTATGTGGGGCTGCACACTGTCACTTACCTTTTGTATTTGTCATACCTTTGTTTGTCCTTGCTTGCTTTTTATTGGATTGAACAAGGTGTAATATTAGTTTTTTCTAATCCTCCTTTTATCCCACTACTCGTTGGGAAGTTGCACGTATTATTTCTATTTTATATTATTACCTTTAAACTAATAAATGCCTATTTGATTTATAAAGTCTAAAATACCAGGATTGGGGCGCCTGGGTGGCTCACTCAGTCATTAAGCATCTGACTCCTGATTTTGGCTCAGGTCATGATCTCAGGGTAATAAGATTGAGCCCTGCATTGGGCTCATGCTGAGCATGGATCCCCCTTGGGATTCTCTCTCTCCCACTCCCTCTGTCCGTCTGTCCCTCCCCGCCCTCTAAAACAATCAGGATTATTCAGATCCTGAGTAAAAGGATCTTAAGAACACTTAAATTCTGATCTCCCTCCTCTCGTCTTCCTTGTCCTTATTCTCTAACATATTAGCTTCACATTGTTTTAAACCATTCCCCAGAGTATTTATTATTACACGAAATAGCCCATGTTTTCATCCCCATCATTATTTATTAGGTGTTTGGAACTTTCATTTCTTCCTAGATCCTACTCTTTCTTTTAGGATTCAGTTTCCTATTTAATGAAGCAAATTTTTGAGTCATTCTTTCACAAAGATCTAATAGTGGTAAATGCTCACCTTCTGACTCACAGTGTTGTTTGGCTTTAATTCTTAATTGGTACTTAGCTGAGTGCAGATTCTAGGCTGACAGCTATTTTCCCTGAGCACTTTGAAAGGTGTAATTTTATTCTATCCTCTTGGAGATGGAAGTCAGCTGTCAGCATATTGCTTTTTCTTCGTAGGTCATCTGTTTTCTTTTTTCTCTGAATGCTTTCAGGATATTCCTCTATAACTTATGTTTGGTAATTTTTATCACTATACGTCTAGGTATGGATTTTGTTTTGGTCTTTCTTGAGATATGGTATACTTTCTTCAGTCTAAAGACTCAAGTCTTCCATTCTACAAATTCTCATTCATTCTCTTCCATGCTTGCCTGTTCCTCATTCTCCTTCTTCTCTTAGGAATTTCTATTCCTGCCTGTCCTCATTCTCTCAGCCATATCTCTTAGCTCCTTTTTTGTGTTGTTTTTTTTTTTCATCTCTTTCATCCCTCTGTGCCTGAATAATTTCCTTCTGAATGATTTCCTCAGATTTTATTTTCACCAATTCTTTCTTTCCCCAATTGTAATTAATCATTTAAAAATACAGAATACCTTCACATTGCTTAAAAATAACTCAAAAGGCAAAAAAGGATACATAGTGAGTGAAAATTCTTTTTCTCGTCTGTTTTACCTCAGCTGTTTTATTCTCCTCTTCAAGGATAACCAACATTAACCACTGTAGATTCTCTCTAGTTTATACTTTGTACTGCTCAATTTAAAGAGACTAGATAGTAAGCTATTTAAGGGTAGCAGCCCTTTCAATTTTTAATATATCCCCACCCCACACAAGAGTTAACATGTGATAAGTGCAGAAATAAACGATTGGAAAGAACCTGGCTACCTGAATCCTAATGCCATGATTACATAGTTACAGGGGTACAGAGTTTGAGCCCCAAATGTGCAAGGTTAGGAATTTTATCAGTTTACTGAAACGTTCTCTGACTCACAGTAATCAAATTGAGAACAAAGTGAGCTGATATATCAGAATACCCATTTATTTATTTACATTGAAATCAGTAACAACTGAAATATTTATAAACTGGATGACTCTTAGTGGAAAATTCACATTGAAAACTAAATTATCACCAAGTTTTCTTGCTGACTCGGGGTAGGGGGTTGCGGGCTTCAAGCTAAAGTAATCTCTTTTCTTTTCTACAGCTTCATCTGCCACGGTCAGCTGTGCCCCTATGTAGTGAAATTCTTTTCCTTTAATCCCTTTTCCAAAGTTCTATACAGACTACTCTACTTTTTGTTGACTATGTCACTTCTGATAGTTATCTCAAAATTTTGAAACACAACTGGACAGACATCAGTGTTGTTTACATTGCTTTCATTACATTTTCCTAAGGAGATATCTTGATGACTTTGATTAGCACTGGATGCTCACTAAGGTTTTATCTGCTGTATATTTGCAAACCATATCTTAGGATAAATATTCATCTTATGTGTTGCATATACCTCCTAGAGGCATCTTGGGTAGAAACATGGACACTGGAACCATCTTTTCTGGGTTTAAATCATTGCTCTTTTACTTCCCAGGCTGACTCCAAAGAGACTGAGATTATAACCATTATATTATGATGCTTACATGCCAATGTAGAAAATACACTGAAGGCTAATGACCCAGATAAAAGGCTGAGTGAAAAGTAGAGTATATAGTATTGTAACTTTCTTACAAAATTAACAGAAAGCTGTAATATTTGCCAGAATATTTTCATTGGGGATCCCTGGGTGGCGCAGCGGTTTGGCACCTGCCTTTGGCCCAGGGCGCGATCCTGGAGACCCAGGATCGAATCCCACATCGGGCTCCCGGTACATGGAGCCTGCTTCTCCCTCTGCCTGTGTCTCTGCCTCTCTCTCTCTCTGTAACTATCATAAATAAATAAAAATTAAAAAAAAAAAGAATATTTTCATTGTATGTACGTATATCTCTAACACATCTGTAAATCATATAATCTGTTCCTTTAACTATTGGAATTATATTTTCCTTCTATAGAATTATTTTTATAATTACAAATGTAGTCATTAAAACTACCTATAAACTCTCCTGGTCCTATCACCAGCTTTAGAAAAAAAAGATTTCCAGTATTCTGAGTAGATCAATTTTAAGTATTTATTTTGGCCAAACAACTCAAAAGTTCCTGTATTTAATACTTCTATCTAATTTGTATAGTCAGCTTGCAAAGTTTTTTGTCCCTGAAAAGAAAACAGAAACATAAAATTTGTCTAATTTATTTAAATTGTTTAATTTTCTTCTTACCAGTTTTATTTTATTTATTTTTTTAATATTTTATTTTTTTTATTCATGAGAGACACAGAGAAAGGCAGAGACAGGCAGAGGGAGAAGCAGGCTCCATGCAGGGAGCCAGATGTGGGACTCGATCCCGGGTCTCCAGGATCATACCCTGGGCTGAAGGCAGTGCTAAACTGCTGAGCCACCCGGGCTGCCCATCCAGTTTTAATTACATATGGTGTTCTTTCAAAATTTAGAGCTGATGAATATCTTTCATTTGCATAGCTGATTTCACCAAATTACCTATAGAAAACTTTTTTTTTTTTTTAAAGATTTTATTTATTTACTCATGAGAGACACAGAGAGAGAGGCAGAGACACAGGCAGAGGGAAAAGCAGGCTCCATGCCAGGAGCCTGATGTGGGACTCTATCCTGGGTCTCTAGGATCACGCCCCAGGGTGAAGGCAGCACTAAACCGCTGAGCCACCCAGGCTGCCCTGATTTTAATTTTACTTGTAGTAAGTGACCAAAAAAATTTAAGATGATACTCTAAGATCTAAGATTTTTTTCCTGGAGAGTGTTTCCTCATTGTTGATTGGATACATTTGCACCCAGTTTATCAGTGATATAATTTAAATTATCATCAGCAAAATCCAGTATTGTCCAGGTGCATCACTGTATTAAAATAAGAGCAGATCTTCAGGAATCAGAATGACAGGAAGTTGAATACTAGTTTCATCCATTTACTAACTCTGTCACCAAGATAGGCTAACCTTTTTGTATCTGTTTCTTGATCTAGAAAATGGGAGTTTGTAACAGTTGCTTTATTAGATTGCAGAGATTAGAGATAGCATTTGTTCAGTCCATGGCACTGGTCAGATGCTGAATAAATTATATTCTCTCCAATAATGATGTAACAAGCAGCTCATAATAATAATTAACCTTTGAGTCAGTTCTTAGCTTTAGAGAATATAAAATGAGTTTCTCAAATAATTCTGTAAACATTTTCATTCATGTAATTACTTTTTTAATCTAATATTTTATTGTGGTAAAACACACCATAAAATTTACCATCTTTACCAGTTCTAAGTGTACTTAAAAAGTGAATTAATGTGGTATTAAATATACAGCCATTACACCATCATCTCCGTAACTTTCAACTCTATAACTTTCATCCATCTCTATAATTGAAAGTGTATTCCCATTAACTCATTTCCCAATCCCCCAGTCTCTGACAGCCACCATTTTAATGTCTATGATTTTGACTACTCTAAGTTTATACACAAAAGAGTTGAAAACAGGATCTCAAAGACATATTTCTATACCCATGTTTATAGCAGCACTATTCATAATACGTAAAACATGAAAACAACCCAAGTGTTCATCAATAGTTGAAGAGATAGGCATTATAGTGTAATACATACAGTGGAATATTATTCAGCCTTAAAAAGGAAGGAAATTCTGACATATGCTATAGCATGGATGAACCTTGAGGACATTATACTAAGTAAAATGAGCCATGTAATTACTTTTTAAATTTATTGATTTTTTTTCACACTCTCAAAAACTATTTTAAATATTATATTAATTTAAAACTGTCTTGCCAGCAGGAAACATAATATGTTCAGTTCTGTGGAATAGAAGTTATAATTTATAAATATCCAAGAATATACTTTCTTCTTTTGAATTTCTAGAATTAAATATTAAACTTGAATATTCTAGACATCTTTTCCTGATCCTTAGTCTATTGCTTTATTTTTCCTAAATAGGAGAAAATCTTTGAATTTTTAAAATTCTAATTTAAAAATTAGTTCATTTTTAGTGCATTGTTAGATTTTTAATTTTAGTCAGATTATTCTATTAACTTTTATCTTTTTAAAAAATTTGAGTGGTTGGGGTACCTGGGTAGCTTAGTTGGTTAAGCATCCCACTTTTTTTTTTTAAATTTTTTTATTTATTTATGATAGTCACACAAGAGAGAGAGAGGCAGAGACACAGGCAGAGGGAGAAGCAGGCTCCATGCACCGGGAGCCCGATGTGGGATTCGATCCCGGGTCTCCAGGATCGCGCCCTGGGCCAAAGGCAGGCGCTAAACAGCTGCGCCACCCAGGGATCCCCAGCATCCCACTTTTGATTTCAGATCAGGTCATGATCTCAGGGTTGTGAGATTGAGCCCCGAGTCAGGCTCCTTGCTGGGCATGGAGCCTGCTTAGGATTGACACTCTATCTCTCTCCCTCTGCCCCTCCCTATCCCCTTCAAAAAAATTGAGTGGATAGTCTTTCTTTTTTCTTAAAGAGAACTATAGATATTGGGCAAGATGGAAATTGTGTAATTCAGATTAACATGTTTTTTACTTAATGCTAATTGCTCAGATAAAAAAGAAAACTCAAAAGTACTTCTGTGGTTAAGTATCAGGAGGTCTAGTGAGTGTTGGCTCTGCTACTGACTTCCTCTGTGGCTTTGAGAAAGCTATAACAACTACAAAGATTGAGTGTTTGAACAGACACAAACAGTTTACCAGAAGCATTTGGTAAAAGCAAATTAAAGAGTTTCTTTGGTTACCTTTAACATTCTTTAACTATTTTATTTACTTTTTTAAAAGTTTTATCCATTTATTTGAGAGACAGTACGCACCCATGGGGGTGGGCAGAGGGAGAAGCAGATTCCCTACTGAGCAGGGATCCTGATACTGGGCTCCATCCCAGGATGCTGAGATCATGACCTGAGCTGAAGGCAGATGCTTAACCAACTGAGCCACTCAGGCGCTCCTGAAAATCTTCAATTATTTTAAAAGAACTTTATTCCATTTGATTTTGTAAAATCATTTAGAGGCACGAATGATAGTGGTTATCCGTTTTATTAGTGGAAAAAGCATGGGCTCCAGAGTTAAACCAATAGAGATTTAGATACCTACCACCACTCTGTGTAATCTTAGGCAAGTGTTTTATAACTCTGGCCCTTGGTTTCTGTATCTGAAAACTGGTTTCATAACAGCTAAGGTTTATTGACATGTGCATCTTAGATATTTTATGTAGTTCATATAATAACCTTATACGGTAAATACTACTCTCTCCTCATTTCACAGGTGAGGAGCGGAGGTGCAGAAAAGCAGGTAATTTGATCAAGGTCACATAACTAAATTTGTGGTCTTAAAAGAATTAGAGATGAGGTATGTAATATGTATGTCAAGCAGTGTCAGACTCTGAGTAAGTCTTTAGCAAGACATTATATGTTATTGTTGATGCTGTTCTAAAAGAAACCAAAGTGAATTCAGATCAGACTTAGTTTATAAATAATCTATAAGCTGAGGATCAAACACTATTTCAGATGTCTGTTCCCAGTTCTGATTCCAGAACTCTAAAGTGAACTTTCTAAATTATAAACAACTTGAAGAGAGGCACTCATGTCTTTTAATTTTCTCTTATATTCCATAGCTTTTATATAATACACATTTGAAAAGATAGTATGCATTTAATAAGTACTTATTAATGATTATGAATTTCTCTTGAAAGGTCAAATGTGGATGTATTTATAAGTTAAAAACAGCCGTTTTCTGAAAAGTACTTCATTTCCTTTAAGGGCTAATTCTTTATTATTTTAAAAATTGCCATTGGAGGGTAATTTTAGGACTTTCATTATAAAAAGTCTTTTGTTTTCACATTGGTGTAAGAAAAAAAATGAGAAAGCTATAGAGAAGGCTGACCTCTCAAGAATTTCTGTGTGGGGAATTACAAAGGCATGGAAGTCCATAAACCATTTCTCCATTTATTTTTTTTTGTATATTTGCAACAAGCTGTACTTCTAGTTAGTGAAAGTTGGCAATTTTTTTTTATTTGGTACCAGACCAAATTCCATTCTCATCAACTCAGAGTTCGTAGGACAAAATGAAATCTAAATTCGACCCTAAATTGAGTATATTTTAGTAAAGATGATCTAGTCTACCTGGGACTCATAATGAAATCTAAATTCAACCCTAAATTGAATGTATTTTAATAAAGATGATCTAGTCTATTTGGGACTCAGTTTACCTCAGAATAGTCTTTAAGAATAGTAAATTTTATCACAAATCCTATAATGTATATCCTAGGGTTAAAAAATAGCTTGTATTGTTTTTGTCTGATTGCAACAGTAACATATCTGTGAGTGATGCTGGTATACCAATATGCCTTTCTTCATTAGAATATAATTTGGTGATATTTTGTCAGATAACCAGATCTTTACATGTGGAGCAAATGACTTCTTCTTAGAAACCTAAAATTCATGTGTTTCATCACTGGAGTAACTTGTAAACTTGTTTGTTTACAAGTAGCAGTTAACAAGTGGGAAGGGATTGTCAAATGGGTAACAATGAGATATTTTTTTCCTCCCTTATCTTCCTGTGCTTGGTCAGGTTTTTTTTTTTTTTTTTTTTTTTTTCTTCTTTCACAAGTTGTTTAGAATTATGATGCTTTGGTCTACCATGCATCTTTGTCTTTTGTTCACTGCTGTATCCAAGGGCCTGGAACAGTGCTTGCCTCATAGTAGGTCCCAAATATTTGTTGAATGAGAGAATAAAGGGTCTCTTGTTTCTGCTCTTGGGCATTTTTGGATGCTCCAAGCATCTTGCTTTTTTACTTACCAGATACATTCTGAGGTTTAGACCTTATTATCCACTAGATTTTGAGTCATCCACTGGATTCTGTATTATATGGTGTGATATTATTTATAGTGACAAGTGTGCTTTGTGATGATAAGAGGGAAAGAACTTACAGGCTGACAATGTAGTCCACTATAGAGACAGAAAGTAGATTAGTGGTTGCCTGGAGCTGGGATTGGAGGTGAGAACAGAAAGTGACTGCAAATGGGCAATAGGAATCTGTTTCAGTTGAGGGAAATGCTTTTGGATTGTGGTGATCATTGTACCGCTCTGTAAACTTGCTAAAAATCATTGAGTTGTTACAATGAGTGAATTTATGGTATGTAAAATGTACCTCAGTAAAATTGTTTAAAAAATAAATAAAACCAGGTTGGGAGTTTAAAATTTTTGGAAAAATTGGAAAACTAGAATGATGTAATTCTTTTATTTCTTACTTTAGATATGACTTTTTGCTGTCGATAAATGACTAACTTACCTAAAGCCAATTTTTCTGTGAATTATTTCAGGCCAGAAACGTGAATTTTATTCTCTGGAAAAGTAACTTTCTTTTGTGATACTAGCTTGGAATTTATTAAGGCTCTTTAATATAAAACATCTTGTTACAGCTAATTTCCTTACCCTCTTTTATGGAAGTAATCCAAAGCTAGAAAAATGAATAGATGTATATTATTCCACATTGCAGATAATCTGTTTACATTTGGTTACACAATTAGGACACCCAATTTTTTTCCATTGCCTTTCAGAAAGATTAGTTTAACTTACCTAAATTGCTTCATTTTCATTTTAAGTGAATTATTTATGGATTCTAATGTATAATCTTCCCCTCTCCCCCCACCTTTTCTGTTGTTGTTAGGAAATTATTTGTATTCTAAAATTACTTGTTGGGAGAAAAAAATGTTTCCATAAAACTAGTATTCTTGTGCAGATTTTTGTATTCTGTAAGGGTCTCCTTGCAAGGAGTAAAACCCCTTAAAAAATGTGACAGTGTCCTGAAACATTATTTATAAAAGCTTTCCCACAAGTCTAATAAAAGCCAAATAGCTTAAGATCTAATTAAGGTTATTGAGATCAGTTAACTAAAGTCCGAAGCTGTCAAGCATTGGCAAGGATGTGAGGACCTAGAGACATTGGAATTAAAAAGCACTTGTATTTTAAGAATTGAGGTGGCTTGATTTCTCAGATCATTGTACAGTTATTCTGTGACTTGAAACCATTAGATGATAATAGTTATTGTGACTCTTATAATTGAGAATATAGTGCTGGCTTGGCTGTAGGTCAGACTCTGTTCTAAAGACTTAAGGAATTCCTTTGATTCTGATAAGTATCTTGTGAAGTAAGGACTACTACCATCGTCATTTAGCAGATAAAGGAAAATAAGTGGCACAGAACTCACCCCGGGTCACACAGCTAGAAAACCCAGACAGGCAGGCATGGCTATCATCACTACACCAAAGTAAAAATACCTTTCCTTTTCTTTTTTTCAAAAGCTTAAAAAAAAAAAAAAATTCATCCTCAAAGGACTCAAAAATTCTTGGTATAAGAAAATAAAAATTAATACTCTATACTGCTAGATGGAGAAATATGTTTTTCCATTTCCTTCTTTATTTTTATATTTTCCTTGTTCCCACTTGTATTTTTATGTTTGTTATTTATATATTTATATTTTTATGTCCTTTGTCTTCCTTTCCATTGCTACTTTTTTTTTTTTACTTTTTTCAGTGTTACTCTCAATGATTGACATGCTCTGATTACTCATGCTTTTTCATACTATGCTAGGCTGATAGTTCAAACAATATTATTTGAATTTAGAAATCTTTTATTAGGATTTCTTTTGTGTCTGGTAGTTTAATCAGTTGTCCACTGGGATTGGTTGAACATTCTGTGGGAACTCTTCAAGCATTACCTGCTGCTTTTAAAAGGTATGAAGTGTAAATACACCTCACATTTCTATCTGCCTTTTGAGAAATCTGCTTTATTATAACTCAAAAGGTAAATTTCCTGTAAGAATGCTTACGGTTGGCTAAATGGTGATGTAAGTATCAGTATAAATAAGCAAAAGTATTTTAATAAATTGATCTCTGTTGAACTATACTGATCATACAATAAGTGATCTCACAGTATGGATATGTTCAAGGTATTATTATTTTTTTTAAATCATTCATTCCCATTCTTTTGTTTTTATTTTATTTTTAGGATTTTGGCCCCTAACAGTAATTATCAAGATGTTGAGACCCTCTATAACTTCCTAATCAAGTATGAGGTAGGAGAAATATTTTTAAATGTTTATCATATTTCCACCATAAACAAATTTTACTATAAATAAACATAATAGAGGTCTAAAACCATCAGAATGGCATTTGCTTTAAATCTATAAGTCCCGCAGAAGTTTGTCAAAGACATATTAAACTTTTTCTTTCATTCATAAAATGAAAACTTAGAGTCCTAAACTAAGACACCTTCTCCAGCACAGAATTGTTTCTCATTAGAGGTGTGGTTGGCCTTCCAGACGTGCTGTTTCTCCAGTGTGTGGAACGCTGCAGAGTGTTTGGCATCGCTGCTGCTCACATACTAAATCCCAATATCTGAGTCACTGTGACAACCAAAAATATTCTGCTGCCCCACTCAGCTTACAGACCCAGATGGTTCCTAGGGAGAAAGAGCCACCTCTGTTTGAGAACCAGCGATTAGTGAAAAGGAAAGTTCTAATTCCGTTTCCTCCGTAGCAATAGCACAGACCCTGGTGTGACAGCTGAGCTGTGGTGAGGCTCTGGTGTTTTGTGACTTTAACTTGCAAGCTTTCCTCATCAGTGCTGATCCAGGGAGAGTATTCTGTTGATCTTCAGTTTCTCCACCCATGTTCCTGTATGTTCTTTCTTTTCAAGTGTGTGTGTGTGTGTGTGTGTGTGTAAGTTTCTAAATACTCCAAAGGAAGGAATGTGACATATATTCAGGTCCCACATTTCTTATGGAGTGAAGCTTTTAAAAATATATTCACTTTTATTTCTGGTTTGCTCTTCTTTTAACTCTTTGTATGTAACACCTTACATTAAGAACACAGACTGGGGTCAAACTACCTTTCAAAAATGTTAGTTCTACCCCATATTAACTGTGTGCTCATAGAAGAGTTAATTTATTTCTCTTTGTCTCAGTTTCTTTATCTGTAAAATGGGAAGAATATTAGTAGATAAATTATAGATCTAATCCTTTATTTAAAGACAAAATAGCTTAATGTATATGAAGTACCAGACACAGTTAAGTGTTCAGTAGTGTTAACCTATTTTATGTAAAGAATAGTGTTTATGTGTGCTTTTTTAGAAAATCAGCCTTAACACTGTACTAACCACATGATGTGCTTATTAAAAGGATTTCTTCTTTGGGGATGATTTGTATAATTATTTCATCATATTTTTGAATTTTAAATGGAATCATCCTAACAATTAAAATATATTTGTGGAAACAGTAGGACAACTTTAAAATCACATAGCCTGGAAAAATCTGGGACACGGATCTTTTTTGAGTTTAGTGCTTTCTATTGCTGAGAGTATTGGGAGAAAATGTCTAACTTATTACGTATAAGATTCTGTGGATCTGATTCCCAGATTTTTAAAATCCTTTCTCTGAGCAGCACTTTCCCCTCTCAGAACAGTTACTACTTGGAGGAGGTATTTCTTACATCATAAACATCACATTTGAGACCATCCAAATCTTTCAGATGTTTAGCTATTTTAACGCTTAACCTTTGCCTTTCGTTCTTGAATTTTTAAGAATTAAAAATAATATAGCCATTTCTAGTACCTGGCATCCATTATAAGGAGCACAACAAAAATTGAGAACACCAATTCCACAATCAATTCTGTAGTCACACTGCTGTTTACTGACAGAGGCATCTTGTAGCTATTTGTTCCCTGGGAGTTAAAATTATATGCTTGAGCACAGAAATGATATTTAACAGTGTAGTTTAAAATGTCCCAATATGAGTAATTAAAAATGTATCAAAACTGATGAGTATGATGAAAAGAGCTTTTTCAGGCTAGACCCTGTGATGTGTGTCATGAATTTGTGCCTCAGTTTAGCAGTGCCTTTATTAGTAGTAAATTAGCTGCCTACTTTTTGGTCATCTCCTGTGATCTGCAGCCACAGCTCCCTTATACCTCAACTGTGATCTGGGTTAAGTGTCCAAATGTATGAGGATGATTGCTTGGAAAAGTAAAGCTATATCTAGATACTTTTTTCTTCTTAAAATCTAAAGGCTTAAGGAACTATTTTATATGACATATTTTTTATTCACATCAGGTTCAAGACCACTTCTTTAGCCAATTTTTCTTAACGTTTGACAGAGAACAAATTATTTCTTCATCCTTTGATCAAACATTTGCAAGGTTGTTGGCATTTACTGACCTTAAGTTTGGATACATCATAGGTCCTGGCATATTGGGGCAATAGCGAAAATTATCAGTGTTGTTGACATGAAAGTAAAACATATAAAGAAATAGGAATTGGACTGGTTGACAGTCTAAATATATATCTTAAACATTTTTAGATCTTTTAATAAAAATTATAAAGTACCTAAAAATTAATTGTAATTATATACTAATTTGTATGTCATCAAATATAATATTAAATATTTTATCAAGTTAAATAACATTAAACATATATAAATATATAATCCTAATTTTAATTTTTAAATTTTATTTATTTATTTATTCATGATTGACAGAGAGAGAGGCAGAGACACAGGCAGAGGGAGAAGCAGGCTCCATGCGGGGAGCCCGATGTGGGACTCGATCCTGGGTCCCCAGGATCAGGCCCTGGGCTGAAGGCGGCAGTAAACCACTGAGCCACCTGGGCTGTCCTATAATCCTAATTTTAAACAAAAATGTAGGATTATATATTTAAAATATTGTATTCAAAAATTATAGGGGTGCCTATGTGGTTCAGTTGGTTGAGTGTCTCTCTGACTCTTGGTTTTGGCTCAGGTCATGATCCTCAGGGTCAGGAGATCAAGCCACATGTTGGGTTCTGTGCTTAGCATGGAGTCTGCTTGAGATTCTCTCTCTTCTTTTCCTGCTTGCACAGGTACATGCATGCACTCTCTTTCTCTCTCTCTCTTGCTCTCTCAAAAAATAAATAAATCTTTAAAAAAATTAAAACTATGTATTTTTAATCTTTAGTGAATGGAAACATTTTCTACACAATATGGTAATTTCTTCACCAAAAAATGTATACCAGCTATCTAAATATTTTTTAAAGTAGATTGAACAGAAGATAGTTTCATTTAGTTTTCCATCACTAACTCAGAAATTCTGGACATATTTGTTGCTATTTGTTGAGTTAGCTGATAAAAAGAATTTATTATCCAGATTCTTCCCTGTACATAAGTAGAATATAGCTAAATCAATAGTAAACCTCAAGAAATACAGGATTCCATCACCATGTCCTCCAAATGTGTGCCATGACTAGTCTTTGTGTGATTGAGGATTTATTTTAAGTATTGTATTATTTTAAGTTATATCTCTGAATTATGATATTTATGGCCTTAAACATATTAAAAATTTAGACCTTGATAGTCTGAAAAAGACATTTCTTTAGAAAATGTCTGTAAACTAAACTTTTTCCTAAACAGATAGACCTTCTTGAAGACTTTATAAACTTAGTATTTAAATGAAAATGAAAGTTCATCAGTAATAATTTCTGGAAGTGTCAGCCATAGTATTCAGATGTTGTTAGAGTTGAATGCTTTACGTTTTTCTTTCAGCTTGAATTATTTATAATGTTCAGGATAAAAACAAGATGTGGCTGCTTCTGCTTTTAAAATAGTCTACCTCTATGACCCCAAATCTACTCCAATCCTTTAAATATAGTCATTTTAACTTTTTAACATTTGCTTTCTTTTTTTTTTTTTTAAGAAAAGAAATACTGAATATGTACGTTAGAAATCTTCTAAGACTCTAGGCTAATTGAAGCCTGAATCTATTGATAAGAGCCAGTGGAGTAAAATTTAGTGTTTCCTGGAGTACACATTTTTTTTTCTTTCCACTTGATCTACAAAGTAATTGTCTTTTTTGTTGAGATTCCCACTCACCCCAGGAACCTAATCAGTTCTTCTGGTTCTATGAACAGATTAAGTTGTAACAATAGGACTAGTAATTATACATGCAATTTAGTGTTAGCCTAGCATTGTGATCACTGAACTTGTGATTGTTCTTTTTATGCAAATATGAGAAACTTGACATTTTGCACCTTCAGAGTATGGGTCATTCTACTTGTGTGCATTTAACTTCATATGTATTCTTAACAATCACATCTTGATTCTTTTCAGGTAAATAAAAATATCCAGTTCACTCCCCAGGAACTTTATGATTGTGTTTCACAGTCCGAGTATCGGTAAGTCCCATCTGTATTATAGATAATGCTGTTGTAAGTTTTTACTGTATACAGCACCAGTTGGTGTGCTGGTGAAGGATTCTTTTTATGTCTTCACTACACTATGATTTTTTCACCTTTATTAATATGGAATAGTTCATACATACCAAAAGAGCTCTGTGGTTGTGTGTGTGTGTGTGTGTACACGCATATATAAAGACAGGTATAAAGTTTAAAGTGATTCTTAAATTTGTGGCCCCAAGACTCCTTTATATTTTACAAAATTGTTGAAGACCCCAAAGACCTTTTGTTTATGTAGGTTGTATCTATCTACAGTTGCCATATTAGAAATTAGAATTAAATGTATGTTCATTTCAAAATAATAACTAATTACATGTTAAGATAAGGAACATATAATTATGAAAATAATTTTTCCCAAACAAAAAGAGATCCTACATTTTTGCAGATCTCTTAAAGCCTGGCGTAATGGTAGACAAATGGGTTCTGATAGTTGCTTTTGAATTTAGTTTGTTTTAGTAATCACGTGTCATGTATCACTGGAAAACTATTGTACGTTCTTGCAAGAATGAGAATGCAAAAGGCAGATCGTGTCTTAGTCTTATTATGAAAATAGTTTTGACCTTTTTGACCTCACAGACCCCTTGAAAGCCTCTTATTTTCCCCAGACCATAATTTGAAGACAAACTAGTATAAAGAATACTCATGCCTACCATTCAGTTGACAAAATAGACCTTTACCCATCTCTATGTATATTCTCCCTTCCATCCTCTCCTTAGAGATTTTGTGTTTATAATTCTCATCTTTATGAATATATGTATCCATAAAAATGTTGACTAGTTTCACCTGTACTTAATAGCATCATATATTTTCTTTTAAAAAATAGTTTATAGTATTCATATGTAACAAGAAAGAAGAAGCAGTATAAATATGATTCTTTAATATACAGGGTGTGTGTGAAGCCTGCTAATCCTGAGCCCAGGCAAACAAATTCATGAGGAACAAAACCCACTTAATGTTGTCAGTGTTGCCCTCCAGTCTCATACTCCCCCTTCTCACCATTCTTTTTTTGACTCCACGTCAAGATTCATTTTGAGGCATGGAGCAGCAGTTGGTTTGCAGTCAGTCCTGTGCTATGCAAAATCATGCAAGAAAAAGGCTCTTGGGAAAAATGGGTCTGAGGCATATCACTCAAAAACTTAATAAGACATACATTTAAAAAGAAGGTAGGAACCAAATTAAAATAGCATCAGTTTTACACGTGTTAAATGGTTAAGAAATATGTAAATGTGTCAATAAATCTGACACTTTTTATTGAAAAAGAGGTGAAATTTGCTTGTGGAGGTGGTACTTGGAAGGGTTGCAGGTTGTGGATTAATGTGATGATGTGGAAGGAAAGTTATCTGAAATTGAATGTAAAGTTGCAACACCAATTGTGAATGGTACACATATTTAAAGTATGTGCATGTGTGTGTTTTGTGTATTCCTAAGTAGCTTGGTTCTGCTGGGTAGTTTTCTCTGTTCATCTAGTGGTTCTTACTGCTGAAATTTTATATAGGAAAATGTGAAATTTGCATCATGCTCAATTTGTTATTTAATATATCAGCGATGTTGGAACAGATTCATGTGTTCAAAACAAGTGCTATAGCAGAAATGTCTGTAGTTTCACTGCTTTATAATATGCCACTTCTATCACTAAACCACAGCTTATTTGCTATTTTTAAATTACACATATCTCTGTATTACTATAAAATTTTATGAGCAGATGCAGTGAGTGTTAACTGTCAAGGTACTTCTGTTAAACTCTAGATTGATAAATTTATTTGATATCAAGACACAGGGATTGATAATTGTACACAAATGTTACTATTACTCATTAGGTTAAAATAAGTTTTCCAAAAAATCTAAAACCATTGGACATACATAGTCTGTTGTAGCTAGGGGTAAAAATTATTTTTTTTTACCTTAATCTTCCAGACTGTCCATCACTTATACTCTTATTATAGATCTTTACTGATATGCCACATTTAAAAGTTTGTGTACATGAGATTTGTGTCAAAAATACATTTGTTGGAGGTTGGGGCGCCTGGGTGGCTCAGTTGGTTAAGTGTCCAACTCTTGATTTCTGCTCAAGTCACAATCTCAGGGTCCTGAGATTAAGCCCCACCTTGGGCTCTGTGCTGGATGTAGAGCCTGCTTGAGATTCTCTCTCCCCCTCTCCCTCTGCTCCTCCCTCATCCCTGCTTGCTAACTCTCACTCTCTCCCCCTCCCTCCGTTCCCTCCATTAATTAATTAATTAATTAACATCTGTCAAATTCAGTAATACATTAAGAAAATCATTCACCACAATCACATGAGATTTATTCCTGGCTTGTGAGGGTGGTTCAGTATTTGCAAGTCAACTTAATACATCACAACAATAAGAGAAGAAAGGATAAGAACTGTATGATTATTTCAATACAGGATACAAAATCAATATACAGCAGTCTGTTGCATTTCTATACACTTATGAAGCAACAGAAAGTGAAATTAAGAAAATAATCCTTAAAAAAATCCCATTTATAGTTGCACCAAAAACTGTAAGGTACCTAGGAATAAACCTAACCAAAGAGGTGAAAGACCTATACGCTGAAAACTGTAAAACATTCATGAAAGAAATTGAAGATGACACAAAGAAATGGAAAGACATTCCATGCTCATGGATTAGAAGAACAAATATTGTTAAAATGTCTACATTACCCAAAACAATCTACACATTTAATACAATCCCTATCAAAATACCAGCAGCATTTTTCACAGAATTGGAACAAACAAAATTTGTATAGAACTGCAAAAGACCCCAAATAACCAAAGTAATCTTTAAAAAGAAAAGCATAGCTGAAGGAATCACAGTTTCAGACTTCAAGTTTTATTACAAGGCTCTAGTGATCAAAACAGTATGGTACTGCACAGAAACAGACACATAGATCAATGGAACAGAATAGAAAACCCAGAAATGAATCCACAATTGTATGGTCAATTATTCTTCGACAAAGCAGGAAAGAATGTCCAGTAGGGAAAAGTCTTACCAATAAATGGTGTTGGAAAAACTGGACCACTTTCTTACATCATACATAAAAATAAATTCAAAATGGATTAAAGACCTAAATGTGAGACAGGGAGCCATAAAAATCCTAGAAGAGAGCACAGGCAGCAATTTCTCTGACACTGACCTTAGCAATGTTTTTCTGTAGATATGTCTCCTGAGGCAAGGGAAACAAAAGCAAAAATAAAGTATTGGGACTACTTCAAAATAAAAAGATTCTGACAGCAAAAGAAACAATTAACAAAGCAGTGTACTGAAGAGGAGAAGATATTTGCAAATGACATATTGATAAAGTATTAGTATCCAAAGTATATAAAGAACTTATAAAACTTAATACCCCAAAACCAAATAATCCAAATTTTTAAAAAGATTTTTATTTATTTATTCATGAGAGACACACACACACACACAGAGGCAGAAACACAGTCACAGGGAGAAAAGCAGGCTCCATGCAAGAAGCCCGATGTGGTACTTGAAGGACTTCAGGACCATGCCCTGGGCTGAAGGCACATGCTAAACCGCTGAGCCACCCAGGCATCCCCCAAATAATGCAAGTAAAAAATGGGCAGGAGACATGAACAGACCTTTCTCCAATGAAGACATTCAGATGGCCATCAGACACATGAAAAGATGCTCACCATCACTCAAGGAAGTGCAAATCAAAACTATGAGATACCATTTCACACTTGTCAGAATGTCTAAAATCAAAAATACAAGAAACAAATCAGATGTTGGCGAGGATGTAGAGAAAAAGCAACACTCATGCACGGTTAGTGGGAATGGAAACTGGTTCAGCCACTATGGAAAATGGTATGAAGTTTCCTCAAAATGTTAAAAGTAGAACTACCCTATGATCCAGTAATCTCACTATTGAGTATTTACCCAAAGAATACAAGGACACTAATTCAGAGGAGGGATACATGCATCTCTGTGGTTATTGCAGCATTATTACAATAGCCAAGATAGGGAAGCAGCCTCGGTGTTCATTGATGGATGAATGGATAAAGAAATTATGGGACGCCTGGGTGGCTCAGCGGTTGAGAGTCTGCCTTCGGCACAATGTATCCTGGGTCCAGGGATCGAGTCCTGCATCAGGCTCCCTGCAGGGAGCCTGCTTTTCCTTCTGCCTATGTCTCTGCCTCTCTCTCTGTATCTCATGAACAAATAAACAAAATCTTAAAAAAAAGAAATTGTGGTATATATATATGCAATGGAATATTACCCAGCCATCAAAAAGAATGAAATCTTGTCGTTTGCAATGATGGAACTAGACAGTATAATGTCGAGTGAAGTAAGTCCAAGACAAATACCATATGCTTTCACTCATATGTGGAAATTAAGAAACAAAACAAATGAGCAAAGGGAAAAAGACAAATCAAGAAACAGACTTTTAACTCTAGAGAACAAACTGATGATTACCAGAGGGGAGGTGGCTGGGAGGATGGGTTAAATATGTGATGGGGATGAAGGAGTACACTTGTGATGAGCACCAGGTATTGTATGGAGGTGCTGAATCACTGTATTGTGCCCCTGAAACTAATATTACATTGTATGTTAACTAACTGGAATTAAAATTAAAATATATAATGTCTGTCATCCCTGGCCAATATTTTGAGTTGGACCCTTACCAATGGAGCCACCCAGGCACCCAAAACTTGGCCATATCTTTGAAGGTATTGGAAACTCACTGGATAACTTGGCGGGCAGAGTCTCTTGCAGGATGGTTCCAATCAAATGTCTAAAATTATTTTGACTTTACTATTGCACTAGTTGGGAGGAGTTTTTTTGTGGAGGTGGTACTGGGGTCAAAGTTGAATAGTCAGAGTTAAGGCAGTCGTACCTGTTATTTTCTTCTTTGTCTTGCCACTTATTTTGCAGGTTTGAACTGTGATATTAACTAATAAGCTCTCTCTTATACCTAAAAGGATGATTTTGAAGATGAATGACATGTATCTAATACCTTGAATGCATAGAAAAATAGTGATTGCTGCTTAGCAGGCATCTGGTCGGAGCTTTTATTTTTGTTACTCTGTGGTTTGTTTTGAAATTATTTGCTGTCTCCACCGTGATCAGTAGCGCTCATATTCACCGCAGGTGTGCTCCACAGCTCATGGTTTTCAGATAAGCTGCCAAAAGAGAGAGGTTCTTTTGGTTTCAGTGGCTCCTCCTAGACACAGGGCCAGATGCACCAAATGAAAGGTGGCAGAGCACGGAGGTGAAAAGAGAAGAAGGATTTAACTTGCATACAGCTGACCACTTTGGGGAAGGGTGAGGAAGATGATTACTTACGTGGTCTGAATTTACTAACAGAAGATAGTATAAAATAAACATATACACTGTTTTTTCTAATTGAGGTAAAATTCACATAACAGAATTAACCATTTTAAAGTGTTCAGTTCAGGGGCATCTAGTGCATTCACTCCCCTGTGCAATCACATCTCTCTCCAGGCCTAAGACATTCCCATCACCCCAGAGAGAAGTTCGAGGCTCCGTAAGCAGTCTGGGTTCTTCCCTTCCCCCAGACCCTGGCAACCGCTCATCTGCTTTCTCTCTATGGATTTATCTATTTTGAATGTGTCTTATAAATAGAATCCTACAACACATGACCTTTTGTATCTGGTTTCTTTCACTTAGCATGATATTTTTGAGGTTCACCTACATTGGAGCATGTGTGAGTACCTCACTCTTTTTTTTTTTTTTTTAAGATTTTATTTATTTATTCGTGAGAGACACAGAGAGAGAGGCAGAGACCTAGGCAGAGGGAGAAGCAGGCTCCATGTAGGGAGCCTGATGTGGGACTCGATCCCAGGACCCCAGGATCACCCCTGAGCTGAAGGCAGATGCTCAACCACTGAGCCACCCAGCTTCCCTGATACTTCACTCCTTTTATGGCCGAATGATACTCCATTGTGCGGATAGCCCACATTCTGTTTATCCACTCATCTGTTGATGGACATTTGGATTTTTTTCACTTTTTGGCTATTGTGAATAGTGTTGCTATTTGTGTGCAAGTATTTGAATTCTTCCAATTCTTTCAAATTTGGGGGTGGGGTATATACTTAAGAGTGGAATTCTGTGTTTAACTTTTCAGGAGTTACTGACTTTTTCCACAGCAGCTGCACTGTTTTACCTTCCCACCAACAAGAGATGAGAGTTCCAGTTTTTCTGCATCCTTGACAAAATTTGTTACCTTTTTTTTTTTTTTGGATGATAGCTGTCCAAATGAGTGTGAAGGGTGATCTCGTTGTGATTTTGATTTGTATTCCCCTAAGTACTAATGATGTTGAGCGTCTTTCCATGTGGTTATTGGCTCTTTGTCTTCTTTGGAGAAATGTGTCCCCAAATCCTTTGCCCACTTTTTAGTGGGTTGTTTTCTTACTGTTGTTGAATTATAATAAGTCTTTATGAGGAATGTGGCTTGAGGCCAAAATCCTATGTGTGATCTTTCAGGCCTGACCGTAGGCAGTTATAAGGCTTTATCTGGCACTCCACCAGGGAAAGCTGCCTTCCGCATGCCAGATTTGGTACACAGCCAGTGTGTTGCACTCTTCTGGAGGGAGTTGCAGACAATGCTTAGGTCCCTTGGCCCTGAGCTTACGTGCATATCTGCATTCCTAGCCCAGGCAACTCCATTTGGTGGCCTCCTTATTGGGGACTTTGGCTGAG
This sequence comes from Canis lupus familiaris, assembly GCF_011100685.1. Classification (NCBI taxonomy): domain Eukaryota; kingdom Metazoa; phylum Chordata; class Mammalia; order Carnivora; family Canidae; genus Canis; species Canis lupus. Next base: position 18,299,677 of record NC_049228.1, read on the forward strand.
GGCACCTCTCAGGCACTTCTGCTGAGAATTCCTTGGAGGACTTGGCCAAGGTATTTTTCTCCACTCTGAACCAATGCTTTTCTACTCCTAGCTCTTTCCCTTTGCTATGTTCTGAATGTTTGTGTCCCTCCCAGATTCATATACTGAAATCCTGTTGCCCAATTCAACAGTCTTAGAAGGTGGGGCCTTTGGGAGGTGATTAGGTCATGAAGGTAGAGCACTCATGAATGGGATTAATGCTTTTATGAAAGAGGGCTCTCACCAGAATGTGACTATGATAGTGCCTTGCTCTTGGACTTCCAGCCTCCAGAACTGTGAGAAATAAATTTCTGTTGTTTATAAGCCACCCAGCCTGTGGTATTTTGTTACAGCAGTCTGAATGCACCAAGACCCGCACCCCTTCCTCCCCTGGGTCCATGAAAAGGGATCCTCAGCAATGAGATGATGTCCCCTGTCTACACTATGTATCATGTGGCCCTAACTCAGTGCCATTCTATAAGGGAAAATGGACCACTGGGGAACTGACACCTTTAATTTTGTCTCTCGTTTTCAGTGTTGCAGCAAATGAAACAGTTGATTTTACTTTCAGTTTGGCTTGTTGTCCTTATTAACCACCTTGGCACCTGGCAGCTTGACATGTTACATGTTCTGGGTATTAGACCCTATCAGATATAGCAAATATTTTCTCTCTGTACATTGTCTTTTCACTTTTTTTGATAGCATCCTTTGCCACAAGTTTTTTATTTTGATGAAGTCCAATTTATGTGTTTTTCTTGTATTGCTTGGGCTTTTGGCATCATATCTGTGTGCATTGCCAAAACTAAGGTCATGAAGATTTACCCCAGTGTTTTTTTTTTTTTTTCTTAGAATTTCATAGTTTTAGCTCTTATGGTTAGGTCATTGATGCATTTTTTAAAAAAAGATTTTATTTATCCATGAGAGACACACAGGGAGAGGGAGAAGCAGGCTCCATGTAGGGAGCCCAACGTGGGACTCTATCCCGGGTCCCCAGGATCATGCCCTGGACTGAAGGCAGCACTAAACCGCTGAGCCACCTGGGCTGCCCCATTGATGAATTTTTGAGTTAATTTTTGTATATGATGTGAGGTAGGGGTCTGACTTCATTCATTTGCATGTGGGTATCAAGTTGTCCTAGCATCAAATGTTGAAGAGACTATTTTTTTCCCTTTGAATGGTCTTGGCACCCTTGTTGAAAATCAGTCACCCAGGTATGTGAGATATATTTCTGGACTTTAACTTTGTTCCATTGGTCTGTATGTCTGTATGCCGTTACCACTGTTTTGATTAAAGTTGCTTTGTATTTTGAGTTTTCAAAATTGGGAAGTGTGAGTCTTCTAAACATTATTTTTCTTTTTCAAGATTTGACTATTTGGGGTCCCTTGCAATTCAATGTGAATATTAGGATCAGTTTTTGTAAAACAGATTGTTGGAACATTGATAGGGATTGCATTGACTGTGTAGATTGCTTCGGGGAGTATTATGGTATGCCACTAATTTAGGTCTTTAATTTCTTTTGGCAATGTTTTGTGGTTTTTAGTGTACAAGTCTTGTGCCTCTTCAGTTAGACTTATTTTTAAGTATTTTAATCTTTTTCATTTCAATTCCATTTACAATAGAATTGTTTTTTTCATTTCCTTTTCTAACTGTTCATTTCTAGCGTGTAGAAATGGAATTGGGGTGCCTAGGGTAGCTCAGTCGGTTAGGCATCTGACTCTTGGTTTTGGCTCAGGTCATGATCTCAGGGTCATGAGATTGAGCCCTGCATGGGGCTCTGAACTCAACACAGTCTGCTTGAGATTCTCTCTCTCCATCTCCCACTTGCTCTCTCAATAAAATAAATAAATAAATCTTTTAAAAAAATGGCAATTGATTTTTTGTGTGTTAATCTTTTATTTTGCAACTTTATTGAATTAGTTTATCCTAACAGGTATTTTGTGGATTCTTTAGGATCTATAAATAGAGATAATTTTACTTCTTTGTTTATAATTTGTATGCTTATTTGTTTTTTATGCCTAGTTGCTCTGACTAGAATTTCCAGTACAGTGTTGACTAGAAGTGGTTGAATATGGGCATCTTTGTTTCGTTCCTGATTTTAGGGGGAAAGCTTTTAGTCTTTTGCCATTGAATATTATGTTAGCTATTATATGCTGTTTTTATATTAGCATTGTATTCCATTTTTCTTTCATCTAAGATACTGCAAATAGAAAAGTTCAGAGAATTGTAAAACAAATATCTATTGTAGACTTTCTTCTTGTACCTAGAAAGAATTTTGGAAAAACTGCATCAAATATTGTAATTAGGGGATCCCTGGGTGGCTCAGTGGTTTGGCACCTGCCTTTGGCCCAGGGCGTGATCCTGGAGTCCTGGGATCAAGTCCCATGTCAGGCTCCTGACATGGAGCTTGGCTTCCTTCTCCCTCTGCTTGTGTCTCAGCCTCTCTCTCTCTCCCTCTCTATGTCTATCATGAATGAATGAATGAATGAATAAATAAATCTTTAAAAAAATATTGTAATTAGATCACTTAATTTCACTACTGCTGTGTCATTTTGACAAAATTAGCCATGGAAATGAATCAAATAACCACTAAAATTATTTTTTAATTGATTTGATCAAATTTCCAGTTTATTTTGACCTGAGATTTGGTCAAAGTGAGTTTGATACCCATGATAGGACAATTTATTTATTTACTTTTTATTTTTAGAAGATTTTCCTTGGGATGCCTGGGTGGCTCAGTGGTTGAGGGTCTGCTTTCGGCTCAGGGTGTGATCCTGGAGTCCTGGGATCGAGTCCCACATCAGGCTTCCTGTATGGAGCTTGCTTCTCTCTCTGCCTATGTCTCTGCCTCTCCCTCTCTGTGTCTGTCATGAATAAATAAATAAAATCTTAAAAAAATAATAAAAATAAAAAGATGTTTAGTTGAGAGAGAGAGTGCACGAGCAGGGGGAGGGGCGGAGGGAGAGGGAGAACCAGACTCCCTGCTGAGCAGAAAGCCCAATTTAGGGCTTAATTCCAGGACCCCAGGATCATGACCTGAGCCAGTGTCAGACACTTAACGTACTGAGCCACCCTGGTGTCCCCATGATAGGACAATATAGAGAAACTGGCAGTTTCTCACGAGCAACATAGAATTACAGAACTAGAAGCAACCTCCAGTCTTGAGCTCTGTTCCAGAACAGATCTGAAGTTGGGATTGTTTAGTTTGCAAAAGAGAAATAGGATCACTGTAAGAGACACAAAATATTTGTACTATTAGATGATGACTTTTTCTTTTTTTTTCTTTTTTTTATTTAGGCTCATGTCAGCAAATGGAGTTTTTTTAAAAGGCCCAATATAAAGGAAGAACTTTCTAGAAATTGATAGGAAATGGGCTACGTCTCACAGTTGTGGGTGTTCTCACAACCTGGTGAAAACCAACATGATATGGCTCACTAGGGATGCTGCAGAATGGCATGCAAAGGCGTTAAGGTGCCCCCACATCTACCCTTCTGTCACACTACAGATAAGCCCTGGGGAAAAGGAAGTTAAGAATTCCTGTCATGATGTAGTAGAGACCAAACATACACGATGGAGACATGCAATACTTTCCCCAGTCAGCAATAAGAACTTGCTGGAGAGAGCGTCTGTAGGTGATAATCCACTGTGAGAATGCTGACTCACACGGATGAAGAAACCAGATGCCAGTAGGATGAAAAGCTGAGACAGAGCTCACCTCCTAACTGAGAGGGGGAGAAAGAAGACGACCAGACCCAGAAATAGATTCAAAGTCTAGTTACTGAAGGAGTTTTGTTTTTCTTTTTTTCCTTTCACATGTGGAATAAATTAGGCAGAGCAGGAATGGATCAACCCTTTTTGTTTCCTTTGTAAACTTATGAGAAAACGTATTTATGTTATGTCAGATAAGTTATGAGAAAATTTGATGCAGTTTTTCTAAAATTTTTCCTAGGTTACAAGAAGAAAATCAACAATGGATGATTATTTTTACAGTTTCTCTCCTATTTTGGGATCTCTTAGGATCTTCCAGATAATTTTCTGAGTAGTTATGAAGAATTGATGGCAACATAACACTAATTTTAAGCCCTGTAAATATGGGAGACTGGACTAGAGTAACACAAAACCAAAAGTCAGATTTGAGAAACCACACACTTGAGGAAGTGAGGCCACTGAAAATATGGTGTATTTCCTTTTGCTGTCACTACTACTCTCATCCTAATCCCTGCGTTCCAAAGGGTGGCAGGGGAGGCAGTGAAGAGCCGTGGCTAGTAGTCCACCCCCAACACCGTGGAGATGGCCCAGAGCTTCTTAGAAGCCAAGAAAGTCATAACAGTGTAATTTATATTTAAAAACCTGCCATTTCTCAAACACCTAATGTGCCAGATGCTTCCCTAGTTGCTGGCTGTTCTTCGTGAGTTTATATAAACCATCTCCCAGTAGATTTAAATAGGTTTCCATGAAGTATGGACTCTCGACACCAGATATGATGGGTTGGTGCTTTGATGACTCACAGATCCCCCAGTTTGTAGACCCAAGTCAGCTTTGTAGGCTTAGTCTTAGGTAAAACTCTGAGTAGGCCTAGCATGTAATAAGCATCACTCCCTGCCCCTACTTCTGGCTCAAGAGTACTTAGCTAGTAGTTTTCATTTGTTAATTTAGCAGTTTTAAGAGTTGGAGCTGTCAACTTCTCATCTCTTCTCTGTTTATCTGCTTCTGTCAGGAGGTGCATTCTCTTAGTATGCTCCAGGCTACCTGTTCTTCAGTTAAAACATAAATATGTGATGTAGGCTACAGCATTGCTTGCCCTTTGGATTTGAGCACTATACCATCGGCCCATCTCCTGCTGGGAGAAGCCCTTGGAGACCATACAAACTTTTTTTTTTTAAGATTTTATTTATTCATGAGAGACACACAGAAAGAGAGAGAGAGAGAGAGAAGCAGAGACACAGGCAGAGGGAGAAGCAGGCTCCAGGCAGGGAGCCCGATGCAGGACTCGATCCCGGGTCTCCAGGATCACACCCTGGATCAAAGGCAGGCGCTCAACCGCTGAGCCAACCAGACGTCCCAACCATACAAACTTTTATAAGCATACAGCTTTGCTTCTTTGCAGCAGGTCTGCCATGGGAACCCTCATTCCTGGATTCTTGGAATTGCACCAAGATCTCCGCATTGACTGAGAATCTGTGCTAAGTGCTTATATCCCAATATTGTTTAGTCTAAGAAACTATAACTGTCAACTATCAAAGAATGTATTTCAAATCCCAGTCCCAGTATTATCCTGTTGAGATTTTTTTCATTTATCTGACTAGCTGTCTTACAGTGATTTAAAATTTCTTTATCCCCTAGGGAAAAGTTAACCATTGGATGCCGCCAACTGGTTGAGATGGAATATTCTATGCAGCAGTGTAATGCATCTGTTTATATGGAAGCCAAAAACAGGGGATGGTGTGAAGACATGCTCAACTATAGGACCTAAATGCTGAATTATAACTTAAAAGGAATTGCATTTATCTTCAACAACAACAGAGTAGCTTTCAACCTTTTAAGTCAAACCCAAGACACTTGGGGAAAAAAAAAAAATGCCTCATAGGTGCAAGAAGGTGATTGCCTATTGCTGAAAATCACATTAAGGTTCTAAAGAGCCTAATGCATCCATTGTGGGATAAACTGTGGAATCAACTCATGGAGTTGACGATATCTTCCTACCTCTACTCCTGACACTGAGCCAGTCCAAGGAAAGGAGAGCCATCTTTTTAATCATCTTAGGGTAGGAGCCACTTTGGCATCTGTGGAAGGCCTGGGGGCAGCAGCATTCTCTGAACTCTCAACATGGGTACAAGATCAGGGACACTTCCAAACCTCAAGAAAGGATTAAGACGTGGCCATGCTCACTGTGCCCCACAAATGAAATCTTACCCTAGGCTGTTTCGTGATCAAACTGTCTTCCATGTAGACCTGGTGAATGTAACACATACCCCTCCACTTCTCCTAAGGTAATGTAAGTAGAGTTTTGACCTACTAGCTATATAGTTTCTTCTCTTCTTCCCTGGGCTTGTCACTTTTCAATGCATTTCTAAAGGGAAGAGCAGGGGAGACCTCTATACTGATTTTTCCCTTAAATGTGAAACAGCATGGATTTATGGGATTAGGTGGCAGTGACTCATGTTTGCCCCTAGCTAAACCAAATGTTTGACTTCCTATGTAGTTATACAGTAAGTTGGAAATCCTTGTTTACTAGAGTATATTATGCTTTTGTTAATACATTAGATTAAATCTAATTTGCTAATCTATGATGTTAATTTATTTTTTACAAAACAATAAATTTTATTTTTACTAAGATTGTGCTTTTCATTTTACTTCCAAATGTGTTTCTGAACTGTGTACAAGGCATGATGATAAAAGCAACCCTCTGCAATAAAAGAAAATCTATTCAGGATTCTCAGTGTCAATCTGTGCAGGGCCCGCTGAGCTTTAGGTTTTGCATAGGAAGCCGCATCTCTACCTGGGATTCAAGTGACATCAGGGGTGTGAGCCCCAAGGGAGCAGCTTCCAGAGGATCTCTGCTCTCTGCAAAAAGTCTGTCCCTCCACTTCACCCCACCACCCCACCCCCACCCCACCCCAATAGTTTTTTCAGATCTTTATCCCTCAGCTGCTTCTGGTTGTTGTTACTAGGTTTTGGTTCTGCTTTGTTACCTCCCTCTCCTCTTCCTACTTATGTCTTTTCAATGTAGGTTGTGATTTTTAGGAAATTTCACTCAGTCACCGGCCACACTTTCACATATTTTACCCTTACACAGATTTTATCTTAGTTTGTGTATCTTTTACTTTGTACATTAACTTGTCAGTTCTTTCAATCTTTTTTTTTTTTTTTCATTTTACTGATATGTGAAGATGTTTTTCTTTTGGTTTCCTAGTCTTATTTTTTGTTTTGATTTAGAAACATTCTTTTAAACATGTTTAGTCTTTGTTTCTTTGAAGTGTCAGGTTTCTTTTTGTTGCTTTCTTAAGTTTTAATTTAATCTTATATATTTTTTTAATTGGAGTTCAATTTGCCAACATATAGCATAACACTACCAGTGAATCTTATACTTTTCTAATAGTATAATTCAGGAGTTGAGGATTCCCTCCCCCTTCTTTTCTGGATTCCCCCTCTGGATTGAGAGAACTCAGCTGACATAAGGATCATACGCTACACCTTACAAAACAAACATTTGTTTTGATAGAATTATTAGATCCTTAGGGGAGGAACTTACAATTCTAAAATCTTCATTCTTCAGAATGTATGGCTTTGCATTTTGGGTAGAAGCCATCATAAGCGTGCCAATAGGGACAGATGAGGAAAGTCACACAGGGCAAGGGCTCTCAACACATAATGCCCTTGGCCTTGCCTTGGTGAGAAGTCAGTGATAACTTCATGAGGGGCATCCATGAGGATTATTCCAGTAAAATCTCTGGCGCCATTTTATACTAGCCTTTTCCAATTTACTTTTAAAAAATATAATCTACTTCCTTCCTGAGAGCATTAGGTAGGATCCTTTGGGTGTAGCCACCCCAGCAATTCCAGCATTCTGGGCCAAGGGAACACTGGCTTAACAATTGGGGTGTTGTGCCCACTGGAATCTTGTTAGGCCCTGTAGCGGGCAGTGGGACTGCAGATCATACTTCACAGATGGTCACTTTCACCTTCCTGTTGTGTTCTTTGTCACCTGAGAGGAACCTGAAGCTCGAGTCCTTTATCTTTTGACCATCACCTTGAGGGAGAACAGAAATCTATTCACCTTTCCATGGTTGACCCAGATTTCCTTAGGTGGTGTCTTGATCTACCTTCAGAGCTTAGGTCACTTTGCTCATACTTTTTGACAACTCCCCCTAGCCCACCCTTCTGTAGCAGCCTTTTTTTTTTTTTTTTTTTTTTTAAGATTTTTATTTATTCATGAGAGACACGGAGAGAGGCAGAGACATAGGCAGAGGGAGGAGACTCCATGCAACCACCTTATATGGGACTCGATTCTGAGTCTTGGGATCACGCCGATTTCGCCCTGAGCCGAAAGCACACACTCAACCGCTGAGCCACCCAGGCGTCCTAACAGCCCTTTTCAAGCATCCTTTTTCATCCTATGAATCAGGATGAACTTACTTCTTAAGAGGGAGGATCTCTCATGGAGTCAAACACATCTTCCACTCAGGAAATGATGCCACCCAAAGCCCTTTTGATTTAGACTGGACGAACAGGCCAATCGGCCTCTTGGTTGATGCTCTTTGGCTATTTTACCAATAAAACCCACTCCAGTGAAAATAGCCTCGTGAACTTGAATAGTTACGAGCACACTGGAATCTCCGCTAGTAGTTTGGCTCAGTGCCCCCAACTACAAACTGATGTCGACATCCTGTTCTTTAGGATGGCTAAACCTTGCCAAGTCTACCGTAGACTCATGGTTATGGGCTACACATTAGCTCTATAATCCTTGCAAGGCCAGTGGGAATCAATGGTTCCTTGCTGGGATTTCCAGCAGCGATAAAATAGAAGTATGTCCTAGTCTTTTAGAGCCTTTTCCTTTAAAGGTTTGGGTACCTTTTGGGGCACCTGGGTGGTTTAGTCAGTTAATAGATGGACTCTTGGTTTTGGCTCTGGTCATGATCTCAGGGTCCTGGGATTGAGCCCTGAGTTGGGCTCCATGCTCAGCAAGGAGTCTGCCCCTCCCTCTGCTCCTCCTCCAGCTTCTCAAAATCTTAAAACTTTTTAAGTGTACAGTTTTGAGTTTTGTCGAAGTACAATCCCATAATCACCTGCATGACCAAGATATGAATTCCAGTGCTCCGCAATTCTCATGCTTCTTAGTAGTCAACTCCCATCTCCATCTCAGTAAGCCACTGATGTGTCTGCTATCCCGGTTTTTTTTTTTTTTTTTTTTTCCCAGAATGCAATTTAAATGGAGCCTTGAGGCTGGTTTTTCACTGAACACTACTTCTGAGATCCATACATGTTGTTTTTAATCAGCACTTCATCCTTTTTATTCCTAAGTAGTACTCCATTGTATGGCTGCACCAATGATGTATCTATTTACCAGTTGGAAGGCTGAGTTGACTTATTTTTGGTGACTGAATAAAAGCTGCTCTCTCTTCACCTACAGGTTTGTGTGAACAGGTTTTCATTTAACCTGGATCAATACCCAGGAAAGTGATAACTGTGTCACAGGGGATTTGTCAGAAATTACCAGTTTTCTAAAGTGACCTTACAATTTTGTGACTTCTCCAGCAATCTGAGTTTGTTGATCTGCACTCTAACCAGAATTTTATAGTTTTAATAGGTTATGTTATCTTACTCTTTATATTTTCCTAATGATTTATGATAGTAAGCATCTTCTTACGTGCTTATAGGAATCCATTTATTTTCTTTGGTAAGAGAAATACATCTTTTCAGATCTTTTGCCCATTTAAATTTTTTTTTTTTATTTGCATTCCAGGTACCAATCACTTATTGGGCATTTTTCTTCAAGCCTATACCTTTAAAGATCTGATACCATCTTTAGGATAGAGAAAACACTTGCTTAATGCAGGAGGAGGTTCCTCCTTCAATTTTTAAGAATTTTAAGGTTTCGATCTGTTGAACTGGGAAGAGCCTTAATGGATAGCTGGCCCTACTGTTATTGGACTAGTTACATTTGGTAGGTGCCTTTCAACTTTTCAAACAGCTACTTTTCATTCTTGCTATTTCAGTTCATCTTGTCATCCCCTCAAGTCTTTCTTTCTTTCATCCAAGTTTGGTACTGTGTGCGTCTTTTTCCCACGCTAAAATTCCTCACTTTGAGCAAATGTGTCGCCATCTTATTCAGACATATGCCTTTTTTAGATTCCTAAAGTTCCACAAGGTATTAACCCTATACATTATATTCTTAACTGAGCTTTTACTTCTCACTCTTATTCAACATTCAGGAAGGCATGGACCTATTAACAGTGAAGTTTAAGTATTCTGTTGGCCATTGGGCTAGTACTTGTTGCTCAGTGCATCATTTCACAACTGAGAACCTTCTGGTTTTATTATAAAAGAAACTGGTGCTTCAAATAATTCCTTTCAACCTACAGATGATTCCACTATTTCCTAGCTTTTAAAAAAAAATGAGGGGCAGCCCAGGTGGCTCAGCAGTTTAGTGCCACCTTCAGCCCAGGGTGTGATCCTGGAGACCTGGGATCGAGTCCCACATTGGGCTCCCTGCATGGAGCCTGCTTCTCCCTCTGCCTGTGTCTCTGCCTCTCTCTCTCTCTGTGTCTCTCATGAATAAATAAATAAATAATCTTAAAAAAAAAAAAGAATGTTACATGTAACACTGTAAGCTTAAGGTGTGTAGCTTACTTTGATGCATTCTGTATTGCAACAGGACTACCATGGAGTGGTATGTACATTACATAACCAGCATAACATTATCTATATTCATCATACTGCACATTAGATCTCAGGTTTATTACTCATTACAAGTCTGTACCCTTAAACACCACCACTCTTACCCACTCCCACTCCAACCCTTTGGGTACGATCATTTTACTGTTTGTTTTTTTTACATCTTTAACTTCTTTAGCTTGAATATAAGTAGTCTTCATACAGTACTTGTCTTTATGTTGCTTAGCTTAATGGGCTCAAGACCCATCCATGTTGTTGCAGATGGAAAGGTATCTTCCTTTCTCATGGACAATTTAACTTATTTAATAGGTCTCCTGTTTACAGGATGAAATGTGTGGCTTGATCTTAGTATTTATTTAGATTCATACATTGGTGTTTCCTTGTTTTTTTCTTTTCACCCCGTTAATTCTTTCATTCAGTGAAAGACTCTTCAAATCCTTTCTGGAACCTAGTAGGATACAAATAAATGGCTAATATTATAGAGACAAATCTATGATCTCATATTCTTCCAAAAGCAACTCTGGAGTTGCAGAAATATCCTCCAGGAACTCTTTGTTACCTACTTCAATTTTAAGAATTCTAAGATCCGGAGAAATCACAGGTTACACACCTAGAGTATTAAAGCAAGGATTCTAGAACTGGGTCACACTCCCAGATCCAGTTTTTTCCCCTTAAATATAAGGAATTCTAAAACATGTTGAATGGGAAAGCATATATGATACTAGAAACCAAAAATCAAAACCCTACCTTGAACATCATGATGAAAGAAAATTCATGGGTGAATATAGCCAATTATTGTTTTTTTTTAAATTATTGTTAATTCAAGCAGGTGTTTTATAGTTTTGCTGTTTTAGGCATGTAGTATGTTTTATGCATCATTACAATTATCACAAGGGTGGTACCAGTTATTTCTAAACTACTCAAAAGCCATCCTGGTGGCAAAAACATTTTTTAAACTGTTGAGGACATGCCACATTTTCTCCTTTCCTTAAGAAAACATATCTTTTAGATGCAGATAAATATAAACTGGTCACTGAGCACTGTTTTGTTTTTTTTTTCCTTGACGGAGCTTCTTATATTCAAAACATACTTAAAAAACATACTTTTAACTACCAAACTACCTGTTTGACTGATCAATAATAGAATATAGGAGAACTGACCCAGAGTATTCACACGTATTAGTTGCTTAATGCTACTGAGGAATTAGGTTATTTAGGAACTGAAAAGTAATTTCAAGAATTTCACCGCTGGAGACACCTGGGTGGCTCAGTGTTAAGCATCTGCCTTTGGCTCAGGGCGTGATCCTGGAGTCCCTGGAGTGAGTCCTGCATTAGGCTCCCCATGGGGAGCCTGCTTCACCCTCTTCTAACTGTGTCTCTGCCTCTCTCTCTGTCTCTCTCATGAATAAATAAAATCTTAAAAAAAAAATTTCACTGCTGAATCCCCAACTAAAATTTTATTTCCTTGAGCTAAATAGAACATATACAGATCCATTTAAAAAAAAAAGTCATCCTGTTAGGCAAATTCAACCTGCTAACCTAGTTTTAGTCCAGAACCAAACCAGTGATAGTCAGCAATTACATAGCCACCAGGTGAGCTTTCTTGATGGTTCTTTGTGGAATAAATGAGAGAAATAAGGTGTCTAAGTACCAATGGAACAATTTTCTTCCTAACCCAAGCTAGCCACTGGTAGTCATCTTGTCCTAGTTGGCTCATTAGATTCCTGTGTGCTTGTCTTCTCTGAGAAAAAAAAAAAAAAAATCTTATCAGTTCTTATTTCAAACATGTCAGGTGACTATTTTCCCACAATACCTTAAGCTCATCATTACTGGGGGAAAAAAAATTGTTCCCAAAACTTTTAGTCATGAATGAGTACACAACAACATCTGGATATTAATTCCATGGTGCAAGGATTTCCTGCAAAGTACCTTTAATATGTTTGCATTGGCAGCAAGCATTAGGATGTGCTAATTTTGGCACCGTAAGTTAATATGTGTAGCACGACACATTCGATAGTCACCCCAACCAGTATTTATCCATATGAATAGAAAAACTGAACAAAAACATAGTTCTGATAAAGGCTGCATTCATAAACCCAGTACAGTTTAATTTTTTTCACAATCGAGGGCGCTATATAGGATTGCTTTGTTAATGATAAATAAAGACAGGAATTATTTAGAAAATAAAGTACTTCACCATTCTTTACTGTTATATATTAAGTGTCTTGCTATATAAAATATACCCTCAAGAAGTCAAAATATTTGAAATCAGTGTTTCAAATAAAAATCATAGCTATGTTACTGTTCAGCAACTCCATTCAAATAAACATGGTACTGCGTCTCAAAAAAAAAAAACAATGTAGCTGAGGCAAAAGCTTAGAAGTTTGCATTCTGGGCGTATAAAAGAAACACCTCACTCTGCATCCTTTAAGACTGCCACTCTGCTTCAGTAATTTGAACCTGCCACATCTTTAACAGGTAAAGCGCTGTGCTAAGAATATAAAAAGTTATAAAAAGGCAATCATAAAAGATTAAATCTTGGTAGGCATGTCAGCTTTCTTTTAATAAAAACAAAAATAGTCATTGTCATCTAGTTAAATAAGTCTCTTGTATAGAGTGTTCCAGTTATTGAAAAAGGGCCCTTAAAAAACCCAACTGCCTAAATCTTAAACCCTACCCCCTCTTGCCCCATAATACATGTTTGAGGGAAGTCATTTAATGTGCAAATTGGCAAAAACAAATGTGGAGGAGGGGACTTCTTGAAATGACATGCCCGATCAAGTCTTGGTTTATTCTTTTACAATATCAACTTCCAAAAAGTAAAATAACCAAAGTAGTCCTAAAAATACACAAAACAGACCTTCATCTTTGCATTCCTTTCCCAATAAACACAAAAAGTATGTACAGCATGTTTAATAATATGCAATATGCAAAAGCTTTGTGTTGCTGTTAGCAACATCTATACCCACCCACCCTCCTTATTCACAAGTGTACCTCTACTAAACACAATTACATCACTAAGCCTGTTAGTTTGAAAGGGTCTTAATTTGTTAAAACTGGAAAATCTTTGTATAGGGGCTCCACTCATTAGACTCAAGGTTATAGACTTCCACCGTATTCAGAAATTCATTGCCATCAAATCCTCCCACTGCATAAATGGTGTTCCCTACAGTCGCAATCCCAGCGTTACTCCTTGGTGAAGTCATGTTTCTCATCATCTTCCATTCATTTCTAGTTGGGTCATACATCTCCACACAACTGATGGCATGAGAACCATCAAAGCCACCACCTACAAACAATTTTCCTAAAAGAGAAATGAACCAAGGTAAATTTAGAATAAGAACTAAATCTGTTTTTTGCTAAAATCAGTGGTTCTTAGTAAAATACCTGCTCATTCTATCAGAAAGTACTCGTTAAATGCCTCACTAATGTTTAAGTGCTCTCTCTCTAGGAGCTGTGGATACAAATAGAATAAAATTGATAAAAACTCATTCATACATGAAACTCAGGCAATTTAAAAGGAGAGGGGTAACATCTAACTGAAGTGTAATTCCCACAATTCTTTGTGTGGGCTACTAGGATTACCATCTCACAGATGAAATGAGGCAAAGAGAGAGAGAGGTGGCAATTCACCTAAAAATGCAGCTAACTAGCAGCAAGCCAAAGTACTTGTGAGCACTGGAAATTTTTTATCAGTCCAGTGCCTAAGAACTAAGATTCAAAAGAAGTTACAGTAAAGCAGATTTCAGTTAACTAAACATTTTGAGCTTTCAACTATATAAAATTATTTTGGCACAGAAACTTCCTGGAAACAGATCAGAGTTACCACTGTTTTCAAATATATATGCAATAATAAAAATTCATTATTTTCTCATCTGTCAATCTGTCTGCATCCATATATTATAGAAGAACTGACAAGCTTCAGGGTGGGCTGTAGGTTACAGGCCAGTAGGCTACTTGATGGCATGTCTACACATCTATGCCTTTAGTAGTTGAGCCACAAGTTTAAATCAGATTCTGCTTTATTCCTAAGACAATGCTAACTAAACTCATTATTATAATTACATAATTAAACATGTAAATCAATAAAATGAAAAGCTGCACCTACATAAAAATAAGTTGAATGCTTTGGAAAGACTTGTTAAATTAGTCTTAAGTTCTGCTTCCAATTAGGTATGGAGTAGATAATTAGATGATCTAAATTTGCTTTGCAAATCAAAGTCTTTGAATTCCTGCTCTAAAGGAACAGACTCCAAATGATACATTTTGCATATAGTTTATGGAAGAAAAGGACTTAGAACTTCATTCAGTGAACCCAAGACTAGTGTTTTGATATATTTATATTATTATTATTATTTCAAGTAGTCTCTGATTAGAAAAGACTTCTAAAAGACAAGCCGTCAATCCCTACTGCATCACAAAAGATGGCTGCTTCTGAATTCTAATTATACAACTATATAGTTATCACTGATGTTCTCTTGGAATTTTAGAACAAATCCTTGCCAGTCCATATTCCTCACCTTTCCAAATCCCAACACTCACCATCAAGAACAGCTACGCCAGCTCCTCGCCTAGCCACATTCATGGGTGCAATTAAAGTCCAGGTGTTGTTTTCAGGATTATAACGTTCTACTGTGTTCAGGCAATTCCAAGACTCTGCACCTCCAATTATGTACAAATAACCACCAAGCTCACAGACTGCAGCCTGGTGTCTACCTATAAAATCAAGTTTAGCCAAAATTATTACTTTATCTCCCAAAACTAGAAGTTGTATGATACATATTGTTGATTCAGAAGTCTTAAAAAAAAAAACAAAACCAAAAACTTTAAGAACCAAAAAAGAAAAAAAGGCAACTCACGAATGTTAAGAGGAGCACAGCTTGTCCACGACTTTGTTACAGGATCAAACACATCACAGTTTTTCAGTCCTTTTTGACCATATGGATCAGAGCCACCAACAATGTATAATTTCCCATTCAGAGCACATACTCCTATATGAATATAAAATAAGGTTATAGATTGACAATTTAATTGTATTTAAATATGGATTATCCCAGAAGAACAGTAATTTTACCTGCATTACAACGGTTAGTTCTCAATTCTGGAACAGGAGTCCAGTCATCGATGCTTGGATCATACATCTCTCCACAGCTCAGGTCATCTGAGTGGCCATTCGATCCACCTACCACATAGAGTTGGCCCTGTATCAAGAGAGAGAGAGATTAGACTTTCTGCCATTCTGCAGTTACAAGAAACAGCTGAATATGTTTCTTCCTTCAACATAATACACTAACCATGAGTACAGCCATTTGAAATCGAGCCCTTGGTGTTCTCATAGGGGCAAGAAAGGACCAGTGATCTGTATGTGGATCATAGCATTCAACTGTTCGAAGACATTCCTCTCTGTTATAGCCACCTGGTAAAAAGAACCATCAAGATTTAAGTTTAAGATACTAAACTGGACCAGTTTCTGGTCCAAAATGATTTAAGTAATCTGCACAATGAGAAAAAGAATTTTTATCCATGAACTTACTAAGGCCCCATTAGCTGACGTTTTAACTAAGGGCTTATAATGGCCAAACAACATGACCAGTATGAGTAAACTGCTTAGTCTTGGCTTGAAAATAAGGACAGAACAATTCAGCTACATTAGAGTTTAAGAATTAGAAACAGACATTTACTTAAATGTTAGGCAATACAGTAACACTTATTTTTTTTAATTTCTTGGTCTTTAAAGTGGAATGCCAAGAAAGAAGGCATATTAAACCCCCTCTTCCAAGGTTCACATGTCACAAGCAAGCACAAATGTCCGTTTGAGAGGCTTAGCCAGTTGAGAGTTTCTAAGAAAACCCTCATCCTTCTGTTCTTACCTGCTGCTATGAGCTTGCCATTCATCTCTGCTGTCCCCAGACCAGATCGTGCATACTGCATGGGAGACATGGGCTTTTCTATTAGCTCATCTGGCTGCATCTCAAAGCTTAAACTTTTAATTAGTTTTGGAGTACTCGTTGGTGAGCTCTGTGGGCTGTTTCGCCCGTGAAGGAAAATGACACAGAATATACCATCCAGCACAGCCAGGCACAAGTAAGTATTATCTGTAAGCACAAAAGTTTATGTTTAGGATGTAATTATTATTACTTTTGGTTGCTGTGTGACCCTGAATTGGGACTCCAGATTCCAGACTGAACGATCTGCTGTTTTCCAAGTTTAGTTGCTTCGGAGTTTTTTCTCCACAAATAGTCACTTTCAAAGTTATTAAATGGTTCTCCTCAAGACTTTTTCTTTAAAAACAAATAACTCAAAGATAATCTGACAAGTGTAATATACTTACTTGAAGTCTTTTCCGAAGCAACGATTTTCCACTCATGCTTAGGGCTTTGTACTGTAGCATTTGGAGAAGAGAGACATCCAGTGGAACTGCTACTTAGCGGCTTATGGCCATTCTCACGTGGTGGCTTTTTCTGCAAAATCAAGAGGTAGCTACAGAAACCTAGCCAAAGACTATACCTGGTGTACCTCTGTTCCTTTGCTATTCCACAACACTGAAAAAACAGGAGTATTTTTCACCTATGTATGACCTATATAGCATACCTAAATTTAAGACAAATCAACACTTTCCAACTGTCACAAATTATTGGCATACTTCCATCTCCACTTGTAATGAAACAACTACACCTAGACAAGGAGCCTGGTCAGGAAAAGCTCAACTTAAGCCAAAAAACAAACAAAAACAAAAAACAAAACAAAACAAAAAACCAAAAAAGTTGCATATCAAGTATCACAATACCTCAATGGAGGAGGAAAAGAAGGACCCCCCCCATTATCTACATAAGCTCACATACTCTTTATATTAAGTACAGAATCATCTTCCAAAAGAAGTTATTAATTTAAAAGGGTATGAATTATCTGAAATAATACATTTAGCTCATTGTCTCTAAGCAACTGTGAAACCTAATTAAATCCTATGTATGGAGATCTTTCATTCAATGCCAGCAAAAGTGACCAGACATTTATCCAATCCAGTTCCTCTGAGAAGTTATTTTCCAGGACAAAAGTGGCAGTTAAAAAAAACACTGAATGGCATTTTTCTTCAGGACCACCTTATAGGTATTATAGCGTGCTTTTGACAAATCAAACTACATCAAAACACAAAAATAAAAAATAGTAACCAGAAGTGGAACAATAATACTAAAAGAACCAAACATTCACAAAAGTAGAATACACAGGTACACTAAGAGGAGGAGAAATGGGCAAAGCTATAAATTTTCAAATGACTGTAAGAGAATTATATTTTGTTCTTGTGTATGAGTTCCCTTTGATGGTTTTTTCCCAATTACTTTAGCCCTTGACACTTTAAAGGATACAATCATACAGAACTAGAGGAGTCAAAGACATCCTAAGAAGAACTACCAAATGAACAGGTACCACCTTCCAGTACCTGACCAAATCTGCTTATCCCCAGGGCCAGAGCCACATGGGTAGGTAAGATTTATAGCAGAAATTCCTATTTTGGGGGAAATAAAAAGCCATGTAACACTCTTTAGAGGAAAAGATTTTGGCAGCTACTTGAAACTGTGAAAAGTTTGGTCTGGGCCATTTTTACAGAATATGAAGGCTATTTTGAGAAAAGGCAGAGAATGTACCATGTTAGCATTAAATCCTACTTAGAAAAAAAAATTCTACTTAGACATTATATACCTAGGTATATAGGCGCTTTATTCACATCATCTCTTTTAATCCAGTAAGGGCAGTACTGTCAATCTTGTTATAGGTAACAATACTCAGAGAAGACATGCATTGCCTAATGCAACACAACTAAAAGATTAGAAATTCTGAGTATAAAGCCTTTTTATGACAGACTTGTGTCCTCTGCTACTAGAAATTACAAGGTACATAAAACCCCATCCTAACCTGTGGGAAGAAGGGATCCAAAGTATTATATATTGACGATGCTTATATTAAGAGCATTTATCATAGTAAGAAAACTATTCTAACATCTAGACTATAATTGAGAAAAAAACGTGAAAGAGAAAAGCATGGTAACAATGAAAACCACTAGGGTTTTTTTGTTTGTTTTGTTTTTTAAACAAGTCATACAGAAATGCTGGTTAATTCCTTTATATTCCTTCCGAAACATTTTCAAACACCATCCTTTCTTCTTTATCTTCAAACTTTCCTCCATCAACTTCTCTCACTCAGCCACCCACTGGTCCCACTTTCTTTGCCTCTAGCTCCCAGGGGGTAATCTCTGGTGACTGTTTCTTTTTCAGACACTATTACTTCTTAAGCTAAGGGATCCTCTTTGGAACCTATACCCACTAAAGGTTACCAAGTGGCCTCCCAAAACTAATGCGAAAGAGAAGGTATCTATAACCCTCTTCTACATAACCTCTCAAAGAATGATTTGACACAGTTAACTATCATTCTCCTATGCTCGCTAGCTTTTTAATGTTTTGATTCTTATTTCCTTTCCTAATGGCTTCTTCTCAAACCCTTTTCCTATTTTTCAAGCCTAATGTGTCCCCTCATCCTGTTTTACTTCATGATCTTTACCCAAGGAACCACCTTCTTCTAATGAGTCACAGTCAGAATCCCACCTTCTCAAATTCTTCCCTTTCCTTCATTTTCTTATTCTAAATGATCACTAACTTTTGAAACTATAAATGTCTACAGTCTACTCTTCCTCCTTCAGGCCCTTGGATCAAGCACTCATCATTTTATAGCCACTGGCTGTAATAGTCTGTAAACTGTTCTCACAAGCTTTAGTCTACCTTTGTACTTGGTCATAAATAATTGAAGGGTTTAATGCAATCATTTAGTAGAGTAAGAAAAATAAAAGGAAACAAACCACAGATCACCTAGAGTCCCGTGACCTAGAGACTGCCTACCTGATAGTTAACCATGTGTCTAAAATACGACCAATGCATAGATTTTTGCTATATAGAAATATAGTAATTTAATCAATCCCCCTATTGTTGGATTATTGCCGTTTCACGCTTATTGAAGTTACAAAAATCTCTCTTCGTATCACCCTCGTACCTGGTCTAAAAATCTTTGAAAGTTCCTCACTACTATAGAATCAAGTGTAAGCCATCAGGTGGCATTTACTTACTTTTCCAATCTTGTGACCTGTCTCTCACATACATTTCTGTCTCCCATACCTAACATCATGGCCTAACTTATCAGGCACTCCAAATTTGCTTATTGAAAGAGTAATTTTTTTTAAAAAATGGTAACATCTTTAGAGTTACGAGGAAAAAATATCCTAAATGCTCAAAATGCACAACTACGAACAAATTTCTCAACTAACTCAAACCCTGACACTTTTTGTGAAAATAAAGATATTTGGCCACTACTGACACAGAATACCTGAGTACCTAATGTTAGTTCTATCATGTACTTGGTAACTATTAAATAAAACCACTCCTTAAAACTGGGTTAACTCAGCCTACTCTAGTTTATCCTTCATAAATACAATACTGAGCTAAAGGTCAAACAAAAGAATGCATACTATATGACCATTTATGTACATTTCAAACATAGGCAAACCCATCTATTGTTTCAGATGGTTTCCTTCTAGGTTGTATAGGGAAGTGACTGGGAATGGGCAAGGGAAGGCTTCTAGAATGGTAGAAATCTCTTCTTGAACCAAGCAGTGTTTAAACTAGTGGGTTCACTATTTGACACTTATGATTTGTGTACTTTCCTGTTAATTATTTGTCCACAGACTAAAAAAAAGTTTATACCTGAGATTTTTGAAAAAAATCTGGGTCTAACAACACTCATTTGTCGCAAACAACTATGTTTTGTAATCTAACTCAAAAAATCAATTTCTACATTGCTTCATCTTATTGGCCTTTTCTCTTACTACCTATAAATCCTATTCATTGAGGAAAAAAAATCTCAATGTGTTGAATTCACTTCTTTTTATGTGGCAAAAAAACAGTAGTAACTGTCAAAATGATAGGCTTGTTTTGTCCCGAAAATGTTTCTGTTCAGTTATACCAATGAAATTCTTCCACTTTCCTTTATTAAAGGAAAATTTCAGTACACTATAAAATGCTCTAATCACATTTTAACCTGAGGTTACCTCAGATGTGCAATGTGTACCTGCACAAACTGAATGTGGTCATCATCACTGCCAAACACCTCAGCCTGTCCATCTAGTAGGTTCCCATCAAGCAGCTTGTGATCAGCTGAGTAGTACAAGGTTTGAACCTGCAAAACAGCAACAGAACACCCATGTGGCTACCGTCTCCATGGCTACTCCACTAGTATGAAGATCACACAAACGCCTCAAGGTAACCTCCAGTGTGCTTCTTGAACTTCTTGACATCTTGCTCTGGCAGGATCCCGAAGTAAAGAAAATACAGGTCATGGTTGTAAAAATTTAAAAAACAAAAATCAAATACAGAATCTTCTAATACTGGCCGAAGAGTCCTTGGCTTGATTGGCTTGAAAGAAATCTTCATTTTCTCATAGCTTCTATTATATAGCATTAAGAAAAAAGCACTAGTACAATATATATAGGCTCTTAAAAGAATGTACATATTTACAATTAAATATGGAATATGGTTTACACCTTTGAAGTGGTCTGATTTGCATTAACATATTTCTGTCCTGTAGGCAACGTCAAGAAAAACAGATAAAAAGCAAATGCAAAACGCAAACAAGCTGTAGATACTTCCCTTAGCAGATGCAAACACATGGTTAATGCACCTGATTTTCAAGTGGGAAATGATATAAACTTAAAGATCACCTGTTAGCCTTCTTAGACCATAATAACAGTACGTTTAAAGGTCTAACAGATTTGATAAGCCTTTAGTGAATCTGAAAGGCTTAAGTGAAACGACAGATGCAAGGTCACTCCACTGCTCCATCTGCATATGTTTAATTCCCACCATTTCGCCATCAAATTTTTCTTGTGTATTTTTAAAAAGTAGCCCAAGTTAAGTGAGTCACTATATGTATGAACAACACCATTGAAAAACACAAAGCTTTAAAGATAGAATCCTGTAAAGGAGTAAACACCATTAAATCATCATCGTTCTCTGCCCACAGCGGATTTTTCTTAGGAGAACTGGGGCAGGACTGCTGCTTCTTTACGTGTCAATACACTTGAGGTTTCTTCTTGTTTCTTCAGTCTTGGGTATCCTAGTTTTGTTAATAAACCTATGGGGAGATAAATCAATGGGGAGGAACAACCATTAGAAGCTTTTACCTACTTTTAAATTTAAAGCAAAAACCTGTGAAGAAAAATTAAGAATCTACAGAAAATTTCAGTACCACCTCCCATTTCTAAAGCAAATTACATGCTACTTAAAGGAAGTTAACAGCACATAATAAGCAAAGAAATAAAAAAAGAAAAGCAGAAGACCAAACTGAACAGTTCATTCAGCTCACCTGGACACCCCCCCTGTTTCTCAGCTTAGGGGTACCTATAGCAAAATTTAAATTCTTTAGGGTCATGGTTATAAAATAAAAGTGAAAGGGAATCCTTCATGTTATAGCAAAATAATTTTTAAGAATTGTTGAATCCCATTTACTTTAAAACTAACCTCTTCCATCAGCTCTTCCAGACTGTCTCCATTCTCCCAGATGCTACGCTGCACCCAGTTGATTACCTTTGTATACAATTTGCCATTGCTGGGTAAGCAAACATTATCTTCAAGCATTACCTCCAACTAGAGTTAGGAAAAAACAGCAACACATAGATCAGTGTTGAGTCTCTAATTCTCAGCTTAGTACTCAATTTCATAATAAAACGGTCACAGATGCCCAACTGCATTCCATACATTTAGTCTAATTTACAAGAAAATCAGTAGCCAAAAAATAAAACAGGTGGGCAGAAAACTGTTACACTGCTAAAAGTACAGTATTATTCCTATGTACTGTTTTCTTTTTGCAACTGTTACTTACATGCTAGAAACATGGACAAAGATTCTGTGCCTGGAACTAAGTACCTCTTTATAGATTTTTACTCCTTACCTTTAGCCGTGGAAGTTTAAGAAACTCTTCCTCTTCTGAAATTTGTAACAAATGCTCCTGAATATAAGCATCAACCTTATTCAACAAACGGGAGTCTCCCATACAACTTGCAAAATTTCGGTAAGAGATGCAGCTGGTAACATCCATTCTAGATAGTAAATAATCACCACAAACCTTGGAAAAGAAACACACAATACCAATACTTACATAGGTTTTATTTAACAAATATTTAATACTCAATGTATAAGCATTATGTGTAGATATAAAGATGAATCATAAACCACTGCCTTAATTGAACAACTTTATCATTGGGAAGAACATATGCATACGAACAATAAACATTAAAGAATGCTATACAAATGTCTCAGCTATTGAAGGAAAGATGCAACACACTGAAATGCTGTGATAATGCATATGAAATATTCAAATAAGTATTTCCAAATAGAGTAATTAGATAAGACCTATCATGAAGGCAATATCTGAGCTGGG
The DNA here is from genome assembly GCF_011100685.1 of Canis lupus familiaris. Classification (NCBI taxonomy): domain Eukaryota; kingdom Metazoa; phylum Chordata; class Mammalia; order Carnivora; family Canidae; genus Canis; species Canis lupus. The sequence goes on from NC_049228.1 coordinate 18,322,563, forward strand.
ATCTATAAGAAAGATGATGTTGAATGCAGAATAGAGGAAGTAGGGAAGAGAGATACTGTGAACAATTTAGTTTGGCTGGAGCAAAAGATAAATAGGAAACAATTTTGGAAAGACAACAACAATATTAGGGAATACCGGTGATGCTAACTTGAGGAATATGTGCTATAAATCATACAAGGATTTTTTTATTTAAGAGAGACAGATAGTGACAGAAATAGCAAGAGAGAGCACAAGTGAGGGAGAGGGAGAAGCAGGCTTCCCACTGAGCAGGAGTCTGATGTGGGGCTCAATCCCAGGAAGGTGAAGGCAAGTGCTTCACCAACTGAGCCACCCAGGGGCTACTCTAGTATAGAAGGATTTTTAAGCAGAGAAATGACATTACAGGAGAGATCAGGAAACTTCCCCTTAAAGGGCTAAACAGTATTTTAAAGCTTTTGGGACATACTGTCTTTGTTGCAACTACTCAACTCTGTCACTAGGTGGAAAGCAGCCAGGGACCATATGTAAATGAAATCTGTGTTCCAATAAAACTTTATAACAGGCAGCTGGCTTGATGCTTGCAGTATACTGACCTCCAAATTAGAGAATTAAATGCTTTTTATCTTATGAATTATGAAGCAGTTCTCAAGGACGTTAAATTCTAGAAAGAGTCCTTTTAAAGAGACACTCCAAAGGGTCGACGAACAAATGATCTGGGAATATAAGTTAATTAACTCTTGAGACAAAAGAGTATTTTACACCCTGCTATCAATGACTGCTACAGCTACCTGGCCAAGAAGACTACTAGAAGACCAAGGGTTTAGCTTAAATTATCCGAGAGAAGTATGACCTTGCTATATTATTGTAGCTAAATGGTTAACAAATGGTTAAAATAACATTCACGGGTGGGGGTGACTGGGTGACGGGCACTGAGGGGGGCACTTGATGAGATGAGCACTGGGTGTTATTCTATATGTTTGCAAATTGAACACCAATAAAAAATAAATTTACAAAAAAATAACATTCACTCCTCTATAGGAAAAAGGGGCCATTTTTAAGCTCTTGAAACTGACAAATTGCTTATTTTTTTAAAAGAAGATTTATTCATGACAGACAGAGAGAGAGAGGCAGGCTCCATGCAGGGAGCCCGATGTGGGACTCAATTCGGAGACTCCAGGATTATACCCTGAGCCGAAGGCAGACGCTCAACTGCTAAAACACCCAGGCGTCCCTGACAAATTGCTTATGATAAATTATGCATCCTAACCATGAAAAAGCAGACTTGTTACTAACAGTCCCCCTTATATGTTACTTCTGGTACTCTACCTGCTTTACTCGGTCCATCTTCAGCTTTTTTGCTGCAGAATAAACATCTTTTACCAATTCTTTATCAGCTTTCAACCTATTAAAAAAAAAGTTATCACTTAGGATACTAAAGCCTTAAAACAGATAGTTAATTGAAATAAATTTAGAGAGACTTGGAATTTCCTGATGGCATCTCCTAATTATACAATTATAAAGCACTTACTGAGCAGTGTAGGCATAATTCAGTAAAACTTCAACAGCTTCTGGATTGAGATCATCAAATTTAACATGAGAAATTCCGTGAGGATCACTATCACTATTAAAGATTTCAAATAAATAGGGGCTGCAGCAAGCCAGGACTGCTCTGTGTGCTAACATCTCATGGCCACAGACCTGAAATTATAAGGAATTAAAATTAGAAGTATTGTGGACTATGTATTTCTCTAGCTAATTACCACATTAGATTCCTTATCTAATGTTTATAGGTAAATCACTTTTTTAAAGTTATTTCATGAAATGCCTACCATGAAAAATAAAATAAGCAAATCTAAGAACTTACTGCTTTTGGTAATAAAATATCATTTTTGTAGGTTTCCAATTAAGTTTTAAATACCTGAAGTCGAACATCACAGAACTGGCCACTTTTCCTCAGAGCATTTAATTTGGCAACAGAAGACTCAATAAAATTTTCATCTTCAAACATTAAATATCCATTGGGAATCATTTTTGCTTATAAATTTGGCTATAGAGCAGAAAGAAAGCTGTGTTACTTTACTTGTGAATGATGATTTTTATAATTATATCTTGAAGAATAATATGGTTTATTTTTAAATTCCATCCTATCAACACAAAAATGTTATTACACAAAAACACTGCATAAACACTGGCACTGAATGTCCAAGTGTTTGTGCTCCCTAAACTTTGGTCCTAAGTCTTTTAAAGGATTCATACAGCGGTGAGTATCTCAACACCTCTGTCTAGGTTTCCATACACATTCACTGCAGAGGGAAAAGGTCAACCCAGCCCTGCCCAAACCCATAGAACAAGCAACCTAAGAAGCCTGGAAGGACGTAAAGTTGTAATCACAGGTTTCCCTCATTTGGGCTGCTTTACTCCCAAATGACAAAAATGATATATAAGACAAACTTAACTTCTGTTCCCTTTGCAAGGTTCAGATATTAGAAATCACTTATCTCCAAAGAATAGATATTAGAAACAATGTTCTTTTTAAAAATGCCCATTTCACCTTTACTTGTGAACTGACAAATGGCTATACAAGATCTATCATTAAAAAGCAGTAATAGATTTCAGTTTGAGCTGACTTAATTCAAAACGATCTGCAGAAAGAAAAAAATAGAAAAATGTTTTTTTTTTCTACAAATGATTATTGACTTCCTCTTCAAGAAAGTTATGAAAGGCTATTAGTGTACTGGGCACAGTCTTCAGAAAAACAATGTGTCTTAATGTTGCACTGGGCACTGAATATTCACTTACCTACTGAACTGGCAAGAAACGGGATTTCTGGGACTTCTTAGATATTCCAAGGACAAAGGAGTGTTAAAACTCAGCACTTCCTCAAGGTATGAAGACAGGTGGTTGAAGTGAAGGCAGAGGTGTCTTAAGCTCTAATGGTGATTCCAAAACTATCAGGCTTGAAATGATGTAATCAAGTCCTTAAAAGCTATAGACACGAATTTCTTCTGTGATAATCATGCATCATAATCTGTAATAATGACAATGGTCAAAGACTGTCATTGATCTAAGAGGATCATACAAAGTCCTTAAAGAAATGCTGATGTAAATGACACAAATGCAACTATACATAAACATTTTTCATTTAATCTGCAACTATTCAGGTGATCCAAAAACAAAACAGAACAAAAAGAAACTTCCCTGGAAGACAGGAGCTAAAAATGTGTATCATTTAAGTGAGATATACAAGCACAAGATTAGAGAACAAATATAAATATTGGTTAACTCTAATATTCTTTATTATTAGATTGCAACACACAAACATGATCTCTCCATTTTCACCAGACAGCAAGTAACCTTTGGGCATCATTCTTTTTTTTTTTTTTTTAAGGTACTTTTTTTTTTTTTAATTTTTATTTATTTATGATAGTCACAGAGAGAGAGAGAGAGAGAGAGAGAGAGATGCAGAGACACAGGCAGAGAGAGAAGCAGGCTCCATGCACCAGGAGCCCGACGTGGGATTCGATCCCGGGTCTCCAGGATCGCGCCCTGGGCCAAAGGCAGGCGCCAAACCGCTGCGCCACCCAGGGATCCCTGGGCATCATTCTTATACATGTATACATTGTTAAAGTCAAACCAGATACACTGTTCTGCAAAATGTGGTCTGTTCTTCCCAGCCTCTGTACCTTTGGTTCAAGTTGTTGTTCTTTTTGGAATACCCTAAACACAACCTCTGCCAGATGAACTCTTCCCTCCATAGAACCCCTGCCAAATTCTTCCAGGTGTGAGAAGTTTCTCCATATTTTCCACATACTGAACCCTCTCTGCAAGGCATGTGTAATCTTCCAGCTGGCCTGTTCTGGATTGGGCCTCTGTGGAACTACTTATCTTCCTTGATTCAAGGCCTTGGAAGGCAGAGCCTGTCATGTTCATCTTTGTATCCACCCCATCTCCCTACTACCAAAACAACTAGCCTGGAAACTTAAATATAAAGATGAGTACTTTGTTGAAGTGAACCAAATAAACAAAAGGGAAAGTACTAATACGTGTTCTTTATACGGTCCTTTTTCTCATCTGTAGTAATAAACTACTAATGGAATCAATTCTGGTTCAAACCACATCTTCAAAGTAATCATATTCAGTCTCCCTACCTCCATTTCCCCCCCACCTCCATTTCCCCCCATTTTCATTTGTCATCAACTATAAGTGTCAAATTCAGGAAACTAGAACTAAATAAATAATTTGAAAGATGTGCATAGTTTTTAAAATGGACATCTTAAAATTTCCTGGATTTTCCTTATACATCAATCAAACCCAGAATTCTAACAATTAGGTTCAGGTGAATGAAGAATCACTTAATCAAGAACCCACTGAAGGCTGGTCCAACTCCAATTGAACAAACTGTTAAATTCAACACGCACAATCTGTAATGTAGCTGGATACCACATGCCCTAACTGGTTTCTCCATAACTTAAGTTCTATTTCAAGGATACCCTGCCTGAGTAATTCTGACTCAGGTTGGGACTGCAGTCAATGCTTACCCCTGCAACGAAACTGTATCATATCATTACGTAATAATGATTTCTTCTGCTCTACAGCTGCATCTAGATTAGTTCTGCTTTTAAGAAATCAGTTCTAACAAATGATTTCCAAGTACCACACAATTCTATGTACACAGTACATTCCATCCTAAGGAAGCCTTCAGACATTTTTAGCCAAGACCCAACGCAAATTAAGAAAATCTTTGTATATATGGTATATACTTGGGTCGCCAATCCACAGACATGCTTGGTAACTCCTCACTTCAGTTTCATAAGCTGTTCTTAAAAGAAGGGTTGGGGGGGGGTGCGGAATCCCTCCACACCAATTATATTGCTATAATTAAAATATGCTTTTTGAAAAATCATAAATTTATGATATGGAGATTTATGAACATCTTAAACACTGACCAGTTTTATTTATTCAGTGTTGATCTGTAAACTAGTCTTCATCTAACCAAAAATAAAAATGACATCTATTTATATTTTATAAATTGGAACTTTTTTTTAAACATTTTATTATTTATTCATGAGAATACACAGAGAGGAGACAGAGTGGCAGAGGCACAAGCAGAGGGAGAAGCAGGCTCCATGCAGGGGGCCCGACGTGGGACTCGATCCAGGGTCTCCAGGGTCACACCCTGGGATGAAGGCAGGCACTAAAACACTGAGCCACCCAGGCTGCTCATAAATTGGAACTTCTAACTTAAATTGTTTTTGGCCGCTTCAGTCCACTGGAAGAAAACACTGGAGAATTTCTGGAGCAACTCTAGGCATACAAATGTGTACAATATTAGTTTTGCAATAGAATGAGTTCTACATTTAGAACTTGAGGACTTTCTAGTACATCAAGGTCTTAGTATGAATTTCATCTCTTCAATGTTCTTTAATGATCATTTCAACTCTACTTGATTTTAAGAATAAGCCCGGATCCACCTGACATTTAAATTAATGCAGCAAATTTAGTTTATTCATTTACTGTCTTTATATGCTATAGGTCCCTACTCTCACCTCCCCCTCACCCCCAAATTGGAGGAGGTCATATTAACTCCTCCCTGCAAAATCATGTCTTTGAAAGTTCACAGTCACTTTCCCTCAAGTAAGCAATGGGCAAATTGAGTTTCAACCAATTCTAAAAATTCATGAGTCTTAGTTTGCTCTATGAAACTCAAACTCAGTAACTGGTAGAATAAAAATGTGGGCAGAATTTTTTTCTTTGAAAAGGCAAACCAAGCCAAAAGCCCCAACATCCTAGAGTTCCATAAAAGTATAAAACTTAAAAAGTTTTCTTTGGAATTTAAAGAATATGAAAACACTACTCCAAAGGGATATATGCACTCCTATGTTTACTGCACCATTACTTACAAGAGTCAAACTATGGAAGCAGCCCAAGTATCTATCTATAGATAAAAGGATAAAGATGTGGCATTATATAACATATATATACACACAATGAGATATTACTCAGCCATAAAAAAAAGAATGCAATCTTGCCATTTGCAACAATATGGTAAAATGCTAAGCAAAATATAGCAGAGAAAGACAAATATCACATGATTTCACTCATGTGGAATTTAAGAAACAAATGGGAAAAAAAGAAGACAAATAAACCTTAACTATAGAGAACAAAGAGATGGTTACTAGAGAAGAGGTAGGTAGGGAATGAGTGAACTAGGTAAAGGGGATTAAGAGTACACTTGTCTTAATAAGCACGGAGTCATATATGGAACTGTCAAATCATGATATTGTACAACTGAAACTAATATAACACAGTATGTTAACTACACTGGAATTAAAGCCTTACAAAATTTTCTTTGGTATTTAAAATACACACTCAGCTAATCCACCTTAAAAATTAAAACTGGGGTCAAATACAATATAGTCTGGTAAATACACTTAAGTTCCTTAGTATGGCCAGTGCAAGAAAATGGAGACACAAGCCTCATAAATGAGTAATTAAACTGCTTTAGTAACACTCAGAAGTTCACTTTTATGTTACCACAGGCCCCCAAAAGATTAGCTTAACCGAAACACAATTCAACAGGTCTTACCCAAGAGTTGTAAAAAAAGATAGGCACAATATGGCCTCCCCTCCAAATTCTTCTTGGGCCTTCAGTAAGTGCAATTTAAAATGTTATCTTCAAACTTTCAAAGCATCCTTAAAACTTCAAGGCAAATTACAAATATTAAGTTTCAAGGCACTCTTTTGAGGGCAGCCAACTCACAAAATAGCAATGAACTTTATTTTTTAAAGACAGATTTTATAATTATACAAAGTAAATTAATCTTTGTAAAACTAGAAGTTAAACATTCCCAAATAAATAAATACAAATTAAAAAAATAAACATTACCCATGTCCCCTCTCAAACTACCACGACTATCCATCTATATCAAAAAACTCACCAAACTCACTAACTTGCTTGCTCCATCCTCATTGTTCTGAAATTCTTAGATTCAAATTTATGGCACCAAACATATGGCAGGCACAATTTGGAATGGGATGCTCATAATACCAATAGAGTTAACTCCATTCCCCAGCCCTGAATACTTCACAGACCAACCAGAAAGACAGATAAATCAAGCAGTGAAAATAGTTCAAAAAAAAAAAAAAAAGAAAGAAAATAGTTCAAACAAAAGAGGAAAGTGGTATGACAGCATACATATTCCAGAAACTGAAGCTGTTTCTGTTTCAATGGATTATGGTCTGCAGGATGCATATGGTAAATAGTGGGAGAAGAAATAAAGATCAATGCTAAGGTTTAAACAATGCCGGAGCAGAAAGAGATTATAGCAAGAACACTTTTAGAACTGGTCGGATGAGGGGGGGTCTAGAGGAACAGATAAAATATGGTAAGTACGGACGTTAAGATATTATATCCCCTTGCTTATTAGCTTGGTTTATGTGGCACCATCAAAATCAGTATCAAAATTAGAATTCCAAAAAGATTTAACCTTTATTTTTAGTTTGCTGCATGCTCAATGTTAGGAAAAAAGGGAAAAAAAGGAATTTGCTTTGGGGCATGATAATGCTCAGGTATCTGCTGGGTATCCAGGTTGATACCAAAAGTGTAAGAATACTGACCAGCTAGGTGGGAAAATACTGATAAGTTTAGAAATCATTTACAAGGTAGTAATTCAAGTTTACAAGTGCAGATAAGCATATATTTTATGTGTTAACAAAAACCCAGAGATCACTCCCTTGTTCTTAATTCCTCCATTTACACTCTCTAGCATAATAAAGTGGAAGGATCTCCAACCTTTTAGAACTCCTTCATGGAGATTTGATTATAAAATCATATTTTTTTTCCAAGATTTTATTTATTTATTCATAAGAGACAGAGAGAGAGAGAGGCAGAGGGAGAAGCAGGCTCCATGCAGGGAGCCTGGCGTGGGACTCGATCTTGGGGCTACCAGGATCATACCCTCGGCTGAAGGCGGCACTAAACCGCTGAGCCACCCGGACTGCCCTATAAAATCATATTGTTGAAAAGTCAATGAATGATTTTCAGCAGTACTTCATCTTAGTATCAGTGGTTAAGACATTTCCCTAGTAAGAAAACATCTTACATCAAAAAACCACATTTGCAAAACTATTCAATTGCCATCTAAAATATACCTTAAGCAAGAAAAAAATCCCACTCCCAAGTTAAGTAGCCCCAAAGACAGCAATTTAAAACTAAAATGAAAACCTGAGATCCTCTCGGGCTTTTTTTTTGGCGGTGTTGGGGTGGGGGGGGAGAGGGGGGTGTTAGAAAAACAAAACTGCAAATTAAGATAAATCAAGAAATTAATATCTATGAACTATAGGGATTTCATGTATTAGAAAAATTCAGAGGAAAATCATTCTGGGTCTGTTGTTCTAGTACAGTTTTACCACCAACTACCAAATTACAGACAGTTGATAAATGCTGCCAGCTAGCATTTAATGATACAATTGTTAATCCAATTCTTAGTGTTTGCCGCCTCTCCAGATACACAACTGCCCCCCCCCCCCAACATCTTTAAGACACTAAGTTTCAGCACGATTATGGCTAAAACTATTCATCATTATGTTGTTATCCTTAAATCAACCTCCAGCGCGGGCATTATTAAAAGAAAATGCGGATTCTGGTAGTCTGGTCCACGCTGGACTTGTTGAACTGTTAATAGGACTAGGCTTCCAGAGTGGTTACTTATTATTAGACAGAAGATCATCACAAAGTCCTGAAAGAACAGCCTGATACCAGGGTATCCTAATCCTCCATCGCGGGCAACAGCCATCAGCAAACAAAAACGCGCCCTTTAGGCATCGGATTTCTACTTGCTATAGGTCTTGAAACGTCAGCGGCTTCAGACAATAGATCTGGCTGGTACGTACGGAGGAAAAAGCAAATCTGTTTCTAAAATACTTGTGGCCCGAGCGTTCTCACATTCAGCTCTCCATCTCCTACATGCTCCCTGATACTTTCCTACCTTCAAGAATGTGTTATAACGAAACATCGGTTTGCAAGATGCGTGTGAGAATGGAAAACGAGCAAACCTCTCCGCCGATTTCTTTTGTAAAAACAAACAAACAAACAAAAGTAGCGACGGCCTCCGAGTGGACTGAAGCGCCGGGTGGTAGCCCCGGGCCTTCCTCCGCGCGCGGCCGGGAGGGCGCCCACTCCCCAGGCTGCAAGGCTCGGCGCCCGGAGCCCGGCGCCCGCACACCCCCGGCTGGGATTGGCCGGCCACGCAGTCATTCAGCGCCGACACGTCAGGGCAGCCGCTCCCTCCCTCCTCCCGCCCCCTTCTCCCCGCGCTTGGCAAGAAAAGCGGGCAACGTGGAGCGGGAACAAAGGACCCCGCGGCCCACGGCGATCCGGGACGCGGTGCCACCCCACCCCAGGCCCGAGGCGCCCAAGCGGCCCGGGGCCGGCTCCCCGCCCCCACGGTCCCAGGGAGGAGAGTCCAGACTCTCGGTTGGATCCTGACAGCGGGAAAAGAGATTCCCGCGTCCCCCTCCTGGCAGGCATCCCTGCCCCGCGGCGCCGCGACCCAGCCCCCCCCCGGACCCCCCGGGCAAAAACTCCCGCCCCACTGCCTCCGCCCCAGCTCTCTGCGGGGCGGCCCGTACCGGCCTCGGCCGCCGACGCGACGCGGCAACCATGGCAGCGCCGGGAGCGCGGGCCCCGCGCGGCACCAGCTCCTCGCCCCCAGAAGGCGGCGGCGGCGGCGGCTCGGAGCGTCCTCCCCCGGGACCAGGACGCCGCTCCGCGCCCCGCACCGGCTCCCTGGCCGGCCGCACCATCCCTCGGCGCGGACTCCGGTCGCGCCCTCCTCCCCCTCCACCGACCAGGACCTGCGCATATTACCTGGTTCATCTCTGAAGAGATGGAAAAACTCATGTCTGGAGCTTCGATGGGGAGCAGGAGGAAGCGGGCGGGAATCGGCCCCTCGGAAAGCGCCTGGAGGCCGCGGAGGGGGGAGCGGGCGCGCGGGAAGACGAGCGGTCAGTCCGCGGAGGCTGCGAGGAGGGGGCCGCGCCGCCGAGGGCTCGCGGGGACTCGCTCGCTCGCTCGCTGGCACTGCCGCGCCGAGGCAGCAGGCGGAGAGACTGTGCCGAGCAGCTCTGGGCGACCGACCTCCACGCGCGTCCCGGAGACACTGCCGCCGCCGCCGCCGCCCGCTCCCGCCGCACCCCCTCGCACGTCACCACGTGCGCCGCCGCCGTCGCCGCCGCCGCCGCCGCCGAAGCCTCCCGGCAGCTTCCGGCCCGAACCCGTCGGCCAATCACACGCGAGCACGAGAAAGCGCCCGCTCGCGGCCCCGCCCCCCGCTGCCGGCCCCGCCCCCTCCTTCGCCCGCCTGGCTTCCTGCCTGCGCGGCTCAACTAGGTCAGGGCAAGGTGATCCCGGGGGGAGAGGCGCGGTGCTCGGGCGCCACTCGCCCGACTTATCGCGCTGTCGTCTCCTTCCCGCGCCTCGCACCCTCTCCTCGCCCTCTCGGACTGTGCCGGAACTGGGTTCCTCCGGCCGCCTTCACCTGTTCTGCCTCCCCCTAGGGGCACACTAGCCGGAGCTCAGACGTGGGAGATTAGGTTTCCCGACGTCAAATGTACATCCAGGCCACTGCCCCGGGCCGGAGCGGGCCGCGGTGGACCTTAGAGTCTGCAGCTGGACGCGGGCCCTTAACCCTCGTCGGGGGGCTGGGGGGAGGGGCAGGCTGGGGGAAGGGGTGGAAGGATTCAGAATCCGGAAAAAAAGAAAAAAAGACCCACCACTGGAGAGGTCGGAGAAGGCCTTCCGTGGTATTAGTGTTGCGCTAAGAAAGCTGTTTACTTCTGCTTTTGGTCCCCCGGATTTCTGTTTGGTCCGAGCGTGGCGCTCCTTGGCCGGCCTTGCCCTCTTTTGGAAAAAAAGCAGCCTGGAGAACTATCCTAACCTCGTGGGGGCCTTTGAGACCACATGGCAAACTTAGGGATCCACGGGGCAGCTTGGCCCCCAAGAGGGGACACCGGAGGTCATACTGGGCTCTGACAGCGACTTCATGTGACTCTGAAGAGCATGCTGGAAAGTTTCCTAGATTAAAGGTGAGGGGATTTGCTGAGGTAAAGTCTAGCGCTTGGCAGAGGCTTCCAGGCTAATGTCCTGTTAGTTTATCCTGATTTGGGGAGGACGCTGAAGCGGTCTAGGCCAGACCTTGTTTGTCTTTGACCCCTCTGCTTAGTTTGTCCACCTTTCTAGGAGGAGCCTCCCATTCTTTTTTTTTTTTTTTTAAGATTTTTATTTCTTCATGAGAGCCACAGAGAGAGAGAGGCAGAGACACAAGCAGAGGGAGAAGCAGGCTCCGTGCAGGGGAACGTGACACAGGACTCGATTCCAGGACCCCGGGATCACAACCTGAGCCGAAGGCAGCCGCTCAACCCCTGGGCCACCCAGGCGTCCCCAGGAGCCTGCCATGCTTTATCATGAACCATTTATGCTTATGGGAGCAGGAAAAATAAATGTCGGGGCCCTTCACCTGCAATAGAAACGTCACTAACTTTTCTTTCTAAAATCTTAAGGCAAGGAGGCTTGTCTCCCACCACCCCCATTCAATTGTGGGAGGGAACAGGAACTGAGACATCTATTAGGCTTCCTATATCTCGAGGAGAAAAAGACTACCATCTGCCACAGACGGGGCTCTTGTTTTGTCTTCTGATAATTACTAAGTGACAGCAGTGTTCACTTTTGTTGCAAATGGAACTGTTGGAGCACATGCCTCTTAAGGTCTTTTAATGTCATGGGCTTCATTCTTTCAGTGAGAGAGTACGAATTGCCTACTTCGGGGAGGCACATGACTGCGTGGCCTGCTGGACACATGGTCCCCCTTGCTGTACTCTAAATAGTGCCTTTGTGACCTGAAACCGTCAACACTTTTCTTAAAGCTACAGTGTGATCAGTCCCTGCATTTTTGCCTTAGATGGAATTTCACATTTACATACTACCTTTTCTATAGAGGCATAATTAGAGGCACCTGGGTGGCTCAGTCGGTTAAGCGTTGGCCTTTGGGACAAGTCATGATCTCAGGATCCTGGAATGGAGACCCACATCGGGCTCCCTGTTCATCAAGGAGTCGGCTTTTCCCACGGCCCCTCCACCTGCTTGTGCTTTCTCTCTGTTTCTGTCTCTCTCAAATAAGGTTTTTTTAAAAAAATAAAAATAAAAAATAATGGCATACTTTATAAATTCCAATTCATCTTCTAGGCAACTCCAGACTCAAGCCTATCTATCCAAGTACCCTATAATCTAGATGAAAACTTGAAAGTGGAATGCTGGCAATTTCAACCTTAAAAAGTAACAAATTATGTTATTCTTAATATTTAACTTAGACAAGATATATTTGGAGAGTGCTTAATAAAAATGAAAGCTATCGACTTCTATTTTATGTCAGGCAGTGAGAAAGATAAATTAGGAATTGGTACCAGTCCGTAATCTTTCCATTTTTCTCTCTGATCCTGCTTCAAGCATCCTAGTGCTAAAACTCTGGCTCCTATTTTTTTCTTTATATATTAGTTTGCTAGGGCTTCTGTAACAAAGTAACACCAACTGGGTGGCTTATACAACAGAAATTTATTGTCTCACAGTTTTGCAGGCTGGAAGTATGAAATCAAGGTGTTTGCAGAGCCATGCTCTCTCCCTGTAGGAGTTAGGGAAGAGTCTGTTCCAGCCTTTTCTCGTGGCTTCTGGTAGTTCTTTGGCTTGCATGTCATTTTCCCTGTGTCCTTATCTCTTGGATTCAAATTATCCCTTTATATAAGGATGCCAGTCATATTGGATCAGCGGCCCATTCTAACCCAGTATGATCTCATCAGATGAAATCTGCAATGACAATTTCCAAATAGGATCACATTTTGAGGTATCGAGGGTTAAGACTTTAAATATCAATTTGGAGGGGGAACATAATTCAACACATTAGTTCAGTGTTTCTCACGTTTGGTCCACTGGCCATATTTGTCAAAACTACCTGGATGTTCTTATTAGAAATGCAGTCTCTAGGCTTCACCCTAGCAAGTGATTCCCCAAGAAGGAGAGTGATTTTTGCCCTGAGGAGACATTGAGCAATATCTGGAAACAGGCCCTGGGGAAGGATGCTGTGGTATCTAGTGGACCTGGAATGCTGCTCAACCACCTGCATGGCACAGGGCAGTCCCCACACCAAGAAAACCATCTCAATCATCTCTTAAATATCAGTAATGCCCAGATTGAGAAACCCCTCAAGAGATTTATGTCTCTGCCTCTCTCTCTCTCTCATGAATAAATAAATAAATCTTTTTTAAAAAATTTATTCATGAGACACACACACAGAGAGAAAGAGAGGCAGAGATACAGGCAGAGGGAGAAGCAGGTTCCATGCAGGGAGCCCGATGTGGGACTTGATCCCGGGTCTCTAGGACCACACCCTGGGCTGAAGGCAGTGCTAAACCACTGAACCACCCAGACTGCCCTAAATAAATAGATCTTAAAAAAAAAAAAAAAAAAAGTATTCCTTTTTAGAGAGAATCTTCCGTATTTCTAGTAAGACTTCCATAGAGAGTTTGCATCAGAACAGATTATATAATCGGAATATTTTGATACTTCATTAGTCTCATTGACTATTACATTATTACATTATCCAAGCCAACTGTTTTACTAATGACCTTTTGCTGTTTTCTAAAGTCATCACTGGTAAAATTTTGAGAACAATTGTAGCCTCCCCTTCCAGTAACCAAAACCCCCTAATTGTTTCTTTCTCTTTCAACAATTGCTTAGGAATTCAAACTTCTCATGTCATTCAGACATTCTTCGTGACATTATATGACCTTCAAGCCTACTACCTTTTTGGACTATGTGGCCAACAACTGTATATTCAGCTCTTGAATTCTAATGTGTAACCTAAGGTTTTCTTCAACCAAAACACCTTAAAAAATTAACTTAATTGTTGAAATTAAGCAAGGCATGGAATAAGCAGCCTCTATACTAAGCTGAGTTTTTAATGTAAACATTACAATCAAATGTATAAACAAAAGTGTGGTAACATAAAGCACAATCAATCCAGGAGAGATCTTTTGTTGTGTTCACATCCAAAACTTGATACCAGAATAGATGAAAGTTACACGCTGTAGTTCAATTGGCCTAGCAGCCAACTGTTGCTAGTGTAAACTGATCACTTAACAAATGAAGCCAAGAGACTTCTTTAGAGAAAGAAACAGAAAAGACAGAGTAGTGGGGTTATAACATCAGTTCCCCTTTTTGTGTAATTGTCCTGTTGTCTGGAAGAGACCAGAATGAAGGGCAATGAGGTCATGATGAAATTTTACAAGATTCTCGTGAATTGGGCTTTCAAAACTACTGAAGATGGAACATCATGAACTTGTTATCTAAGGGTTCCCACCCCTGCAAATGATCCCTCGTGGCTATGGTCCTCCTAAATTGGTACCCTCAGGGACAGAATTGTCAAGTAAGGTTTTCTTTTCCCAATCGTCTTGTCTCTAATGTCTTACTAGAGAGAAAAATGTGAAGGAAAATCTGCAGTGGCGGTGTGTTCTACCACTATCCTTAAGGGTAACCAGGCATGAGACACACTTCTCTTCCTTCCACACTCCTCTCTTCTCAATACCTTGCTCTTAACTATCTTTCAAGACAGACTTTGTACCTTGCCACTTCCAAGAAGTGGGCAAGTGTTATGGAAGGAATACTGGACTGGAAGTTCTAGGCCTGTATCTTGTCTCTGTTCCTTGACTATTTAAGGGAAATCTCTTGTCTTCTTAATGATTGTGTTTTTTAATCCTTAAAGTGGGAATGATAATACTTGCTTCACAGAGTTATATACTTGGCACGTGGGGGGTGACAAGTAAATATGTATATATGTATTTATTTAAATGCCTCCCCCAGTTACTCTGGCATACATAATTTCTCTTCTCTCTTCCTGAGCCCAGGCACATCACTTGTAACACTTACTGAATCCACCACATGACACTTTTATACTTGCAGACTTAAGAGATGAGTGAACTGAACTTCTGAATATATAACAGTAACTCAGGTTCTTAAGTATGTTGTTCCTCTGCCCTCAGGCATCTTAGAAGTGTTGGAAGAATGAACGTCAAAGTCACATGTATTTTCATGGCTCTTTCTGTCAAATGGATGTTTCTAAATAATGAAGGTGGTCAGTGGAGGACAAGGGTGTGATAGAGGACTAGGAAAATGAGAAAGGGAGTGGTTATTGAGGCATAGCACATAACAGAGGGAGTAAAGATACTTCAGATGACTTAGAACAAGGACATTGGATCTCCTTACCTAACATTCCTTCTCTTTCTCAAAGAGGTCTCAAATACGCTGAAGGGGAGGTAGGATTGTCACCTCCACTTTTTGTGGTTCACGTTCAAGGAATGTTCTATTCCATTAGTGGTGGAAGCCTGAAAATCCATACTGTTATGGGGAGAAGGTAATCTATTCCACTTTGTGCTTCGCTCTGTGGGGA
The DNA here is from genome assembly GCF_011100685.1 of Canis lupus familiaris. Taxonomy (NCBI): domain Eukaryota; kingdom Metazoa; phylum Chordata; class Mammalia; order Carnivora; family Canidae; genus Canis; species Canis lupus. The sequence continues at coordinate 18,338,036 of NC_049228.1, forward strand.
TAAGGACCATGGTTCCTTTTTTTGTCTGATTGTAGCACCTCGCCTAGTATTTTCGTGAATGATTTTTGTCTTCTGAAAATATCTACTAGTTGAACTTTTGGAAATTATTTTCTTTGTCAGTTGAATAGGAAATTTGAGAATCTTCTCGCTGCAAAGTACTAACATTTTCTTTGCTATTAAAATAATTCTGTCATTTTTTAAGATTCTTTCTTTAATAACTTATTATAGTGTTGTAAATGATTTAAAGTCTGCCAAATCATGAAAATTTTATTGCTCTTCCTCTATCTGGAATGAAATTATGGATATCCGATTTACATATTAACCATGAATGAAAGAGAAAAATCCTTTAGTTATATGCATTTTTTAAAGGTACCAGATTGCCTACTGAGAAATTAGCTTCATTAATTGGCCAGCGTGTCACTATGTAGAAATTTCTGGGTAATCTCTTAGTGTTGCATCAATTCTTATTCATCCCATTAAGTTTATGAAATGTGATGGGCTCTTTCACCCAGAGGGATAGTAATATGTATGTAAGTAGCCTGAACTTCTTTGAGGGTCTACATCAAGGAAAGAAGTTAAATCTGAATTAAATTTTTTTTAAAAAAACACAGCAGAATCATGGTCATTTCTCTATTGTGTTATTTTTTAAAAGATTTTATGTATTTGTGTGTGTGAGAGAAAGTATGTGTGTGTGTGTGTGTGTGTGCGCGTGTATGCGCGTTTGCGTGCCTGCTCATGAGGAGGGAAGGGGGAAGGGGCAGAGGGCAAAGGGGAAGCAGACTCCCCACTGAGCAGGGAACCCAACTTGGGGCTCCATCCTAGATCCCTGAGATCATGACCCTAGCCGAAGGCAGATATTTAACCAACTAAGCCGACTAGGCACCCCCTCATTGTGTTACTTCTTTTTTAAGATTTTATTTATTCATGAGAGATGCAGAAAGAGGCAGAGGCACAGGCAGAGGCAGAGGCAGAAGCAGACCCCCACGGCGAGCCTGATGTGGGACTGGATCCCAGGACCTGGGGATCATGACCTGAGTGGAAGGCAGACACTCAACCACTGAGCCACCCAGGCAGCCCCCTACTGTGTTGTTTTTGAAGTGGTATAAAGAATGAAACCCAAGGTACTAAAAGTTGAGCACTTGTAATGAATTGGAAAGCTGTTTAGAATATATATACACAAATGATATACTGCTTCCTGTGTTTCTTCTCAGTGGAAAAGTGACATTATGTAGCTGTTTCTCAGATTTTTACATGAAACTATTTTTATGTAAAAATTATGAGGCAGCCCTGGTGGCTCAGAGGTTTAGCGCCGCCTTCGGCCGGGGGTGTGATCCTGGAGACCCGGGATCGAGTCCTGCATCCGGCTCCCTGCATGGAGCCTGCTTCTCCCTCTGCCTGTGTCTCTCTCTCTCTCTCTCTCTCCCTCTCTCTCTCTCTGTCCTAATGAATAAATAAATAAAATAAAAAATAAAAATTACGAATCCTGTTTTGTTTTTTTCTCTTCATTTCCCAGAAAATTAGGAGAAGCCTATGAACTGAATCATCACAGTGGGGATCAAAGTTTTTCACAGTAGGTATCTATACCAGGATGCAATATCTGGACCTAGCAAATCTCATCTCTCATGTACCTCTTCAGCCACATTGAATCCCTCCCTTCCTGAATATACCATGCCCTTTCCATCTGGCCTTTGCACTGACTGAAGCACCCTTCAATTGGTTAATATCTACTCATCCTCTAGGCCTCAGTGTAGAGCTCGCTTCCTCCAGGCACCATTTCCTGCCTGGCCAAGGCTGGGTGGGCTGTCCCCTCCAATAGAACTTACATAGCACTCCAGGAGAGCACTCCTCTTCCAGCCATGAATCATATGGTAATGAAAATTCCACTTGTTTGTGCCCCTTCTGTATGCTACATCCTGAGAGGGCAGACACCATCCTATTTATCCTTGCAACCCCAGTGCCAGGCACATAGAGATCTTTGACACATCTCTGCAAAGGAAGGGGGGACTGGATAGTGCATTGTTACTATTGCCTTGAGTTTTGAAGACATACAGATGTAAAGAAAGTGACTTTTGCCTGAATTTTGGTAGTGTGATCAATTTGTTTTAGCTTTCAAATTCTAACCTAACATACTATGTGATGTTCACAAAGTAGTCAAGAGAGTACCATGGTAGGAACTTCTCTGTCACTTTTCAGAAAAATGTAGCAATGGGGCCATTGCAAGTCTTTCATGTGACCTTACTTACATACATCGGGTGACCCACAAGTCAGCATTAGTTACCAAACAGCAAATCAAGCACATGGATTCTTAACAGGTTGAATCATCCCATTTTCTGGAAGATAATGTATCTACCATTTTGATATCAGTCAAGAGAGGTATCATTCTAATGTGGCATGTATGTAAAACCTCTCCTACTCTGCAGAGCCTGTTTCTGGGTGTCTTAAGCTCCTGCATTACGCCACAAGCTTCCTGCATGCTTCTTTATGCTTTAACAACCACAGTAGCCATCATGATACTGAGCATATTGCAGATGCTCCAGGAACAGTGAATGAATTACAGAATAATAATTTTGAGTGATATAGAGGCATATGGTCACTTTTCATGTTATTTAAGTCATTCCTCATAGTAGCTTCAAGAGGTATTTATTATCATCCTTATCTTATGGAGAAGGAAATGGGAATGTAAAGAGGCTGGAAGCTTACCCAAAGTCATTTTACTTGAATGTTGGAGACAGGAGTTCAGTCCAGGAGTGTCTGACCTGAAGCCCACCCCTGTTCCACCACCATACTCTGCCTTTCATTACATGCTTACTGAATCAATTTATTAATAATTTTCCATAGATGACAAGTGAATCATCAGGCACAGCTAATTCATTGGTGGAGGGTTGGACAGGGAGGATGCTGATAGATTATATAACTGAACTATTGTCTTTGGAACTAGTGGACTTAACTATTAAGGCTAATCGAGGTGATATATAACCATAAATAGAGCATAAATAGAGCTATGCACACAATAACCTGACATGCAGACATAAGGGAGTAACTCTTCTTGATAAAAAGCATCCAATCTAAGTTCATCCACAGGTTTTTAAGAGAAACAAGATGAGGCAGAAATGGCTAGTTGACTATGTTTTCCATCCATTCTCCTTTTTTTCCTTAGAAACATAATACTGAAGGGCACAGTTCCTAACCTCCCTTGCAGTTAGTTTTGGCAAACTGAATTGTGTGAGGACTTCATAGAAGTATCCTTCAAAGAAAAGAGGATTACTCTTCTCCCTTCTTTTTCCTGCCTGGCTGGGATGCAGATGTGATGGGTTGAAATCAAGTAGCCACTGTGGATCATGAGGAGACAGGTCCAGTACTGACCAAAGCAGAGCCGTAAGAAGAGTCTAGCTCATGCTGACCTTTGAGCTGCCATTTCTACTCAGGACTGGCACATTCTGGACTTCTTCTCTGTGAAAGAATAAGAAACTATCATCTTGTTTAAGCCCAAAATAGAAGTGGAAATAGCCAATTTAGTGATTTCCATCATTTAAAAAAGTGTTGCTTCTGTGTGTAATTCTGTTTCTGTTCAATTGATTTCATCTTACAATCCTGCAGCTGTTTCTACTTCCTGGACCCTACATTGAACATTAAGAGTAGCAAGCAGCAAATATATTTTCTGTGTCATAGGCTATTTGGGTATTGATCCTCTCTAACAAGTTCACAGCGAGTCCTTTGTAGCTGACTCTGATGAAAGTTCAGGAGGCCACATGTGAACCCTACAAAAAAAATCTCAAGTTTTGAATTATACAATTTAAAAAGTTAGGTCCCACCCCAGCTTTCCCTGATCTGACTATTATCTAGTGCCACATCGTTTTTCCCTCATATAGCATATTATACTACTTGATAGTTAGCAAATATTTACTGAGTTTACACACAATAAATAAAATATTATGTTGTATACATATACACAGATGAATCACAAGGGTTTTGATTCTTTTAGAAAGTAATCAGTTTATTGAATAAGGTAAACTCTGTGAGGTACACATAAGGAATGGCTTTATTTTTCTCTAATCTTTAAGCATGCACTTACCTTCTCATTCCTGCCCTGTAGATAATGCTTCCCAAAGATCTCATGGCTTTTTAGCCACTTTAATATCTGAAAAGTAAAGCTTACTTTCAGGTATTAAGAGATAAGTACACTTCAGTCTAAATCCAAACCTAATATCTAATTTTCTAATCCAATTACATCTAATATCACATATAATTCAGAGTTTCCCTGGCCTCCTCCGGCCCCCAGCCTAGGTCTGAACCACAGTTCAGGCATGCACAGCACGAAGGGTGTGCTGTGTTGTCTCTCGCTCTTCCATTACCCTCCACCTGTTGTAGTGAATGCAACTCTATTCTAATCTCCACCCTTTATTTCTACCACATTCCCTCTTGCTCATTTCTCTCGGATCCTGTTGGCTCCTTTCCACCCCAGAAAATACTAAACACATTCTTGCTAAGGGCATTTGGGTTTTCTATGCTCTCTGCTTAAAACACTCTTCCCCCAGCTATCTGCATGGCTCCTGTCCTTACTTTTAGGCCTTGGCCCCAGCGTGTTCTTATCAGTGAGGTTTTCCCTGATCACTCCATCTCAAGTGAGACACAGCCACACCCATCACTTCCTCTGCTTTATTTTTCTCATCTCACCATCTGATAAGTTATACTTCTGCTGAGAAGCAAGGTGCCTGTTTCCCCTTCTGCAGACTCCTTCCATCTTTACGGGAGAGGTTGGGAGGTGGCATACCTTTCTATCTGTGTGAGGAGAGGAAGAAAAAGGGCCAAACACTCTCCACTCCTTTGAGTTCTTGTCCTCCTTGATCTTTCACAATTAGACCATGTCCTATAAAAGTTGTAAGTGAGGGTTTCATAGATACTAGACTTATTTGTTTTCTTTTCCTCCTTTTTTTAAAAAAAGATTTATTTATTTTACAGAGAATGAGCAAGTGGGGGGAGGGGCAGAAGAAGAGGGAGAGAGAATCCCAAACAGACTCCCCGCTGAGCAGGGAGCCCATTCAAGGCTTGATCCCAGACCATGAGATCATGATCTGAGTCAAAATCAAGAGTTGCTCAACTCACTGAGCCACCCAGATGTCCCCGGATTTGTTTTCTTTTATTAAGTCTGGCCTGAATGTTTCAGGCACTCTCTTTAGAAAGAGGCAGGGAGTGGTGGTGGAATTGTCTCTTATTATTTTAAGCTTTGGAACTTCAGCGAAAATATAGAAGCAACATACTGAGTAGATAAGAACCTTCTCACAAACTAGTGTGTTCTATAACAAAAAGAGCATTTGAATTTAAGGTAATCATCATGATATGAGCAGATAGTTCTAAGAATTCAAGATGTCCAAATTTTAGAAAACAAGTACCTAGACATTTACAAAGCTCAAAAGCAATATAGAATTGGTAACACATTACTATGGTGGAAAGCTACTGGTTCTGGCAGTGTAGCATTCACTCTTCTTTCTTCTTGGACTAGCACCCTTTGGCTGCCATGAAAGTTCATGGATGGATGTATGACCAAATTTGGTCCAATTAGAACAAATACTTGGACATTGGCTAGACATGAACCTGGAAGATATATGCTAGTGCTGCTGGGGCCATCACAGGGAGAGAACTTGCTTCAGAGTGAAGGCAATAAAAAGGAAAATAGATGTGAGAAATGTAAAGAGACCAAAGTGCAATGATATTGCACTGGATCCAGCCATGCCTGAAGTCAATGCCTAGACTTTTTTATATGAGTCAATTAACTTCCTTTTTTCTCCCCATAAGCCCCATGATTTGGCTTTTCATCACTTGCAGACTAACAGTGCTGGCTGTTATAGCATTTATCAGCTTAAATCCTTGCCTGTGCATTGTCATCAGAGCTGCTATGTCCAGCCCTGGCATAGTTCTCAAGATGGACTTTTTCCAGGGACAATCTGGGAAATCAAAGAGGTCTACTCATTTTAAAGAATTAAAATAGAGTATAGATAATCTGTTCCTTATCTCTCCACCTGAAGTTATTCTCTGATACAACTCGAAACTCAGTATACATTCTTTTTTTTTTTTTTTTTTTAAGATTTTACTTATTTATTCATGATAGTCACACTGAGAGAGACAGAGACACAGGCAGAGGGAGAAGCAGGCTCCATGCACCAGGAGCCCAACGTGGGATTCGATCCCGGGTCTCCAGGACCGCGCCCCGGGCCAAAGGCAGGCGCCAAACCACTGCGCCACCCAGGGATCCCAACAACTCGAAACTCAGAATGGGAGTTAGAATTCTAATGTTTTCAAACAAAGAGATGGAACTTTTGAGTCTTCTTAAGAACATTACCACTAGGAATGTGACATTAGGTTGCCACACATAAGATTTAGGGTGTTCAAAGAAACTTCTCAATAATAGATTTTCTAGTGATTTAATAAATTTCAATTTATATGTCAATTCCAATTAGTTGACAGTGTTGTTTGCAGTATTGGGCTGTGAAGAATCAAGACTAAGTCTCTACAGTGGAACAAGCATGGAAATTGACGAGCAATATCTGCCCTGTGTGGGGAGAGAGAGAGACTGAAGCTCCCCATCCTTGTGCTTGCCATCCCTCTTTTAAGTTATCCTTGGAGGTGTGTTAGGTCACAAAGGTAGCTGTTGAATTGGATTGGGTCAGAAACAACTATTTGGGAAATATAGGTCATTAAAAAATGATTCAGAAGATCTTGTCAAGTCACCCAGTGTATATAACCATAGAAGTCTGAAAGGGAACCATATTACACCAATTTGGATTAGAAATGTGAATTTTGGGGATCCCTGGTGGCTCAGGGGTTTAGCGCCTGCCTTTGGCCCAGGGCATGATCCTGGAGACCTGGGATCAAGTTCCACATCAGGCTCCCTGCATGGAGCCTGTTTCTCCCTCTGCCTGTGTCTCTGCCTCTCTCTCTCTCTCTCTCTCTCTCTCTCTGTTTTCATGAGTAAATAAATAAAATCTTAAAAAAAAAAAAAAAGAATTAGTGTTTTTTTTTTTAAAAAAAAAGAAATGTGAACTTTTCAGAAACATGGTATAGCACCAGACCCATAGAAAGAGGTCCTTGACAAAGAAGTCTACAAATCTCTTTTAACATGTAAAGTGTAAGTCTTCAAATTTAGTAAAGTATGAGAATTTCTGTTGAGAGACTACATAGCTGATCTTTCCTGTGAGTACATCAAATTCATGTTCATTATCTATTTTGCCACTTGGTGCTGTAAATCTTTAATGGGATTCTAAACATAAAAGAGGGAAGAGGTTTCTTTCCTTTAGCAAATGGGGCCTCTGCTATTCACAGCGATCCCAAAGTCCCTCCAATGGGTGGGTGGCACTGTCAAATTGAGGGATACTTCACTGAAAATGGAGAAAGAAAAATAGTGACGTGTCCTTATTGGTCACGCCGCATCCAGGCATGTCCCAGTCCGCATCTCTCAGTGGGGCCTGTCCTGTTGGTGGAAGAGCTGCCTGCCACCCACGGAGGTTGACGCACCTGGTGAGTCAGGACAGTTACAACTTCATACCCAGCTTCCTGTCCAAACCCGGGCCTATTTTGTTTCTTAGCCAAATGACATAAAAAACAACTTGAGGAAAATATAAAGCTATGTCCTTCCGAGACAGTCAGTTTCCAGTAGTGTCTGATCTGTAGCTAACATTCTAGACTTGAAATTAGGAGAGCTCAGAATCTTTGACAATTCAGCGCCCTGGGTCTCGGTTTTCTTTTATTTTTAATTGGTAAGAGCAGGAGGCTAGACAGAGAGACAGTGAAGAAGGAGATTTCCTATTTAATGAGTCCTAGACATTTTATTTAAAGAGTTCTCTACTTTCCCTAGACCACACCCATGGACTCCTGAGAACAAGCAATGAGATGCTGATTGTACAGATTGGAGAAAATAGAAGGAGCCCTCCTGACCCCTCCCGCCTGCCACAGGAAATCTTGAAGTTTTGTCACACAAGTCGTTTGGCCTGTGGTCTCTCTGGCTACCTTGTGGTTTCAGATATTTCCCAGGCCCTGTGGCTCTTGAGACGTACATGATTATGAAGATAGTACCTCACTCCTCACTTATGTTGTAGCCTGTATTCCAACAGTACTGCCTTGAGCGGTTTCCCAAATATGTCTGGGTAATGTGGCCCCATGTTATTATTTACCAGCACTATTGTAGGTGTCTTTTCCCCAGGAATGGGCAGAAATTCCTGAGGATTGGGCTGAGAATCATCCAAATGCATCCAAAATCACCTTTCCCCGTAGAAGGCCTGTGCTTGTTGCTGTATTGTGTGTAAGAGCTAGAATTGGGTTAAATTCTTTAAACCATGGTCTTCAAAATTCTGTGAAACTCTCTTTGCACATTTTCAAGTTAACATCTGAACACATACCAAGAATCTATTTTATACTATCTTCATGCTTTACAGTCTTTTCCTCAAAATCTTGGATTTGCTGATTCTCCTTATTCAGATCAGACGTTGTATATAAAGCAAGAGAGCAAATTATTTTTCTCCACATCCTCACCAACATTTGTTGGTTCTTGTATTTTTGATTTTAACCATTCTGACAAGCGTGAGGTGATATTTCAACATAGTTTTGATTTGCACTTCCCCGATGATGAGTGATGTTGAGAATCTTTTCACCTGTCTGTTGGCTATCTGCATGTCTTCTTTGAAGAAATGTCTTTTCACATCTTCTGCTCATTTTTAATTGGATTATTTTGTTGTTGTTGAGTTGCATAAGTTCTTTACATATTTTGGATATTAATTCCTTACTGGATGTGTCATTTGCAAATATCTTCTCCCATTCAGTAGGTTGGACTTTGTTTTGTTTTGTTGATTGTTTCCTTTCCTGTTCAGAAGCTTTTTATTTTGATGTTGTCCTGATTGTTTATTTTTGCTTTTGTTTCCCTTGCCTCAGGAGACATATTTAGAAAAACGTTGCTATAGCCAGTGTCAAAGAAATTACTGCCTGTGCTCTCTTCTAGGATTTTTATGGTTCAGGTGTCATATTTAGGTCTTTAATTCATTTTGAGTTTATTTTTGTGTATGGTATAAGAAAGTGATTCAGTTTCATTCTTTTGCATTGCTGTCCAGTTTTCCCAACACCATTTGTTGAAAAGACTGTCTTTTTCCGTTGTATATTCTTGAATGCCTGGCAACTTACTGGTTCTTTTTTTTTTTTTTAAGATTTCATTTATTTATTCGTGAGAGACACACAGAGAGAGGCAAAGACATAGGCAGAGGGAGAAGCAGTCTCCCTTCAAGGAGCCTAATGTCGGACTCGATCCCAGGACCCCAAGATCATGACCTGAGCCAAAGGCAGTGCTCAACCACTGAGCCATCCAGGCATCCCCAACTTATTGGTTCTCAGTGGACATGTATTGAGTGAAAGAAACAAAGTGTCTACCTTTGTTTGCTAAGTTGCTTTTGAGAAATTTAAAAATGAAAACTTTTAATAGTTTCTGCATCCCTCTGAGCATAATGATGGGCTCTGTAGAGTCTTGATCTTGTCCCTTTTTTTTTTTGCAAACCACATTGGCAAACAGAGCACAGGGTAGGATTCCTGCCCTTACTGAAGTTACATTAGAGTCTGAGTGTTGAGTGGCACCTGAGTGGCTGAGTTGGTTAAGCATCTAACTCTTGATTTTGGCTCAGGGCATGATCTCAGGGTGGAGATATTGAGCCCAGAGTCAGGCTCTATGCTCAGCCGGGAGTCTACTTTGGATTCTCTCTTTCCCTCTCCCTCAGCCCCTCCCCCTGCTCTCTTTTCTTCTCTCTCTTAAATAAATAAATAAATAAATAAATAAATAAATAAATAATATTTTTAGAAAAAAGAATCTTGATGCTGAAATGTAATATGGTTACATGGCAGATGTCACTCATGTTTCTCTAGTCATATTTCTATTACACATCTCCTTATAAGTTTTAAAGAATTCCTTTATAGATGTATATGATCATGGAATGCATGCCTGCAGAAAACCAAGCAGCTATCAGGGTGAGATCTGCCAATGTACTTTGAGAACATGTATGTGTGTATATAATTGCTTGCTCCTTCCCTTCCATGGAGCCCTTTGGAGTCTGAGCTCAGGGGACAATGAATTCTTCAGTGTTTGCTGATAAATCAAGGCCAAGGAATTCAGTTTATAGTGTATAGTGTGTGAAACTTCAGAATGGTAGGGGCACAGCTGCCCTGAAAGAAGAAAATATGTATTTTGAAATAATCTTGAGATGTTGGATTTGTATTTATGTCATTTTTCATTGACTTTATTTTAAAAAGCTGTATCACTGAAGTCATTTCAATATATTGAAAGTGTGTGTAGTTAAAAATTTTTTTTTCCTGAAGGAAAGCTATATCCATAATAGAGCTTTTCAGTTTTTGTTTTTATGTCAACTTCAACACTATAAACAAGATCTATGCAAGTGAAAATGCAGACAGAACTTTCCTCCACCAACTAGGTGTTAGCTCTTAGATTCCTCTTTAGGGGTATGTGCTCTATGAGATACTGTAGCCCCAGCTGAGCCAGAGCAGACAGTGGAGCACAACAGGAATCTGAGCTACTGATCTGAGTCCTGAGCCCAAGGGAGGAGAACCTCTGCAAGACATCACTGTGCTTGTAATTAATTCCAAGGTTAAGAATTCAGTTTTACATTTCAAATTTGCATTTATATAAGTCAAGCAAAGAATCCCTCATGAAACACTAAATTTAGGGCTTCCTTATCTCTTGCTGGGTTGTAGTCATTGTGTCCTAACTGGTATATTAGTTTCTGTTCTCAGAGTACTTGAACATTGATTAGAATCACCAGATAAAATACGGAAGTCCTGGTTAAATGTGAATTCCAGAGATGCAAAATAATTTTTTGGGGGGTAAATGTTGTGTCCCAAAAGATTTAGTATATTTTGCCCCCAAATATTGCATGGAATCACTGTAAGGTAAAATGGGATTACTGGTCATAAAATCTTTAACATTTTTTTTAGATCTATCAGTGCTGACCAGTTCCAAATCTCAGTGTCCAGTCTTATCATGTGCTCTAAACTGAGTATCTCCATTGTGATGACTTGCAGGTATTATGTTGAAATCTAAACTATTTTACGTACCCACAATCTCAACTTCAGCCATCCATCCAATTGCTCAATTGCCCTGGACCATTCATTTGCCCCTAGGATCCATTAGGTGGGTCCGCAAGAGCTTTATAGGCTGCTTTATTTCTCTCTTGTCTCAGTGATCAGAGATACCTTTAAAAAGATTCCAGCATATTCCCTCCACTGCTTTCCCTTTTATTTTTTTAAATCTCTTTCCTGTTAATCAAGTGACTTTCAAACTTTGGGCAATGACACACACATGCAAGCGCATACACACACACACACACACACACACACACACGTATATATAAATACAGAATCAAAAGTTTCCTGCAATTATCCTTACCCTTAAAACCTGAGGGGCATTCTGATATTTTCTATTCTATTTCATTTTTTAAAAATCGCCATCTGGTGATCTCCTGAATTGATGAGTCACGACCTGTGGTTTGAAAAACCACTACTGATTCCATTTTACAAATAACAATCTGATAGTTGTTAGAAAACTTCGAATAAATTGTGTCACTCCCTTCCCCACATTAGACTTAAGAGAAAGTAGAAGATGCTCACTGTGGCATTAAAAGCCTCCAACTTGCTCTTTTCTCTCATCACCTGGCCATCTTGTCTGAAGAGAGCACCTCCCTTTGCCCTAGCACTAACTCCCCACAGTAAACAAATTCTTCAGGCTCAAATACCATTGTTCAGGAGGCCTTCATTGACCTTTTAGCCTAGGTGAATCCCTTTACTATACAGTCTTCCATACTTAATACTTTCATAGCAGAACCAACCTTTAAAATATCTGTCAGTTCCACAACTGCTCAAAATCCTTCAGTGGCTGGGGCCCTGGGTGGCTCAGTGGTTGAGCATCTGCCTTTGGCTCAGGTCATGATCCCAGGGTCCTGGGAGCAAGTCCCGCATCAGGCTCCCCATAGGGAGCCTGCTTCTCCCTCTGCCTATGTCTTTGCCTCTCTCTCAATGTGTCTCATGAATAAATAAATAAAATCTTAAAAAAAAAAATCCTTCAGAGGCTCTTTATTTCATTTAGACTAAAACCCAAAGTCTTCACAGTGGCCTACACTATCTAACATGATCTCTCTTCCCACTTCCCTTGTCTCCTACTACTCTTTCTCCTTATTTACTCTGCTCCAGGCATACTGCCTTCATTGTTATTCCTCAGGTTGCCAAGGTACCCTCCTACCTCAGGACCTTTGCATTTACCATTCCCTCTACTTAGAACACTTCCCACCTTGTAATGTATACTCTCATTTCTACCAGTTTTCTCAAATGATACATTGTCAATGAGGCCTTCTATGGTCCCCTTTGTTTAAAATTTCATCTCATATTCTGTCATTCTTTATTCTCTGTTTTATATTAATTTATTTTATTTACTTATGTTGCTTAATATATATCTCCCTCCACTAACATGTAAATTTTAAGATGAAAAGGATTTTTTTTTCACTGCTAAAATCCCAGCCCCTTGTATAGCATTTAGCTCAATATATTTATTTGTTGGATAAATGAATGAGTCAATGGATAACTCTTGTATATCCACTTTTTAAAAAATATTTTATTTATTTGAGAAAGAGTGAGAGAGAGAATGAGCAAGGAGAGAGTCAGAGGGAGGGGGAGAAGCAGATTCCTCATTGCAGGAATGAGCAGGCAGCCCAACAGGGGGCTCAATCCCAGGACTCTGAGATCATGACCTGAGCTGAAGGCAGATACCCAATTGACTGAGCCACCCAAGCACCCTTTGTATATCCACTTTCAAATAATTATTTTCTTATAGAAGAAGATTATGTTCTGTTCAACAGTGTACCCAACTTACTGTCTGGCACATGGTGGAGTCTCAAAAAATAATTTCCTGTATTAAATTCACTATTCAAACCAGGTGGGCGTGATAACAGTGGAGAGAGAATAGGGAGTACCACTCTAAGAATAGTTACATTTGTATTCATAATGTTTGTAACCCAGACATTACTGCTTTGTACACAATCCATAAAAGAGAAAACTATTAGTACAATGTATTCACTTTTTTTTTGCTGGAACAAATGTTAGCTTTATACTGTTTGCAAACACTGAAATACTGGAGGAGCATTTTATGTAGGAACATGGTAGTAAAAGAAGTTTGCTGGCTTCAAAGTAGTGGCACCTGCACAGTCCTTCTAATGCCAAAAAAAATGCGTGGAAAAAAAATGGTTTTCAGAATTCTCAAGTTGTTCTTCTAGCTTTGAGTATTATTTGTTGTTGCTGGGTGGTAACACTGCATGCTGCATGACCAGAGGGTTATTGGCCTCAGGGAAGTTCCTGTTCTTATTCTCAGTTTCAATGCCAGTGATAGAACAAATGACAGTTTCTGATTGAATGACAATTCAATGTCATCCAATAAACTGATTGTCTAATAGTGAATGATTTCATATATAAAAATTCAAGCAAAAAGACAGAGGAAGGAAAATGTCCTTTTCTATTCAGTATCCTAGAACCAAGACTAGAGGAATGCGGTTATATCATTAGTTATGCAAGAGTCAAGGTTTTGATCTTATTGCCTCTAGAGTTTGAAATCCTTAAGGCAGAGGTTCTCAAAGGTCAGTGTCTAGACTCCATAGCAGGGATCAGCAAACTTTTTCCATAAAGGGACAGATAGTACTATTTTTGACTTTTCAGGTTACATATTTTCTCTGTCCATGTGCATATTTTCAATACCTCCTCTGCTTCACCACCTCATTCCCTGCCCAGAGAAGACTGCCTGACCTTGGAACAGTCAACATGTTTGAATAAAACTGTCAGAAGAAAATCCTGTTGGCATTCAGCATTTGGATTTATGAAGTGTTTTGTAGGAGTTACCCTTGATCACATAACTACACTTCTCACTCCAGTAGATGGTAACCAAATCTTTTCTGGCTCATGAGAAAATAGTTCTCAATGAAAAGTCATTTCTTGGAAGAGATTCACCTCCAGCAGGAGGTGGCCTGAATAGATTGTGCTGCCATTGAGGGACTGGCTGATGTCATAATCTGCCTTGTGAGTTTTAGTTATTTTTTCCTAGGACACTGTTTGGGTGTCCCTTATTGGATCCATATCATCTAACTAAACAAAATTCTAATGTTTTGCTTATTATATGTTAACTCCAGCCATGATGATGATGATGATTATTAAATTTTTTTTTTTTTATTTATGATAGTCACAGAGAGAGAGAGAGAGGGAGAGGGAGGCAGAGACATAGGCAGAGGGAGAAGCAGGCTCCATGCACCGGGAGCCCGACGTGGGATTCGATCCCGGGTCTCCAGGATCGCGCCCTGTGCCAAAGGCAGGCGCCAAACCGCTGCGCCACCCAGGGATCCCCGATGATGATTATTATTATTACTACTACTACTACTACTACTATTATTATTATTTTAAAAAGGTCCTTTTTAACCTCTAAGCACTTTACATCCATTCTTCTGGGTAATCCCTCATCACAACTCTTGGAGTAAGTAGAATTAGAAAACTAAGACTTAGATCAAATGGCTTGTCCATGGTTACGATTGAGTTTCAGGTTGAGTTTCTAATCCAAGTCTTGCAGAGTCAGTCCCTGTACTTCTGAGTATTATAAAGTATGACCTCATAAATATATACGTTTTTTTGCACAAGAAAAGGAAAGACTTATTGATTATGCCTCAATGTTTGTGTAGATAAGCCTACCATGAGAAATATTTAAAAAATTGTATTTGCATATGATCTAGTGGATGCCATTCTTTTTGTCTGAAGAACGGTAACACAGACATTTTCTTTTTAAGGGATACTGGCTTTTTCCTTTTTAGCATAATCTTCTGGCAGGTTGTTGAGTTTTTCGAATGTGGTTTTTAAAAAATTAGTTTGAATTTTGTCACAAAGATGTTATTTCCAAACGAGTGTTAAAACCCTTGTGACATTTTTCCATTTAAGTAATTAAGATGGTTTTAATAAGGTTTGAAGCTTCCCTAATATGCATGAAAAACCATGAAGAAATAGAAAAAATGTTAATTTAGCACCTATGGTACGATTAACAGTTTTTTCTCAATTAACTTATGATGAAAATCTTTGCATTTCTTGTTCCTTATGTTTTCTGTACCTAGAGAAGAGATATTGGTAGTGACTATTTTAAGCTCATTGAAGTCTTTAGGAGTCTGTATTTTATCATTAGTGCTTGGGCTAAAGACTGTTTTTCTCATTATATGAATGAGGACAGTACCCAGAAAAGCAATAAACATCCCTTTGGAGACTTTCTCCTAAGAGAGGAGGTAAGAGGTTGTATCATAAAGGTAATGCAGTAATAAATACCCCGTTGGAGAAAGTGATGAAAGAGGAAGAAAGAGCATCTATGCTACTTTTGTCTTTTGTGTCAAATACAGGGAATTCTAGGTATCAAAACCAACAGAGAGTATTTTCTTTTTCTTTTTATTTTTTTTTTTAAGATTTTATTTACTTAGTCATGAGAGAGAGAGAGAGAGAGAGAGGCAGAGACATAGGCAGAGGGAGAAGCAAGCTCCGTGCAGGAAGCCCTATGCAGGACTCAATCCTGGGACCCTGGGGATCATGACCTGAGCCAAAGGCAGATGCTCAACCGCTGAGCCACCCAGGTGTCCCCAGAAAGTATTTTCCACCCAAGTCTCCTTCTGCAAAGGCAACTATTTTAAGCTCTGCTGCTAATTTCTATTTTTGATGTATCAATTCTGAGCTATATGTACTGATTACTTGCCATAAAGAATGGGAAGGATTCTCATGGAAAGTTCTATCTAAATTACTATCTTTTGTAATATTCTGATATTTGTTACCTTCAATAATATATTCAGTTCTAGAGGTTGCCTTCAATGACTGGACAATATAGATGGCCCCTATATTCTGACTGATTTTAAGATGTATCTGTTGACTCCTAGCTATGAAAGTTGAGGAAATTTGCATAGGTATCCACTGTTCTACTCTTTTTCCTCCCAATTTTCCTTAGTTCTACTTTTATTTTTATATTGCCATAGTTTATAACATTCATATTTATAACATGCTTCCTTGTCTTCTAGCAACTCTATCAGGTCCTGGTTGCCCACAGAATAAAGTCCAAATTCTCTACCATAAATAAAATCCTTAACCACCTGGCCCATCCTATCTCCCTAGCCTAATCTCACTGTTTTTATTACACCATAACCCCTTTAATCTTGCCGGGACCTTGCACATTTATTAACTCTAACTCTGGAAATCAACTCCTTTCAACTCCATGGCAAATTCCTGCTCATGCTTCAAGCCCCAGCTCCCATGTTACCCTTTTATGGAAGCCTTCTGGACTCCCAGTTTCTTGGGTGGTCAACTCCATGGACTTCTGTGGTTCTCTTCCTACCTCCATTATAGCATTTACCTATTAAACTATGATTTCTTTCAGGTTTATGCATCCGTGCCCTCTCTTTGTAGGTAAGCATTAAATTGGACATTTCATTCAGTGTCATGTCCTCATATTAGATGAATGAATGAATAAATGGATGAGAAAAAGTCTTTAAAAAGTTCTAATCCCAAACACTGCATTTGGGATTTTCTTTCTTTCCTAAATCCAGATTTTAGTCAGCAAAACTTTCAGTGGTTCCTTCCTGGCCTGTTTTATGTTTTTCTTTACTTTGAATACCTTATTTACCTCCTTAGGATGGGAGTAATTGAAGGAGAAAATGATTTCTGCTGATTGCTGGTAAATACCTTTTCAGCACTGAGCTCAAAAGTGAGGAAGAAAAAGAGAAACATACACTAAAACATGGCTTTCTATCATTATATAGTATTTTAGAAATTCAAATGACAGAACAAAGAGAAGGTAAAATTACTTTGAAAGGATATTTATTTTCCAAACCACTAGCATTTTATTTATATTTTTGTATTTTTAAAACTTTTAATTCCAGCCAATATACAGCAGTATCAGTTTCAGGTGTAAAATACCATAATTTGACAATTCTACACATTATTCAGTGTTCATCAAGGTACATATACTCTTAATCCCCTTCACCTTTTCACCCATTCCCCTCCCCGGCCCCATAACCATCTCTTTCTTCTCTATAGTTAAGAGTCTATTTTGGGGCTTGTCTCTTTTTTAAAATTTGTTCATTTGTTTTGTTTCTTAAATTCCACATTAGTGAAATCATATGGTATTTGTCTTTCTTTGACTTATTTCATGATATATGTATACATACATACCATATATATGTATTATATGTGTGTATAATATATTACAATACATATATGTATTATATATGTATATATTATATGTATGTGTGTGTGTATATATATATATATATATATATATATATATATACACCCTATTTTCTTTATCCATACATGTATCAATGGACACTTGGGCTGCTTGCATAGATACAATATAATTTGGTTACTGTAAATAATGCTGCAATAAACATAGGGGGTGCATATATCCTCTCAGATTAGTGTTTTGTATTCTTTGGGTAAATACCCAGTACTGGAATTACTGGATCATATGATAATTCTATGTTTAAATTTTTGAGGCAACTCTATACTGTTTTCTACAGTGGCTGCACCAGTTAGCATTCCCACCAAAAGTAAAGGAGCATTTTTCTCCACATCCTCACCAACACTTTTTGTTTCTTTTATTTTTTATTTTAGTCATTCTGACAAGCATGAGGTGATTTCAACATAGTTTTGATTTCCATCTTCCCGATGATGAGTGATGTTGAGAATTTTTCATGTATCTGTTGGCCATCTGTATGTCTTCTTTGGAGAAATGTCTGTTTACATTTTCTGCCCATCTTTTAATTGGGTTATTTATTTTTTTGGCATAAGGTGTTTTTTTGTATTTGGATACTAACATTTTACTGGACGTGTTATTTGCAAATATCCTCTCCCAATCAGTAGTTTTGTTTTTTTTTAAGATTATTTATTTATTTATTCATGAGAGAGAGAGAGAGAGAGAGAGAGAGGCAGAGACACAGATAGAGGGAGAAGCAGGCTCCATGCAGGGAGCTTGATGTGGGACTCGATCCTGGGACTCCAGGATCACGCCCTGGGCCTAAGGCAGGTGCCAAACCGCTGAGCCACCCAGGGATCCCTGTTGAGGGTTTTTTTTTTATATCATGAATAGATGTTGTACTTTGTCAAATACTTTTCCTACATCTTGAACAGATAGTTATTATCAAGTACTCTAACTGAGAAGAATTTGTCTTTAATTTTTACTTTTTTTTTGTCTACTAAGTCAATCTTTTTAAAAGTTACTAAGTATACATTTGAGAAGAAAACCAATTCCCAGAAGTCTTATTTATTTAAAGCAATTCTTTAGAAAGTTCTGTAACTGCATGGTCTACTTGGGTAAACACTGTGTGAAGCCCCAGGTTCAGTTGAATTGGCACCATTTCAATTCTCTGTTGACTGAAATCAGCCCACATGTTGATCCTTATACACTTGTTAGGTTTGTTATGTTCTTAACTCCTAATGATGTGAAACTGATTTAAACCATAGGTGAAAAGCTGTTAATGAATTGGACCCAGATATAATTCTGTGCATCCTGAGATAGTATAATGAAGAAAAAAAGGTATTTTATGAACTGCCTTAGAAAAGGAAGAATAGTGAAGTGAAGACCTGGAGTGTCTCTGCCTGAATTAGAATTCTGCTTTAGAATTAGAATTCTACTGCTTTCTAGATACATGGCCTTGAGAAGGTCACACAGCTTCTTTGGACCTCCTTTCCTTATCTGCCAAAAGGGGATACCAATGTAACAATACACAGAATAAACTTAAACAGGGCCCAGCATTTCACATACACCCAGCAACTACTAGCAATTATTATTTTCATTGTAAAGAATACATTGAGGACAAAGCAAATGGTCATTCCCTCTGGTAATCACTATTAATTGGTTAGAGTATATCCTCCCAGAGCATTAAATATGTAGTTTTAAGAAAAAAGATTTATTTATTTATTTGAGAGAGAAAGAATGAGTGGAGGGGGGGCAGAAGGAGAGGGAGGGAGAGAGAACCTCCAGCAGTTTCCCCACTGAACCAAGCCATATGTGGGTCTCAATCTCACAATGGTGAGATTATGGCAGGAGTCAAAAGCAAAAGTTAGACAGTTAACTGAATGAGCCACCCAGGCTCTCCTGAATGTGTAGTTTTAACCAAAAAAAGAAGTATTGCAACAGAAATGTTAATGCTATGTTAGCAATGACTTGGTTCAACAAAACCTAAGTGTACAGTTTACAAGTAGTTTTTCTAAGGAAATTTGCTTCAAAACCTGGTTTCTGTATTACTTCATGGTTTCTCAGTAGTGAGAAAGATATGGGGAAAAATACAAGATTATGTAGTTACTGAAGAATTCATGATCAAATATATTTGGAATTCACACACTGTCAGTATGAATTCAATATTCATGACAAGCATTCTGGGTGAACAGCCAAACTAGGGCTGAGTTTCTCTTTAACTTCATATATATATATGTATATTGTATTTTAGAAATTGCCCTTCTATGTATTCTATTTCTGGTCATTGAGAGGAAAGCTGTTGCTTAGCAACCAGTGGTTTCTGCTTGGCTGATGTGTAAAATGCCATGCAAATAAGAGGCAAATAATTCTGTCCATTAGGAGTGTTGAGTTAACTGATTTTAACAATTAAGTTGGCTACCAACTTAATTGTTTATGGTTCCTTGTGTGAAAAATATAAAATATGAGATGGAAGCTGTATCAGATATTTACTAATTCTTTTTAAAGAACACAGATTGATTCATGAGATGTGAAATTAGTGTATAAAAAGGAATAATTCAAGGATTAAAAAATTACCTAAGTTTTGAAGAATATGTTTAACATTTCAGACAAAATATTTGCATCTTAAAACAAAAATGAAGAAAACTAAAATACGTATACTGAATTTTCAAGTTATAGCTAAGAAAATAATGTTTATACCCTTATAAAACTTTCAGCATGATTTTCTTTCTTTCTTTCTTTCTTTCTTTCTTTCTTTCTTTCTTTCTTTCTTTCTTTCTTTCTTTCTTTCTTCTTTCTTTTTTTCCTTCCTTCCTTCCTTTCAATTGTATTTATTTATTTGAAAGAGAGAGAGAGAGAGCCAGAGAGAGAGAGCATGAGCAGAAAGGAGGAGCAGAGGGAGAAGCAGAATCCCCACTGAGCAGGGAGCCCAATGTGGGGCTTAATCCCAGGATTCTGGGATCATGACCTGAGCTGAAGGCAGATACTTTACTTATTGAGCCACACAAGTGCCCCTTCTTCATTTATTTAGATTTTTAGCACAGATTATTCAGTAGGAAAAGAGAGGTCACATCATACGGTGGTAAGAGATTATATGGTGGCAAGAGTCCCTTGTCTGCTGCTAAGAAATACTGACTTTAAAGCTAAAGAGTATTTATTGGAATGAAAGGATTTGGTCATGTTGATGGTGAGCTCAGGATTGATAGAATATTAGGGAATAAGTCTAAGAAATGTCCTGGACTTTTAGGCACTTCAGAATACTTCTTATGGCCATTGCTCTTTCCTTCTGTCTTAATGCTTCAAAAGTCCAGGGGACAGCACCTGATGGCTAATTCCTCATATGCCTGCTCCTTGGCTGGGGTGAATAGGGGACTGGAAAGGATCTAGTCTTTTCAACTTCCATGGATATATGCAACTGGAATTATAGGACTTAACACTACTCAGGAGACTTCTCTTTCCCAAAAATAAATCCAGGTGCTATTAAGAAGAAAAAAATGAATGTTGGAGATGTATATATGGCTATAAATATATATTTATGTGTATATGTGTATATACATACACATATATACATATATAAATAAATATATATTTGTGTGTATATGTGTATATTCATACACATATATACATATATATAAGTTATTGTGATTTTTTTCTACAACAGAAAGTTTTGCAATAAATATGCCTATAGATGAATCTTTTTCTGCATTCTCAATGTTCTTCTTAGGATAACTTCCTAAATATATTAGAAAATATATAAGACTTACTTATAGTAAGTCTCCAAGGTCTACAAATCAACTTATCTGTGACCTAATTGCTTCTGTCTTCTGATGTTCCTTATTCTAAAGTGCTAAAAAGATCATCAGCTTCATATATTTACTAGTACTATAAAATTATCATTCAGTTGGTGGTATCTAGGTCATTTTAGAGAGATAATATGTAAATACAGTTAGAATTTATAAAACAGTAATGTTTGCATATTTTCATATGCAATTTAAGTTAATTTTTATGATTTGAAGACTTATTTACCTTTATACTATCGCTGAATATCAAGGACAGTGAAGAAGTCTTTGAATCACAGAAATTAAAACAAGAATTGATTAAATCAAGAATAAAATTAAACCAAGATTATTAAGTATAACTTTTTACACAATGCAGAAGCAAACCAAAAGGCAGTATGCCAAATAATTCATTTACATAACTGGATTTCTGATTCAAAGAAAAAGCTCATTAGATGGTAAAAGAGTTTGTACACATTTTTCTGGTAAAATATTTGGCTTTTACTTACTTGACTATTAATAATATTCCTTGCCCCTTAACCTAAAAAGGTTGTCTCTTTTATAATTGTCTCTTTTACAATTTGATCCATCAGTTGAACTATTTTGTTAGTGGCCAGTTAAAATAAATAATCAAGCTCCCCAAATCTTCCCTATGTATTAGGATACCAAGTCAGCTCCTAAAACAAAGTCAAAATAATAGTCTCAAACAAGATAGAAATTTGTTTCTTTCTTACAAAATAGTCAAGCGTAGGTAGACTAGGGCTGATTTGGTAGTTTCACAGTACAAGAAGGAACTAGGCTTTTTCTATTTAGTTGCTCTATCATCTTCAACATGAAGTTTTCAATTTGTGGTCTGATATGGCTGCCCTTGCAATTGCCATATATCTGCATTGCAACCGGTGGGAAGTAGAGAAGGGCAGAGGGGAGGGCACATATCCCTTTAGCTTACATATCATTGGCCAGAACCTAGTCACATGGCCATACCTAGCTGCAAGGGAGGTAAGATACATAGCTCTCAGTTCCGTAGGTAAGTTCTATTGTTATAGAATGGTAGAGTGGAAGTGTCCTGCCATATCATCTCATCACAAACTTATTACTATCTTATTGTGCTAAAACAGAAAATATCTACTTATTAAAAAAATAACAATAGCAACCCAAATGTCTACTCATAGAAACAAACCCTGGATGAAATTAAGTAGTACTATAAAATGATGAGTAAAATTCTTACAGAGTGTATTATCTACACATAAACTATTGTCTTTCAAACTATTAAGATAATATATATTGTATCAAGGAATTAATTAACTTACTGGCCCCCAAGAGTTCTAATATCCTTAGAGAGTGAAGGATTAAGGGCATTTTATGTATAGTTCTGCCACGTTCAAAGCTTTTTTTAAATTTATTTATTCATGAGACACACACACACACACACACACACAGAAAGAGAAAGAGAGAGAGAGAGGCAGAGACACAGGCAGAGGGAGAAGCAGGCTCCATGCAGGGAGCCCAACGTGGGACTCAATCCCGGGTCTCCAGGATCACGCCCTGGGCTGAAGGCGGCACTAAACCACTGAGCCACCTTGGGATCCCTAGTTCTGTCACTTTCAGACTCCATATCATTGGCATGTTGCTGAAACCCCATATGA
The DNA here is from genome assembly GCF_011100685.1 of Canis lupus familiaris. Taxonomy (NCBI): domain Eukaryota; kingdom Metazoa; phylum Chordata; class Mammalia; order Carnivora; family Canidae; genus Canis; species Canis lupus. The sequence goes on from NC_049228.1 coordinate 18,360,739, forward strand.
ATGTTTCAAATGATCCTCAGAAAAAGACATGGTCTCTTATCAAAATCCTTAAAAATATATATTCCCTGTGATCCTGAAATCCTATTTTAGGAAGTTATCCTAAGGAGAACATTGAGAATGCAGAGAAAGATTCGTCTATAAGGATATTGCAAACCTTTTTGTTGTAGAAAAAAATCAGAATAACCTAAATGTCCTAAATAACCTAAATGTCCCCCAAAAGGAAAGGGTGTACACAAATTGTTATGTTCATGCAATAGAATAGCACAGCACCTTTAAAAATGATAGATGAAAAATATATTTATTGACATGGTAATTTGCTCACAACAAATTGTTAAGTGAAATATATAGATTAGAAAACAGTATGTACAGTGTTATCCAAATTAAAGCTATAAATTTTATAGTGTTATAAATTAAAGCTGTAAGTATTCTTGAAGAAAACTCACCAAAATACAAAAAATGATTATTTCTGGGTGGTGGTATGATAGGTCATTGTTGTTGTTGTTTTTTTTTTTTTTTTGCTTCTTCATATTTTGAAAAATACTTTGAAATTAGAAAAAAAAGGACACATATCATTTGTACAATCACAGTTTTTTTTTTTAACATAGAAAGAAATTGAAACCTGTGTGCTTTTAATTCTCAGCCAGAATCATAATGATACAGGAAGACAAACATTTTCCCAGTCTGATCTCCAAGGTTGCTCTTGTTCTGGAGACAGTCTTTCCCCAAAGCCTCTTTGACAGTTTGCTCACCCGGGGAGCAGTCACATCTCCCAGAGACAGGGCCAGATTTTAGATGGCTTTAAAGTCCAAGAGCACAGGTTTAATTCTATAAGTAATGAGATACACTGTAAGTTTTTAAGCAATGACACAGGATAAGGATATATTTTTTCCTTTCTGTCTCAAGATTTTCTACATCATAGGTGTTTAGAAAACTGTTGTTGAATGAATAAAGGAGTGATCAGATGAGTGAGATAATGAAGAGAAGAAAGTCTATTTTGATGGCCTAGAGCAGAAGACCTGTGGAAGTACATTGACAAGATATGGCCAAAGACTGTACGGAAGAGAGGTGGTGTCTAAGCCAACTCCAGATTTGGTGTTTAGAGACCAGAAATGAATGACCAAGAGAAACTGGAAGTCAGAAGAATTAGCTTTTACTTCTGAAAGGTAATGTTATTTGGCTGTTTGTGAATAAGGAGATATGGAACATGGAGTTGGAAATGAGAGTTTGGAAGTTCAGTAAGAGTACTGAGATATTTATGGAAAATTAAGAATTATGCCACAAGTAGGCTGCCTGAAATTTGGGAGTGGATGCTTAGAGAGAAGAAGATAAGGGATTAACCTGACCTGCATTTAGGGGGAAAGAAAATAAAGGGAGCTGATGATACAAACAGGGAGATTGGCCCGTGAGAAGGACCCTTCTGCTCCTTCCTCCATGTCTGAGATGGCTGTGCTCAAGTGCTTCTACAGCATCTTGTACACATCTATCACCAAATTCTCCCATAGAGAACTGAAAATAGTAATTGGGAAAATGTCAAATGTATCCAAAAAATTGAGAGTAAGAACATGAACACGATGTACTAGTCACCCAGTATTCAGAGTTTAATAAGTAAAGTAGAAGCACCAGGATATGTGTGGGTCTAAGTATAGGTTTCCTTAGCTATCCCAAAGTAGAGCATTCCTATGAAACCATTCACAAGCTGAAATGATGTAAAGCAAAAAATCAATCCCATTTATTTATATGGAGAAAAAAATTTAAGAGATTTTATTTATTTAAGAGAAAGAAAGAAAGGGAGAGAGAGCACTAGTGGGGGTAGAAGGGCAGAACTGGAGAATCAGACTACTGGCTGAGCAGGGAGCCTGATGCTGGGCTGGATCCCAGGACCCCAGGACCCCAGGACCATGACCTGAGCCAAAGGTAGATGCTTAATTGATTGAGCCATCCAGGCGCCCCTATATGGAAATTTTTTTGAGTGTTCCCAGACTCCAAAAAACAATATATTATGCTTTTCTGGTACCTTTTGCCACATGTTGCTAAAAGATGCACTAGATAAATCAGATTCTTACAGACACAGTTCAAAGCCATGGCAGCTCGATGAGTTGCTGAATGTAGTTCCCCAGGGAAGGAGCGCTCGCTGCTTGGGGTGCTCATTGCTTCTATAAAGGCTCACTGCAAAGCAAACCCTGAACATTATTTTTCCCTTTTTTTTTTCTTTTGAAAAGTGAAAATCCTCTTAGGATTTCTTTTGCTTAACCAGAACAAGTACTAATGTAGGTCTTTTCATCAAAGCAAAGTGGCATGATGTGAACTTTCAAAAGCGGGGGACACCTGTATACATATACATGTGTGTAGGTTTCTACAGTCTTGCAACTGTGGGACCTCATTCCATAGTGTCTGTAAGGCTGTTGTCCTTGCATCTGCTGCTGGGTGCCCGGGATGGGCAATCAGGAAGGGAAGAGGATTGTAAAGTGGAGAAGCAAGAACAACCTGGAGCCGGGAACTTGGAGGATGGACTGAACCTCATCTTGCCTCTCACCTCGGTAGCGTGGGTGTCCTACTCAACTCAGAGCCCATGATCAAAGAGCCAGGTAGACACACCTTGCCCTGGAGTTGGAGAAGCTGAAGGAAGTTCCAGGGGTAGGTGGAACAGAGGTAGGTAGGCTGGTCACCAGCCAAGCTGGTGAATAAGCAGGTAAACAATATGTAAGGCTATAAAAATAGCTGTAACTTTGCTTCTATTCCCCCAATTCCAAACAAGAATGGGTCTGGCAGACCACTGTAACCGGAAACATAGGGGGAAGAGAATTATGGGAAATGAGGTTCAGTGTAGTCAAGTTGACACACTGCGAAACCACCACACCTCATTGCAACAATTATCATCCCCCTGCAAGCCTTATTTCATCAGTTCCTCCACTTGCTTCCTGTTACCCATCCATTTTGGAGAAAGAAAATCCTAGACACCATATCATTTTATCCACTAATCATGCTGTACTTTAAAAGCTGAGATTTTGGGGCACCTGGGTGGCTCAGGGGTTGAGCGTCTGCCTTCAGTTCAGCCCAGGGACTCCGGGATCAAGTCCTTCATTGGGCCCCCCGTGGGGAGCCTGCTTCTCCCTCTGCCTGTGTCTCTGCCTCTCTCTCTCTGGGTCTCTCATGAATAAATAAATAAAATCTTTAAAAAAATAAAAGTTGAGGTTTTCTCTTTTTCTCTCTAAACCATGAGCTTCTTGAAAAGAGGATGCTTGTCTTACTTAGCTTGCACCTCACCTATATAGGTGTCTTATAAGTTCCTTGTTGACTGAGTGACGAGTGCTTCTCATATGGATGAGTAGAAGTCTAGCAAGAACAAGTTTGATATTGTAAGCCAGTCTCTGCCCCAAGGAACTGGATTCGAGTGTTACTACCTCCATAAAGTCAGTCCTTTCTCTCTAATGCTTCCAGGTTGAAATATCCACTCCTTTGTGCCTCCACGGTGCACATTGTTCATCCTTCTACCTCAGTAGTCATATATTTTTAATTTGTTAACGTTAAATAAATATACGTTAAGTATATTTAATATATACTTTATTTTTAATTTGTTTAATTTGTTTACATATACTTTATTTTTAATTGTAAATAATAAATTGTTTACAATTTAATTGTATACTTTTAAAATTTGTTTAATTTGTTATAAACAAATTTTTAATTTGTTTATAATAGAAGCTTCTATAAGCTTCTATTATATCTAAGCTTCTTAAAAAGAGAGAATCAGGCTATTTGACCTCTCTGGCTCTTATTCTTTAAAATTATCACATGTAAAACTGATAACATTGGCTTCCCTCACCAGGAGTCCTGTGAAAATTTCTCGTGAAGGGAAAGAGTAGGACTTTTCTGTTTTTATTTTTCTACTCATAACAATTACTTATGTATAGTTTTCCTTTCTACCTAATATCTTCAAGGTCTGTGCCTGGTGTAATATACATAGGGAGTTAGAAACTCTCATCAGGACAGTGGAGGTGTTACTTTTCTCACAAGAATTATGAAAGGATTATGAGTCCTACCTTTCCCAGTAGTCAGTACTCTTGACTGCAAGTGACAAAATCTAACTTGAACCAGAGTAGACCATATTAGCTCATATAATGAAACTGCCAGGTAGCAGGAACCACAGAGCCTGGGGATTTGATGGCATAAGGAGTCCCATCTCTGTTCTAATTATGCTTTTATCTCTTTGCATGCTAACCTCGTTCTCTTAAGCCTATTTTCCTCACAGGGATGACAGAGCCCTAGCTTCTCTATCTGAAAGGAAAAGCCTCATTTCTCTAGACTTTAGTTAATAAATCCTAAGAAAGAGGCTCACATCCACGGGAAAGGTAGGAAGGAATATGGGTTATGTGAGAGGGTGCTGTGATTAGCACTTGTGAGAGCCACATAGTTGGGGTGAAGTTGAAGCAGTTCCCCCCAAAAAGTGTGATACAGAGCCATCAAAGCAAAAAACAGCTGCTGCACCTGTGCATCTGAACTGCAGAGAGAATAGAGCAGACATGAAGTGCTAAACAGCAAACAATATTCTGTTGCTAGTTTTACAAATATTTAGCACAGTCCTGGGTGCCACAAAATAAATGAAAATAAACAAACAATAATCTTTACCCTTAAGAAGTTTATAATACATGGAGACATTAAAAGTTGCATAGATAATCATGATTCAAAAGAGAATAGTGGGGCAGCCCGGGTGGCTTAGCGGTTTAACGTCACCTTCAGCCCAGGGCGTGATCCTGGAGACCCGGGATCGAGTCCCATGTCGGGCTCCCTGCGTGGAGCCTGCTTCTCCCTCTGCCTGTGTCTCTGCCATTCTCTCTCTCCCTCTCTCTCTCTCTCTCTCTCTGTGTCTCTCATGAATAAGTAAATAAAATCTTTAAAAAAAAAAGAGAGAGAGAATAGTGTTAATCACTAAAAGCACAGGAAGTGCTATAGAAAGTTCTGTGCAGAGGGAGTGACCATACTGATTTGAACAAGAAAGACTAGGTAGTTGGTTTGGACTTCATGTAACATCAGGGTTCTGATAAGCATAGATGGAACTTTGGAGAGGCAGGTGCTTACCCCTGTAAGCATCTGTGATTGATTTATCTTGTGCATCTTTTAGCAAGATATGGCCAAAGGTACCAGAAAAGCCTAGCATATTATTTTTTAGGTCTTGGAATACTCGGGGTTCTGATAAGCATAGATGGAGCTTTAGCAGATAATTCATGTAGCTAAAACTTCATGTGGAAGTCTCCTACTTGGGAAGGGTGTGCAGAGGGTGTTTGGGGACCTGCAAGGAGTCTAGCTACAAGCTGGAAGAATGATATAAAGTCATAGTATGATGGCCCTTGACTGCTGAGCTAAGGAATGTGAACTAATAAATCCTATGCTTTCTCTCACCAATGGGAGCACCAAATGAATCCATGGAAGAAAAAAAAATTGATCTCTGGATATGTCTCACTGCAGAGCTCGATTAGTGAGAAGAAAGCCTGGCACTATCTGAAGGAGAAACAGGTAGCAGCTGCACTGTTACTGTCAACATGTCTGATGTTAGACTAGGTACAAAAGGCCTACAAAAAGTTGATGACCGGGACACCTGGGTGGGTCAGTGGTTGAGCCCCTGCCTTTGGCTCAGGGCGTGGTCCCGGCTCCAGGGATGGAGTCCCACAATGGGCTTCCTGTGAGGAGTCTGTTTCTCCCTCTGCTTATGTCTCTGCCTCTCTCTCTCTCTTTCTCTCTCTCTCTGTGTCTCTCATGAATAAATAAATAAAATCTTTTTTTAAAAAGTTGATGACCTATTGTTTGGGGGGGGGAATGAAATAAGAAGATAATTTTAAAAGCACTGGATAACATAATCTAGTGGTTCTCAGAGTGTGAGCTTGAGACAAGCGGCAGCAGCGCCTGGGAATTTGCTAATAGTTCAAAATCTTAAGCCTATTTCCCACTTACTGTATAGAAACTCTAGGCTTGGGTTTTAGTAATATGTGTTTTATTTTTATTCATCTGTTTGTTTTTAAAGATTTTATATATTTATTTGAAAGAGAGAGCACAAGCAGGGGGAGTGGCAGAGGGACGGGTAGAGCAAGCTCCTGGCTGAGCAGGGAGTCGAATGTAGGACTCGATCCCAGGACCCCAGAATCATGTGAGCTGAGCTGAAGCAGATGCTTAACCAACTGAGCCATCCAGGCACCCTGCAGTATGTGTTTTAGTAAATCTTCCAGATGATTCTGATAAATGCTAAAGTTTGAGAACTTCGGTGTACTAGGTTGAAAATGACACCCCGAAAGATCTATGTTCTAATCCCTGGGACCTGTAAATGTTACCTTATTTGGAAAAAAGGTCTTTACATATGTGATTAAAGATTTTGAGAGAAGAGATTATCTTGGATTATCTGGGTAGGCCCTAAATGCCTTCACAAGCATCCTCATAAGAGAGAGACAAGTTATGCCAAAGAGGAGGTTGTCCTGTGCCCAGAAGGAGGGGACTGGAGTGAAGCATCCAGAAGTGAAGGAATGCTCACAACCAAAGAGAAGCTGGCAGAAACAAGGAATGGACTCCTCCTCAGAGCCTGTGGGTAGAATGTGGGGTAGCCTTGCAGACACTTTGATTTCCGTTTGATGAAATGGATTTCAAACTTCTAGTGTCTAGAACAGTGAGACAACAAATTTTTGTGGTTTTGGGCTACCAAGTTTATGGTAATTTGTTATAGCAGCCACAGGAACTAATACACACTAAAATAAGAAAAATCTGTAGGATAAGATACTTAAAAATTCACTAGATTCTTAAAATAAGAAAATGTACTTGCTATTATTTTAAAATTCTAAAAATAGTTGTTCTTTTGTGTTTAGTAAAATTTGCCACATCTAAAATATTTTCCTAACACAGTCTGCTATTGAGGGTTAAAGTGTAATAATTTTCATAATGTTAGCATCCAAGATGGCTTTTATATACCTTGATTTTCCTATGATAGCTAATCCTGCAGGAAATGAAACAAATTCTGTTGGGTTGAAGAAAAAAAAAAAACAGGAGACATTTTGCTTATATATTTGCATGAGTTATAGAACTGTAATAAATCTTCCTTTATGGATAAGAAAATGTTCTTAGAAAATAATAGCAACATTTATTTTTGGGCAATGCTTCAGAATAAATACGAGATTTTCTATCTATAATTATGCTGCTTGATAAAGTATGTAAGCTCTTTTTAAAATACCCAGAGATCATAATACTTGTAATAATGTACTTCTCTTGTGTACAGTGCTTCTCAGATCACTTTCATATATATATACATGGTAATCCCCCCTTATCCACGATTTCGCTTCTACAGTTTCATTACCCATCATCAATGGGTCAGGAAGCAGATGATCCTCCTCCTGATGAATCATTGGAAGGTCAATAATACCTAACTTTACATCACAATGTCTGTGTCATTCACTGCTTCTTGTGTCATCTCATCCGATAAGATAGTTTGAAAGAGAGAGAGCACTTTAACTTTCATTACATTTATTGTTATAATTGTTCTATTTTATTATTAGTTATTGCTTTTAATCTCTCACTGTGCCTAACTTATAAATTAAACTTTATTATAGTTGTGTATGTATAGGAAAGCATATAAGGCTTGGTATTATCCACGGTTTCAGGCATCCACTGAGGGTCTTGGAATGTGTTCCCTGCAGATAAGGGGGAAATACTGTATTCCCATTTAATCCTTGCAACTACTGATGAGCTGTGAGAGCAGGTATTTTTATTTTTATTTTTTATTTTACAAATAGGAAATAGTAATGCTCACAAAAGTTAAGTGACTGGCTTAAGGTCACAAAAAGGTTAGCTATTGGATTTGAGATGAGAGCTACCAAAATCTGTACTATGCTATTTCCAGGGATCTGGGTTTTCTTAGCTGTCCTCATCAAGACGTATTAGTATTTGTGGTTAACTATGCTATGGTTAATTACACTGTAGTTTAAAGGTCTTGTGGTCTGTCCATCTGACAGACATTAGCTAAGCATCTATTGCATGTCTAGAACTGTGGCTAGTTAATACAGGGTCCTTTGTAGAAAGCACTAGACACGGTCCTTGCCCTCATAGAATGCACATTACTTTTTGAGAGGAATACCTAGGTAAATGAAATGACTGGTGGGAGAAAGAATAAAATCAAAGGCTACAATCTGGGAGACTTTATGCAGAAAATCTTGAAGAATGGATCTGATTCAGAGAGGTGAAATGTGGAAAAACATTCCAAGAGCAACTGGATGTGTGTGTGCGTGCGTGCGTGCGTGCGTGTGTGTGTGTGTGGTGGGATTGAGAGGGAAGGAGCAAAAGTGTAGAGGCTGAAACAGTATGTGGACCTGGGGAAAGTGATCACCTGAACTATCAGAAAGAAGCACAAGGTTGTGTGCTGAACAATAGAAGCTAGACTTCTCGGTGCCCACCTATCCTCAGAGTTACACAGCAGCTGAGAATCTTTAATATTTCCAGTGAGCATTGCACCCTAGAAAAGTAATGGAAAATCCATACTGATATCTAAGAGTTAAAACACAACTTAAAAATCTCTTTTTCATTCTGTTCAATTCTCCTATTCTAGTCCTATGGATATAGCTCCTGGGAACTCACAGCTCTGCTCCTGTGTTTTCTGAGGGTCACAGGTGTTTGTGTGTGTGTTTATGTGTCTGTGAGTGTGCTTATCCATGTGTGTAGGTGTGTGTAAATGTATTTGAATACTGGGTCATAAAGTTCCTCTTAGGAAAATGTTTTCGGCATGCAAGGTGAAGACATAATCTGCAAATAGGGAAACCAAAGTAACACATAATAAAGTAATAGAATTTAGGAGAATGGGTTAACGGGAGAAAGAGGGGAAGGGAGGAAGTAGAGAAGGAAGGTAAGAACAGAGGAGAGCAGAGCCTGAGGAGAAAGAACAGCAGGTAAGAAACCTTTGGGAGCGAGGGCAGTTGAAGGGCTTTTAAGAACAGGGCTTTAAAAAAAGTACAGGGCTATTTAATTTTACTTTTAACTAATTTTTGGTGCTTCCATGTATATCGTCACCATTGCTTTGGATCTTGCACAAAAGTTAGTCAGACCCAGAGCCTTGAGTCAGTGACACTTGGGAAAGCACCAGTGAGGTATGTGTGTGAAGGAAGCAGGGTCATGTCTAGCATGAGGCAACAACCACGTAGCTCTCGTGCAATGGCACAGTGGATGGCAGACCAAAATAAGTTGCGCCATTGATGACAAAGAGAAATCTAGGTACATTGTCCTTCTTCCCCCCAACCCCTGGAGAAACTGTGAAGGATATTGACTTTCCATTTTATGGAGCTTGGAGTTCCTGCCAATTTCATGTGAACCATACAGGACATGGTAACCCCGCTTATATATGGGTTACACCAGCTTGTGGTCAGTCACAGAGACACTTCAGTCTCTGTTTCTTTGAGTTCCTCTGTCATCAAGGAAAGGCATTTCTGTGTGCTGAAAATCACCAGGCAAGTTAGCCAGCTCTTGGAGGAGGAGATAGAGTTAAATTGGCTAAGAGTAGAGTCTCCAGAGGGTGACTCAGGTTTGGCTTCTCCTGGCTCCAGAGCCTATTTTCTGTTTACCAGGGGATTAATCATGGTTTCCAAATTGGTCTGCCAGGACGCCAGCAGGACTGGTTAAAGAAAGCAGAGGTGCTGAGCTTGGGGTTTTTCCATGCTCTGGTCAGTGATTCTCAGCAGAAAAGTGAAAGGATGGGATTCTTCCTTTCTAGCCTCGCAATGAGTTATTGAGGGTCCTGTAACTCATCTGATTCTGGTCACTTGTCCCAGAATAAACTCACCAGATTTATAGCAACTGAGATGAGATGCCTGCCTTCTTTCTTTTTTTGGTCAGCAAGAGTGAATTTGTAGTGTTTGATTAACCAGATATTTGATTTAATTCACCCTAGGAACTATTTAATAAATAACCAACATGTGCTAGGCGACAGAAGACTGGTATTTGTAAGGAAATCAGAGAAATTTGGAAATACATAGAAAATAAATAAATAAATAAAGGGATGAATGGATGAATGAATGAACACATACATACATACATAAATCTTTAATCCATAGAATGGGTTTGAGCATTTTTGCCATATTCATTAGAACCCTCTTAGGACATGCTTTTTCATATATTTATATATAAGCAATGCATCAACGTAATCTTCTTGCACTTGACAATGATATCATGGAAGAAGCCTTTTTAGAAGCAATAATGGCCTTGCTCTCATGTGTTGGGTTGTTTACCATAGGAGGTGGTTTGATTGCTTTGCACTGTTACTACTTCCACAAGTACCAAGGCAGATCCCATTTTCCCAATAAAGGCAAAGAAGCTCTTGAAAACACCAGGGATCAGTTTTAAACGGAGAACATATTTTTCAATTAGCTGAAGTTACTTCATGTAATTTCTGATAATTGTGCTTCCGAATTTAATATATAGGTGTTTATCCTTATATTGACAAGAATAATCTCTAGCTGGGGAAGATTGTACTAACCTCACAAAAAAGATTTATATTGTGAAATATATTGGTAAAAGGAAACCTGTGACTGGTCTGTTGAGGTATTTTCTGCTTTATCAGCTTTTTCCTTCAAAGTAGTAAAAAAATTAAGATAAAGAAACAGCTTACCATATTGTAACATTACTTTTTGGGTCTGGATTAGTCTGCATCTGTTCGACTACTTACATTTGCAACACATAGGGACTAGCATTATTGTGATATATGCTGTGATTAGAACTTAGACAGATAGACAGACAGCAATGAAGTACTCTTGCTAACTTAGTCTTCAAACCCCACTGATGCCCGAAATCCCCCTTACTCCATAGAGTTGGGCATAGTCCCTTTCAGCAGTATTTTGTGCGTGTGCTCCAGATAGTAATGCTATCATAAGGAGCACCAATCATGGCAAGTGTGGCATATTCAAGGAGCATGCTTTCTTCTTTGCTCTGTGCCTTTCATCAGCGCTTATTATTGGGCAAGAATGGTGATAACCAAAAGTCCATTTTTTTTAAAGATTTTATTTATTTATTCATGAGAGACAGAGAGAGAGGCAGAGACACAGGCAGAGAGAGAAGCAGGCTCCATGCAGGGAACCCGATGTGGGACTCGATCCCAGGTCTCCAGGATCACACCCTGGGCTGCAGGCGGCGCTAAACCACTGAGCCACCTGGGTTGCCCACCAAAAGTCCATTCAATATTTCCAACTGACAAGATAAGAAAGAGCAATAGTGGTAAATGTTAAGATAATCATTCTCACACTCTCTTCTGGATCTAACTTAATGCTTGCAGAGGTCAAGCATGCTGAGCAAGTAAGCACAAAACTGGCACATAAACTTAAATTTCTGACTCTGGGATTGACAGTTACAGAGTCTAACTTCCAACCACTCTGTGGACTTCCTGAACCTTGGGCCTCTGTGATGATCAAGTGAAGGGAGGATGGAATTACATCGAAGTTAGAAGGCTGGGATGCCTGGGTGGCGCAGCGGTTTGGCGCCTGCCTTTGGCCCAGGGCGCGATCCTGGAGACCCTGGATCGAATCCCACATCGGGCTCCCGGTGCATGGAGCCTGCTTCTCCCTCTGCCTGTGTCTCTGCCTCTCTCTCTCTCTCTCTCTCTCTCTCTCTCTCTCTCTCTCACCGCGTGCCTATCGTAAATAAAAGAAAAAAAAAAAAAAAAAAAAAAAAAAAAAAAAAAAAAAAAGGAAGGCTCCTGGGAAGCTTACCTTAGAAACTGTAAACTGGGGTGTTTTAATCATGCTGTTTGGAAAAGCGCCAAGAATTGCACCATCTATGGAAGAGGCAGTGTCCATGGAAGCAATAGTTAAACAGAATTATTCGGTTAAGGCATAACTTTTTAAAAATCATTTTGGAATCTAGAGTTGGAAAGGCTTTAAAGGTCATCTGATCTACCTCCCCATTTGCTGTAAGAACTCCTCTATAGCATCTCTCAAGAGTTACCATCCACTTTCTGCTTAAACACCTAGCATGACATGGAATACACGTAAATACCCATTTTAGTAGTATTTCTAGGCATGTTCACATATTCCCCTCACATATTTATAATCACCTAGAAACATCCCTTTCAGTATGGTAGCCACATAACCTTTTCCTTCTAGATTATCCTATATTGTGCAAAAGTGCATGTTAGATACTCTAAGAGAGTACAGGATAGAATAACATATAATAGAATCCTGGCTTGAAGGACATTTCAGTCTAGTGGATGAATTTAGGCACAAGACGCACTCTGCCTGGGAGTAATAATCAAGAAAATTTCAAAGAAGAGATGCTAAGTGAGCTTAGTGTTAAAGTGTGGGTAAAATTGGAAAGTCTTTTCCAAGAATGGCCTAGAAAATAAGTAAAATTCTATCATATGGGAGAATAATGCAGTAGAAGTCAGGTTACTTGCTTAAGGACTCTATTTCCCAGAGGACAGCAAGGGAGAGTTTTACATTAAAGGACTTGTTTTTGGAAATGTAGATTATTGTACCCTTTGATTTTTCAAAGATGATGTTAGTAGTTCTCTTTTCAACAGAAGGTTCCTACTAAATCATATTTCCTGTTTCCAGTGTTATTTTATACTGAATAGAAGAAAGGAAGTAAATAGAGTTGCAGAAAGCAACCTTAAAACATATTTATCTAGAAAAAAGTATCCAAAGGAGACATTTTAAAGGTACTTTTATTCAGATTTTTTTTAAAAAAAGGAACAAAAAAGCAAGTAGCCCAGATATTGTTCTATAGAATACAAATGCCATCTACTTATAGAGCAGAAGTTTGAAGTCTGAGGTTTTTTGATTTGCATTCTCTGGATGTGCCATATGGGTTACTCACTGCCTGAATGTAAGCTCTTTTGTGCATCTCCCCCTTCCCTGGGCTAGTGCACGCCCAGATCTGCTATGTCTCTTTGGGCTTGCTTACTGAACACAGAGGAGGGATATGGTCAGTGGCTAAGCCATGGGATAGAACACTGCCTCTTCCACTACTGACTCACAAGGTGACTGGGCCAGCTCACTTCCCCTTCTGATGTTTCTGTTCCTTTGTGTATAATGGACACATAGCAATCTTCACTTCATTCCACGGAAATAAATGTGTATAATGTGTATATTTCTGAGTGGGTTTTTTTTGAGGTAAGAATGGGAAGGAGAGTAGGCAAAGCAGAGAATCACTTTCAATTCTATTACTGTTGCACCAACGACACTCATGGAGTATTCCATCAAGGATAAATAGCAGTTTTCTCAATGTTGCCTTGTTCATTACAGGGTAAGAACAAAATCTTGGGCTGACCAACTTATATCTCCATGTTGACTCACTTCCTTACCTTCCTCCTGTAGCTAGAGCAAAAGGGCCAGGTGCCAGAGGGCTTATTTTGCCTTCCCCAAACAGGGTTGGTGTTTTATCCTTGAGTTCAGTGTACAAGATAGATTCTCACTCTTCCACAGAGAGATGCATTGCTTTATGCTACAGACTGTTTATTATAGGATGAGTTTGGTAATATTAACTATTTGGAAACATGTCAAATTTCTGCCCTAGTTGGAATTAATATTGCAGGAGAATTTCTTCTTTGTTTTGAGTTGACTTCTCAGCCTGGTGAAATAAGAAGAGCATAAGAATAAGAAAAGATTAAGCTTCCTATTCTGGTTGTGCCCCTAATTAACTTTGTGCCCCTAATTAACATGTGACTTTGGGCAAATGGTACTCTAAAGTCCTACTAGCTTATGACCTGGCCATGTGGGGTGTCAGTTTTGCCATGTCTAATATTTTAGAATCAGATGAGTAATTTTTATGATCTAAATATGGAGTTCTCTAACAATTTCAGTAATCTATGATACTGTTGCTTTACATGACTTGTTTTTAGTCTTTTCCTGAGGAATTTATAGCAATAATTATCTACTTTTGAGAATTAATTTGAAAGATGAACATATGAAGGTTAAACAGAAATAATACATTTTAAATATTTAAAATTATAACTTGCCTTTTTAAAAAGATTTTATTTATTTTATATGAGAGACAGAGAGGGAGCGTGACCTGGGCTAGAGGCAGAGGGAGAGAGAGAGAGAATAAAGCAGAGTCTGTGCTGAGCTCAGAGCCTGACATAGGGCTCGATCTAATGACCCTGAGATCATGACCTGAGCCAAAATCAAGAGCCAGTCACTTAACTGATGGGATCACCCAGGCGCCCTGTAACTTGTCTTTTCTAGCAAAATATTTGACTATGTATTTTTAGCAGTTTGATTAATGGTCTGCATAACCTGGGCCACCTGCTTAGCTCTTCAGTCCTCAGATTTCTCTTTATACTCTGTTCTTTAGTGACTGTATACCTGTGGCTTTAGATACCATCTATTCCTTGATTCCAATAGATTTACATATCCAGCTCAGGCTTCTCTCCTAAAATCCAGACTCCTGTTCTACCATCAGTGACATCCTCATTTGGATTTCTAGTAGAGATCTCAGACTGAACAGGTCCAGCATGGAATCCCTGATCTCCACTGCCTCCCAGATTGCCCCGCAGCCCCTGCTTCTCCCCATCAGAGTGCGCAGCAACTCAGACCTTCCGCTTGCTCACAGCACAGTTTGGTCTCTTGCTCTCATAATCCACTAAGTGTCTCCTAATTGGTCTTCCTGCTTTCTGCCCTCGTTCTGCTATGAATCATTTCCCAAACAGCAGCCAGTGTGATCCACTTATAAACAAAGTCAGAAATCATGTCACTGCTCTGCCCAAAGCTCCTTAACTGATCTGAGTTGGTAATTGATTCTCGATCACTCAGAGCACAAGCAGAAACTCGATTTCATCTGTGCTCCTCTCCCCTTGCTCATGAGGCCCTGCCCCATCCCTTTCCCTGGAGCTTCCCAGTTGTTCGTCCCTGAGGTCTTTGCATTTGCTGTTTCCTGTTCTTGTCCTGTGATGTTCTTCCTGTAGATATTCTTACGCCCCATTGCCTCGCCTCATTCAGGTTTTTGTTCAAATGTTATATTGTTTTTTATTTAAAGATTTTATTTATTCATGAGAGACACAGAGAGAGGCAGAGACACAGGCAGAGGGAGAAGCAGGCTCCCTGCAAGGAGCCTGATGAGGGACTTGATCCCAGGACCCCAGGATCATGACCTGAGCCAAAGGCAGATGCTCAACCACTGAGCATGCCCCTCAGATGTTATATTTTTACGTGTTCTTTCCTGAACTGCTTCCCCGCCCTGCTTCTGTTTTCCCCCATCACCTTTCTCTACTTTTTTCTCCATGATTCTTGTTACCACATAATACCGGGATTTTCCCCCCTTGGCACTATTGACATTTTGGAATAATTCTTTGTTGTTGAGGATGACTCTGTGTTTTGTAGGATGTTTAGAAGCATCCCTGGCTTCTTGTCCACTAAATACTAACAACTCTTTTCTTCTTCCCAGTTTTGACAACCAAAAAGATCTCTAGACATGGGAGATCTTCACCTATTTATTTAACTCCCTTCCCCACTGCTAGAATATAACCTCCATGAGATCAGGAATTTTTGTCTCTGTTATTCACTGCTATACTGTGAGCACCCAGAAGAGAGCTCGCTGCATAGTAAGTGCTTAGCAAATAGCTAATGAATGAATGAACAAATGAAATGGGCTCCTACCTTGTGCCTCTGTCCTCCTTAAGCTATAATCATACTGGCCTTCCTTCTGCCTCTTTTACATCCTGAGCTCAGGCTCAACGTCCCATCTTTTTCTCTCAGTTCCTGCTTCTGGAAAGCTCTATCCACAAGTCATCACAGGGAGGACCCTGGGTCCCTACTTGAATGTAACTTGCTCAGAGAGGCCTTCCCTGATGGCTCCTTCCAACATGCCTCTCCCTGCCGGCCAGAGTTACTCTGCATCACATTACTGTGATTTAGTTTCCTCATTACATTTATCTCTGAAACTATTTGTTTCGTGTATGTTGAATTATTCCTTACATGGTGAATTTCTGTCTTTCTCTCTTAAAAGAATGCTTTCTGAGCCTCAACTTATCTGCTTTGTCATGGCAGCCTCATAATGAGAATATTTCCAGGCCCCTAGTTTATGTGCAGATTGAATAAATAAGCTCATCTCCTAAGCAATTTCAGCCGGGATGAGATTCTCAGTAGTTAGGAGTTAAGGGTTGTGTCTGTCAGGGTTCAGTTGCAAAGAATAGAATCCATTTTAGCCGGCTTAAACAGAAAGGGATTAACTACAGCATGTGGCTTACAGAATCCCTGAGAGGGCTGAAGAAACAGCTTCCAGGTTGAGCTTTCAAGAACAACCTGGAAAGCCACACACGGACTGGACCACCAAGGGAGAGACTGTCCTTTGTTCAGGAGACCTCTCTCCTGCTGAACTGGGAAGCTGAGGTGCCAGCTGCTGGCTCTGAGACCAAACCACCAGTGTCAGGATCACAAAGCTAGCACGAGAAGGTCAGCACCATCAGGAGCTGTCAAGATCAGGAAACTGCCCCAGAAAAACCAGGTACCGCTACCTCAGCGTTGGCCAAAAGAAAGAGCTAAGCGACCAAAGCTTGTCCTTCAGCCTACTTGATCCTCCAGCTCTTGTGCTTTTCTTCTGATTAATGAAACAAATTAAAACTAAAACCCTGGCTGCTAAGAGGTCTGGGAGATGTGGCTTTTTGCTTTCCAGTCTCTGCTGCTCAAGAAGGCACTTTGGAAGGAGGTTAGAATGGATGCTGAGGGTCAGTCCACCTATAAACACAGGTGTGGTGACAAGGCAGGATGGAGAGACGAGTGATAAAAAAGTAGATGAATCTTCAAGTTTACATCTGCCAGGCAATAAGGTCATACTAAAAATCCAGCCAAATAGTAGAGAGTCTCTTGTACACAGTCCTGATGTGGAGTGTTCACACCACTTCAGAAATAATTACTTTCCCCCAAAGTTGCAGGAGCATGTTTGTGACCATGAATAGCATCACGGTCCTAAAGCATCAGTCTCAGACAGACCAGGCTCAGGAAAACCATGATCTGAGATCTCCTGGAGAGTAGAACTCTTGATACCTTGCAACTTGAAAAGTGTGCGATTGCTCAGCCTGAGCACTGTTTTCAGAGCTGGCCATGTTAGAGCAGTGGTTAAACTCAAGTCTTAGAAAAGGCTTAAATGGCACAGAATCTCAGATTGTCAGTTTTTGTGTTGGCTAAGCAAGAAATCCATTACTTCTTTTTTATTATTTGAAATCCATAAAGGTTTATTTATTTGAATGAATCCATTCTTATAAAATATATTGTGTACATCAATCATCTCACACAATGCAGTGAATATATGTGTATTATTTAATTCATTTTATTGGAAGAATAAAACCCACAAATTCTTATTATTAACTTTACACCAGCATACTTTTCAAGATTTAAAACCTCATTGCTCTGATAGATGTATGTCATTGGTTTATCTATTTTACACACTTAAAAATCTAACTTTAAATAGAATCAGTATGAAGTGATAACTGGGGAGTCTTTGCTCAACTAAAAATATCGAGATAGAGAAAAACCTGAGCAAGATTTTAGAATATGCTTTATCACTTTTATTTTTTTTCACATTTAGGAAACTTAAAACTGTCTACAACTTTTAAATTCTTCCTTTTAACTACTTCATATTTAAAGATAGCTGAAGAATTTCTTCCACTCTTTCCAATTTTCCTCATGAAGAACTTTTTAAACAGCTTCTCTTTTTGAGTACCTGCTGGGGACTGGGCCTTGAACATTCTCTTGTTTAATCCCCATGGCTTCCCTTTAAGGCATAGATATTATTTCTGTTATGCCAACGTGGACAATGAGGCTCAGGGAATTTGCTTGTTCAAAGACACCTGGCTAGGAAGAGCTGGGATCACAAACTGGGATTTGACTGCATATCCTCCCAACTTCAAAGCTTACTCCTTCTTCTGCAACATTTATTTATTTATTCATGCCTTTATTCATTTATTCAGTTAATGCTGCTCCAGTGCTTACTATGGGCCAGACATGTACTGTTTGCTGGGATTAAAATGGTGAGCCAAAAAAGGGGCACTATCCCTGCCTTTGTGAAGCTGAGAATCTCTACTCCCTCCAGGTTAGTTGCTTATTCAGGATTTAAATAGATTTTTTTTTAAAGATTTTATCTGTTTATTCATGAGACACACACACACACACACACAGAGAGAGAGAGAGAGAGAGAGAGAGGCAGAGGGAGAAGCAGGCTCCACGCAGGGAGCCGGACACGGGACTCGATCCTGGATCTCCAGGATCACACCCTGGGCCAAAGGCGGTGCTAAACCGCTGAACCACCCAGGGTGCCCTATTCAGGATTTATAGATGAGGATTAACTTCCTGCAAAAATAGACAAGAATGTAAAGATGACCTCTTTGAAGGTTTTATGTAGGAGATGACCATTTTATAAATATTCCCGTGTGAAAGAATATTAAAATTGATTGCCAGCCCCAGGTTATATGTGTTTGCCTAGAGTCCTTGATGACTTCAAGATTAATGAAGCACAGAAATTAATTAGAGAGGCTGAAACTCAAGAAATCCCTGGTGAGGAAAATAAGGTTTATCTGATTTTTATATGAGGCAGAAGCAATGACAGAAATTGAATTCCTGTCACAAAAGATCAAATATTTGAAACATGGTTTAATAATGTTTCTGGGGTGCTAGCAGCATGAGCACATAGGAAAACACCGCCGGATTTTAGTAAAAGTGCTAAAGTCACCAGCCATCAGCTAGAAATGATAGAACCTAGTATGTACATCAGGACTTTTGTGCCTAGCAGTCCAGTTGGTCATGTACTGGGTGTGGAGGGTCAGGTCTATTAACAGGTGGGAATATTCTTCACTTCTACACATAAAAATATGTTTTCTTCTATTGGTAGGTCTTTTGTTTTGCCCCTTATGAGAGAGACAGAGATAGAAGGAACATTTCACTTTTTTCTTTAACACAGGAAAAGCAATAGCCCCAGAGCAGTGATGAGTGGCTGGTGTTCAGCCTCTGGGGAAGTAGCGTGGAGTGCCAAGGCCTGTGGGACCCTGGAAATAACATGACTTACCTAATGGGGCAGCGATTACTCAGCTCCTGCTGGTTGTTGCCACGAAAGAGGACCACTTGGTGCCAGACATTTCATTTTTTTTAAAGAGAAGCCAAGAAATCTGGATTTTTCTATGAAACCACTTGGTATTTATATCTTGGCAACTAATTAAAAAAAAAAAACTTCTCAGGCAAACACTTTTATTTTTAAAAATATTGTATTTATTTGTTTATTTATTTATATATATATAGAGAGGGACAAAGAGAGAGGGAGAGAGAATTCAAGCAGACTCCATGCTGAGGGTGGAGCCCAGTGTGGGACTCGATCCCACAACCCTGAGATCATGACCTGAGGAAAAATCAAGAGTTGGACACCCAACTAACTGAGCCACTTGGGTCACGCCT
Source organism: Canis lupus familiaris (assembly GCF_011100685.1). Classification (NCBI taxonomy): domain Eukaryota; kingdom Metazoa; phylum Chordata; class Mammalia; order Carnivora; family Canidae; genus Canis; species Canis lupus. The sequence goes on from NC_049228.1 coordinate 18,380,118, forward strand.
TGGGCCAACATTTTTAATTAGGTGACCAATCATCCAGGTTTGTCTGGGACTGAGGAGTCTCCTGGAACATGGGTCCTTCAGTGCTAAAACTGAGAGAGTTCTGGACACACTAGGATGTTTGGTCCTTCTAGAATGTGGAGGATAAGGAAAATATCTCTGTAGGCTGAACAAAGTCTGTAGGCGGTCAGTTTATGGTCTCTGATGAATAGGACAGCAAGCTAGAATAGGGTTCACACAGTCACATTTTCAAAGGAGGGGAAGATATTTGATGAACAGAGGACTACATATACAGGAACCAGAGTACATCCAATTGTTCACTTCTGTTCCGACAGGTCATATAGGATGGCCATGGCCAGGTTAGAAACTACTGTAATAAATGGTTGCAGTGCTATAGTGTTATTTTTTTTTTCAGCTGTTCACTTTGAAATTTGTTGAACCAAGGAACCCATTGGGGAGAAAGCCCTTCCTTGGAGAGTAGAAGATCCAGAGGGTGGAAGGAAGAGGCTGTGTTCCCTGAAAGAATGCAGACAATCAAAGGACATGTTGGAAGGTTATCTAGAAGTGCCTTGAGCTAGACTATTTTTAGTCTAAGTTTTGTAACTATAACTACAAGGGTTGATTTTTCACAAGCTTTTCTTAAAAAAATTTTTTTGAAAGGGGGGGCGATTACAGAATATTACCATGGAAAAAAACCTGAAACACTGTGTAGTCCAAAACTTCCAGTGTTGGGGAAATGGAGGTCCAGTAGCCCATAGCTAGTTACTGGCAGAATGGTTCAAACTGGATCTGTTTGGAATGGTGTAGATGGGTGCCAGTAGCATGATAAAGGAAGGCAACGTGGCTTCTCTACGTTTTATTTCTAGCAAATAACAAAGGTCTGTGGCACAAAGAAACATAACCATTAAAATCTAAAAACAATAAAAGTTATACTCTGCCTTTTGTTTATGAAATTAAATGATAATAAATCACTAAATGCTCCTATTTTTTGAAACTCAGTGCAAATTGCTTAAAATGAAGGACAGTAAAATAGGAGAATTCCCCTATTAAGAAAGGTACTGGGTTGTATCTGGGTCATTTCATGTGGGCAGCACACATTTCAAAGTCAAAACCTATGATTTGAAAAACATAGACAAGGAAGTTAAAAAAAAAGTCTTTCCAACCATCATTATACACCAGTATATATTTAGCTTCATCCTTCAGTTCCAAATGCATCACTTCTTCAGAACAGAATTTGCTTTGAAGTCTGAGAATGAACTCTGTGGTGAGGATATGCCCCCAGGGCCATATGGAGCAAGCGAAAACAACGTTGATTTTTATCTTATTACACTGGCATCCTGGACCAGCCAAAGGACTTACTGCTCGTATTTATAGTCACAAAGAGTTATCATTAAGATCCAAAGATTCACAGATTCCTTGTTTGAATAATTAGAACCCTCCTTGCTTCCTTCTGGGCCAAAATGAAATACAATTCATCTTTGGCACCTGTTTGTGTAAATTCCTAGGAATCTCAACAGAATAGGATAGAAACAATGGACCTATAGCATGAATGTCACACCAACAGACGACATAGACCAACTAAATTCCTTGCAGACTCTAAGAATCTCCTAGAAGCTAGATATCAGTGGTCACACTACCTTTATTGTGGACAGATTCCATCTGTAGCTGTAGGCCACTTTAATACAAGCTTGGTGAATAGAACAGGGTCAGAATGATTTGATATGAGAGGCCAACACTCAACAATGAGTTTATGGTTAAAGATCAGACCCATGGGTGCCTCAGCACTTACCATTCCCTTCCAGATTAGATCTAAGAGGGCAGTGAGAAGGAAGAGGTATGTTAGTTCTTGATAACCATTTAGGAGTTGATGAAATAGTAACAGGAGTCGACAAAGCACAACTATAAAACACTGTTTTGGTGTCCAGACCAGATTTCCTTCCAGGGCAAATCTCTGAGGGGGTGGTGGTTTGGGCAATGTATTTCAGGAGCAAGTCCTAGAAATATTATTGCTGGTGTGTGTATGTGTGTGTGTGTGTGTGTGTGTGTGTGTGTATGTATGTTTAAGCTCAGTACAACAAACATTATTATCTCACATGATTTCTGAGGGAGAGGAATTTGGGAATGGCTTAGCTGGATATTTCTGGCCTAGGATCTCTCATGAGGTTGTAGCCTAAGGGTCAGCCAGATCTGAGGTCTTCTGAAGGCTTGGCTCCAGAGTCTGCTTCCAAGATTGTGCATCCCAGGCTCAACGTGGCTCATTTACATGGCTGTTGGCTGGAGACTTCAATTTCTTCCGTTTTGCCTTCAGCCAGTTCTGTGGGCCTACTTGAGTGTCTTCATGATAAGGCAGCTAGCTTCCATCAAAGTGAGCAGTTGGAGAGAGGAGATAAGACTGTAATTAGTGTGGCTTTTGGAATTGGACTTTTGAGATTTACATAGTCTTCGTACCACTAAGTTGCTTCATTTCTTCACCTAACAGCCATTGTAGTTGGGGATAGTGTGTATTTCTCAGGGTGACTGTCTAAATTGCTTTAACTTGGGAAGAAAATGAATCCACATTGGAAGACATGGAAGACAGGAGGTGGCTATGGCATCAAAATCAGAAGTCTTTTAAATAAATGACTATTATGCATTGCTGAAAGTGGTGATAAATTATCCTTCCTTCTTCTCCTTCTCCTTCTCCTTCTCCTTCTCCTTCTCCTTCTCCTTCTCCTTCTCCTTCTCCTTCTCCTTCTCCTTCTCCTTCTCCTTCTCCTTCTCCTTCTCCTCCTCCTCCTCCTCCTCCTCCTCCTCCTCCTCCTCCTCCTCCTCCTCCTCCTCCTCCTCCTCCTCCTCCTCCTCCTCCTTCTTCTTCTTCTTCTTCTTCTTCTTCTTCTTCTTCTTCTTCTTCTTCTTCTTCGACATTTGGGATACAGGATTTGAGCAAGTGTTTAGCCCAAACCTTTCATTTTAAAGATGAGGGCATGAAGTGAAATTCTACATAAATATTTGAATGTTTTTATTTAAAACACTTGTCATCTTTAATTAACCTTTGTGGGTAGATTATACAGTACAGTATAGATAAACCACCTGTGGACTTTCCAAGCTCATAACAAAATGTTTACACACGATGAGGTAGATGTTATTAGTGCTTTAAGATGACGGAAGGAGATGATTGTTCACAGTGGGCAAAGACAAGACAGAGACTGGCAGTGAAGGCACCAGCAATGTGGTTCTCAGCAACCTTTAAATCATGTGAATTAGAATGCAGAAAAATGATGAATATAGTAGCCTAATTGTCCTCCCCCCCCCCCACAAGTGGGACAGTGGTTTGTTGTAAACAAATTTTCTTCTGCTAGGCCTCCAAACTTTTAGAAGAAGTAAGGAAAATCTTGGGTAATTTGCTTAACTTTGTTGAGAGCCTCTCTGTCAAGTGAGGCTGTTGACAGCAACTTTTTGGGATTATTGTGATGATTAGAAATACTCTTACACTAAGCTCAATAAGCGGTAGCTGATTCTATTATTGTTACTATTATTATTGTCATTATATTTTTTTCTTCAAGGCATTAAGCTTATAACCAATATGGCACTTATTCCTACCAGGGAAAACTTTTATCCCCTTCTCAAGGGGGTTTGAGGTTTCTCAAAACTACACTGAAGTATTGGAAGTTGATGGCTGGAGAAGGGGGTGATTCCCCAGTCCCCTGCAGGCTTGTGAGGTAGTGTTTCCCCTGTGACTACTTGCAGCAGAATTACCTGGTTGTTAAAAGTGCGGATCCTGCCTTAGATCTCCCGAGTCAGCATATCTAGGGATGAAACCTTGTAATCTCCATTCTTAACAAGCAACCCAAATGATTTTTAAAAATTTCAGAACCACTATAGGAGGTGTTATGGAGCCCTTGTGGGGCTCATAGAGGGCAAGGCAGCTGAATTGATCGTAATCAGAAGCTTCCAAAAATTTTTTTATTCTGTACCCTCATTAATAAAACCTTTTATATAATGTAATACTAATGTTTGTGTTTATATTTATTCACAAATAATTTACATGTACCATCATGTTAAATATCATATATAGATTATAAAACAAAATAGAAATTTAAAAAAGATGATAAAAATTTATGTAAAAATTTTAATATTTGCTTCTAATGACCTAGTGGATCATAGGATATACATACCCCTTGGGATTCATACTCCCCAACCTGGAGACCACTGGCCAAACTGTAAGTGGTCACTATGGTTGTGTTTATTGAATTACCTATTAAGCAAACATTTACAGAGTTCCTTGCAATGATTCCAAGGCTTCTCTGTGGATGACCATCTCCTGTCATATTGAAGCCCTAATAACATCACTACCTCATCATATGCAAACACTTTGTTACTTCTGGGTTCTATGGTGGGAGAGTTCAGTTCATCTCCTCCAGGCAGTAGAGTGGTGCTGTATCCAGTTCAAGGCTATACTCAAAGTCACAAATATGTAGCTTAACAGAATATTTGGGATTGGAAGAAAGTTCAAGATAGTCTTGGTATATCATTAAGAATCTAAGCAATAAACTACAACAGGTAAATGGTCCTCACTGGATTAGAGAGATTACCCTGTTTGGGAAGGTTGTGTGGCACTCTGGGAAGAACACTGGACTTGGTTTGGGGAGACCTACATGTATGTCTGTGCTTCTTTCCTTATTGGCTGTGTGACCTTCTATACATTATTTATCCTCATTGGCCTTCTGTAAATGCTCCTTTGTAAGACAAGGGATAGTAACACCTTTCCTGCCTACCTGACCCAATTGCTATCACAACCAAACTCTCATCTTTGATGATGATCTCATAGAATTGCAGGCTTGATCGATTAGCTGTCAGTCACTACACACACTTATTGAGTGCCCGATGGATATCCCAGAGTGCCATCAGGTAAGTAGAATTTCACTTGATTTTGCAAGAAAGTACAAGTTTTTATTCTCCTGAATTCAATAAGTGCTCATTTTCTCTCTGTGACACTTTCATTCCTACATAGGTTAAGAGAAGTGACTTCAAAGCCTGGCTTTGCCACTTTGACATTCCATTCCTTAAGCCTTCCTTTCCTCATCTGTGAAATAAGGATGAGGATATTTACCCCCCAAATTACCGTGAGGATTAGATGAGACAATTTATGTGAAGTGCTTAGTGCAGTTGAAATATAGTAAAAACTGAGTAATGATTATACTTAAATGGCAAATATGGTGAGGTACTCTTTCAACATTTTGGTTAGTACAAACTGCAACTTTATCTGTTCAGAACTGGATTTCACCTGATGATTCTAAAAAACCAAGTGGTTTGACCTTACATCTTTTTTTTTTTTAAGATTTTATTTGTTTATTTGATAGAGAGAGAGAGAGAGATCGAGAGAGAGCACAAGCCTAGGAGAAGGAGAAGCAGGGAGCCCGATGTGGGACTTGATCGCAGGACCTGGGCCAAAGGCGAACATTTAACCTACTGAGCCATCCAGGCACCCCTGACCTTATGTCTTTTATATGATTAACCTTTTTATACTGGTCTTTGAGAAAGATGTTAAAAGATTTAACATTCAGGTCGGGAATGAATAATGACTAGCTTGCTAGAATGGATCTTTTTACTAGACTGTTTTAGACTGCTGTAGGTTTACGAACTGCCCCCAAATGAAGACTTCATATTTACCAGACATAAAAATAAAAGGAAAAAATATTTTTAATGTAATAAGGTACAGTCATGAAGTAGTGAGCTGGTAGTTTGTATGTGCCACAACAAAGTTGTGATCTTGACTTTTAAACTATGTGGCACAAGTCTTACCCTAATATTTGGTAACAATGGATTTTTTTTTCTTGTTACACAAGCTATTGACATAGCTTAAGTGACTCACTTAATGACTCATGATGCAATGGATTGGCATTTCCTTCTTCCTTACTTGTACAAGGATGATTTGATTATACAGGCACATTTCAGCTGATCATAGCTTACCTTCATAATAGCCCTGCAGCTTGAAAAATGCCCCAGAGACTGACCAGTATTTGTTTCTGAGTAAACTTGAATGCAGTTTTTCTAAATGTCCTAAGTACAAACCTAATCTTTAAAACAGGGGCTCTTCTATTGCTTGAGATGGAGGCCGATCTTCTGTGTTGTAATTTCTCTTCATATCTTGCTTTGCTTTCCTATCATCGTAGACTCATAGTGGTATAGGGTATTCAAACAGTAAAGAACCTCAGTGATCTTTTAACTTTTCTCCTTCATTTTTTACATGTAAAAACTATGACCAGGCAAGTCAATCATTTTCATCAGCTTCACAGTAGAGAATAGACTAAGTCACAACTCTGAGCTCTCTGTTCGTGGTTTATTTCTACCCAACTCAGGTTCTTTCCATTCCTCTGACTCCTGATTTTTTTTTTTTTGCTTCAGATTTATAAAAGTGTGGGTAAATTTGATTAATCTGAAACATTATGTTCAGTCCTTTCTCTAGAACAAGCCTTGATGTGTGAATGGAAATACTGGTATTTCAAGATTCTCACCATTGAGGTGTGGCAGATTGGCCATGGACATGCTATTGGATTTGGCTGTACTCATCCTATTGTATCTTTGGCATTGTGAGTCTTATAAATCGTGTGCAAAATTGTCTCCAGTTTTAGTGAATTTTCACATTGAGAAATCATGTTTATTTCTCCCTTTGCATTGCAATATGACTTAGATAAAGTATTCTGTAGTGAATTAATTATACTGCAGTTCCCAAGCCAAATTCAGGATTTATATATATTCTAAAAACCTAAATACTAAAAATATATATACTTAAAAGCCTAAAATATTGATTAATAGATTAGATACTAGAGACCCCAAACTCGTTTTTGTTTTTTTTTTAAGATTTTATTTATTTATTCATGAGACACACACAGAGAGGCAGAGACATAGGCAGAGGGAGAAGCAGGTTCCATGTAGGGAGCCCGATGTGGGACTCCATCCCAGGACCCCGGGGTTAATGACCTGAGCTGAAGGCAGATGCTCAACCCCTGAGCTACCCAGGTGCCCTTCAAAACTCATTATTGAACTTTAGTTGATGAGAGCTAATCTTATATCATGGGGGTTGTAGATATTGTATAGTAGTGGCATATTTCAAATTATTGAATCAGAAGATGATTTTTAGCAAAAATCAAGTAAAAAATTTAGTAAAAAAAGGCATTGTAGGTGTATGAGTGTAGCATCAGAATGGCATTAAGACAGGCTCCTAGAATTATGTGTTTGTAGAGAAAAATGATACCATGGAGATTTGGATATACCAGATGAACACAGCCTAGATGTTGCAATTTCAGGGTAGATAGCTGTGAATAAAGAAATATTCACTCTCCTGAGATTGGTTTTAGGAAAGTCACTAATGAATCGCAATTTGCCAAATGTCCTTCTTCAAGGAATATGACATTTGACACTGTTGTTTACTTCCTCCTGTATACTCTCTTCCTTTTAGCTTCTATGATGTTGCTGTTGCTGTGGAGTAGTTTTCTTCTGCCTTTTTGTTTCCTTCACTCATATCATAAATATTGTTATCCAGTATTCCTTACTTGGTCCTTTTTTCATGCAAAAATAAATCATGAAGATACAAAAAGAACCAAATCACGTGTGCCCAATAGCAGACACTGCTAACTGATTTTGGCAATTTTCTCTCATCCCCGATACTATCCAAGAAATCTCAGAAATGCTGCAGGAAATCACCAAATGATCAGAGTTCACCTATGAGAAGAAAAGTTTTTCCTACACCTGTTTTACATATGCATCTCAGTAGAGCTCATCTGTAGTCATGACTTTAATTCTAAAAATCCTGGGGCTTAGTCATTAGAGGCTCCGGCACCTTGCCCAGTGCCTGGAGAGCATGGTTTGGGTTGGATACATATTTGAAGAACAAATGATAAAATGTTTGATTAGTTAACAATGTCTAACTATATTCTGACATATCTTGGGTGCTTGAATGCAATTAAAATTGAAAATGCAGTGACCAGAGAGAATGTAAAAAATAGTGACAGTATTATAATGATGTATGTGCATGTTGAGAAATTTTATTCCTTTTTTTAATATTTTATTTTTTTATTTGACACACACACACACACACACACACACACACACACACAACACAAGCAGGGAGCAGCAGGCAGAGGGAGAAGGAGAAGTAGGCTCCACACTGAGCATAGAGCCCAGCTTGGGGCTCCATCCCAGGACCCTGGGATCATGACCTGAGCTGAAGGCAGACGCTTATACGACTGAACCACCCAGGCGCCCTGAGAAATTTTATTTCTGAACAAAAATTACTTTCTATATGAGACGTTATAATTATTTTCAAATAAGTTAACTTAAGATCTATTCAGTAATAAGAAACACCCAGGGGAACTGTGAAAGCTTGAATTGGGGGTTTAAAGAGATAGTAGTAGGCTAGTTCAGTGGGTATTTTCCTCAAAGTTGTAAATTTCAATCCAACTCCAGTGAGAATAAAATGTGCTTTCTTTTTATTTCTAACCAAGGTTAAAGTAGTAACATATAATTTTGCACTGTACTTTGTAACTTTTTGAAAGCATTCTCAATCTTCATAATCAGGGTTGCAGCCTGACATTTTTTTCTGAACATTAATAACGTAGATGAATCACTAAAATGTTTACTGCAAAGATGCTTCCAATAAAACATGTTTAAAGAAGTAGAATAAAGTGTTTTAAACTTGGAGCCTAATTTTTCTGCTTCCTCATTTTCTCATCTTTAGATTGATCAATAAAGGAGGATTGTTAGGGGATCCCTGGGTGGCTCAGTGGTTTAGTGCCCACTTTTGGCCCAGGGTGTGATCCTGGAGACCCGGGATCAAGTCCCACGTAAGCTCCCTGCATGGAGCCTGATTCTCCCTCTGCCTGTGTCTCTGCCTCTCTCTGTGTCTCTCATGAATAAATAAATAAAATCTTAAAAAAAAAAAAAGAAGGATTGTCAAAGAAGGGAGTATTGTCCACTGAGGTAATATCACCTAAATTTTATTTGTTTGCATTCCACTTTTGTCATTTTTTTCTGTTTTATGAAGGCACGATAGTACCTAGCATAGAGTGCTAAATAAACGTTGGATGTTACAATTCTATGTTATCAAAGATGCTTGGCTTAGGTTGGGGTTCTGAAGTGTACATTTTTAAAATCATGTAATACTGTGGTAGTTCTCAGGGGCTGGGTTTGAAGGCCCAAAGTGTGAGCCACCATCTCATACTAGATTTTACACTAATGTACATATGATTTCAAGGTATAACTAGAAAGCCAAAGCACAGAGATGGGGGACTAAAGTCCAGGACAGGAGGCCCAGCTCGTTTATGATGTATTAATTTTCTAACGCAGGTGTTGGCAAACTTTTTCTGCAAAGAGACCTTTGGTAAATATTTGACACTTTGTAGGCCATATGGTTTCTGTTGTAGTTACTCAACTCTGCTGTTGTAGTGCAAATGTAACCACAGACAATACATGTTCCAATAAAGTTTTATAAAAATAAGTGGTATCCTGGATTTGTTCCAGTTTGTACACTCCTACTCTAGTGGTACGGTTTTGGTGCTCAATTAGTTTTCTGAACTCAAAAAATTATTTTTTAATCTTATTTTATTTTTTTTATCCTTTGTATGTGTTTGCCTTGCTAAGTCATTAATTTTTATCTTGCTCATTTTCAATGTGGACTGAACTTTAGTTTGCTCTGATGTAGGTGCATTCTTCTGGACACTTTCTACCTCATCTGAGATTTGTTTCTCTTCATTCAGAGCATGGTTTATGAGCTACATAATGAGGTTAGAACTACATGCAGTCTTCATTGGAAGACCTGATCCCCATTCTCTCATCTGAGATTTTGTTAAATATTTTATACTGAAGATCAGTTAAACTAGTTGGGAATGCATTTTATTCTTGGACAGATTCTCTCAGGCTTTAGTTCATTTTCCAGTTTTTCATGGAGCCCTGGAAAATGGTAAAGCCTGGAGTGTTAACTCCTCCTGATACTGCCGTGCACTCATCGGTGCACATATCTCTAAATTCTGGGGGTGGAGTGGGGAGAGAGGGGAGATGTGTTAGCAAGAATTTTCTGGATTTGTTTTACTCAAAATATTCAATATTGTTTCTGGTAACTAAGAACAGGACTAATAGACACTCTCAATTCCTTTTATTTCTATTTTTTTAGATTTATCTTTTCAAAGTTTATGACATAAGCTTAGACTCTTCTTGTCTAGTGCTTGAGGGCTTTTATTCCTTTTTGCTTTCACATTGCTCACATACCTATTTTGTCTATTTGGGAGCAGAATCATATGGTGGTTAAAGATATAAGCTCTGGATTTAGACTGCTTGGGATCAAACCTCAGGTCTACCAAGTACTAGCTAGGATTTGTGCTTCAATCTCTACATCTGTAAAATGGGGATGATAGTAGTATTGGTTTTCACAAAGGTATTATATTATCAAATGAATTAATATGTATAAACTTCTATGCCATGTAAAGTATAGTAAGCAATATTCATATTTTAAATATTATTGATACATATTTTTGATTTTTATTTCCTCAAATATTAAAATAGGTGATTGTGCTATTTGGTTAACTCTGCCATACTGGCCTTCAGATTTACTATTCTTGAAGCTGTATCATCATTCTTTATTAGAAATTAAACCTAAACAACTGATAACAAACTATATCTTAATCACTTATGGATGGTAGAAGCAGCAGAAAAAAAAGAGGGCATTTAATATATTAATAGATAAGTAAGTTGGAAAGGGTTAGCCCATTTATAAATGAGATTGATTCATTCTTAGCTCTGGGTAGCCTTAATTTATTCTGCTGGCCTGGCTCATATGTGACTTGACTTGCCACAGAGCATACACTTCCTACTTTGTTTTGTCTGTTTGTCTCACCTCAGACTCTTCCAAATCCCCTCCCTTGACCTTGTCTTTTGGCCACAAATGCCATTTCTCATCTCTTGCCACCTGGAATGATGTTGGTCTCACTCTATCCATTACTTTCCATGTAAAGGAAGTATTTGTATTCCTGGCTCCAAATGGCAGAGAGATTGGTCATTGCTTGCTATGTTTTCACCCAATGTATTAGGTACAGACTGGGTTCTTCATTTAATTAGATTATGGGGTTTAGAGTGAAAGGATCCTATCAAAACCAGGGATACTGGCTCTTTAGAAATCTCTTGGCACTTAAACATTAGTGGAACTTTTTCAGCATTAGGGACTTGGGATTTATGGATGAGTCTAGTTTTTTTTTTTTAAATAATAGTAACAATTTTTATTTTTTTAAAGATTTATTTATTTATTTATTTATTTATTTATTTATTTATTCATGAGAGACACAGAAAGAAAGAGTGGCGGAGACACAGGCAGTGGGAGAAGCAGGCTCTGTGCAAGGAGCCTGATGTGGGACTTGATCCCGGAACTCCAGGATCATGCCCTGGGCCGAAGGCAGGCACCCAACTGCTGAGCCACCCAGGGATCCCAAATTTTTATTTTTCATTTTAATTTTTAAATTATTGTATAGTTGAAACATGATTGATAGACCTAGTTTTGCATAGATTATTTTTAAGGTCTTCTCCCAATCCTCTTACAGTGTGAGTTTTTTAAATCTTGGAATTACATTGCAGCAAAAATGAAATAAACCACGCTATTTTTTCTTATAATTAACTTTATTCAAAAGTTTTAAAAAATTTACACCTGACAGTAGTCAATGCAAAAGTTCAAATTTGCTAGATACTTATATTGGCAGGTGAACTCAATCTTACATTTAACTAAGCAACACCCATGGTCAACTGTGAGGGCTTCACATGCATTCTTTCATCTTCACCAAAACCCTCTTCCTTGTGATTCAGCAAATACACTTGTCTTTGTGAAGTGTATGTTCTAGCAAGATATAGGAAAAAAAAAAAAAAGAAAGAAAGAAAGAAAGAAAGAAGAAAGAAAGAAAGAAAAAGAAAGAAAGAAAGAAGAAAGAAAGAAAGAAAGAAAGAAAGAAAGAAAGAAAGAAAGAGAGGAAAGAAGCAACTCTTTCAATAAAAGGAGCATGCCGAATGGGAAGCAAAGTGAAATTAAGTTTTTGGTAGAATGAAGATCAAGTAGAAACCCCCAGCCTTTGATGAAAATATTTCTCAGAAGTGTACAGCTACTCTCCTACCTTAATACTGAACATGAGAAGATTAGCATGACTCATCGCTGATGCTAACGCTTAATCTGAAAATCAAAGAATATCTTTGATAACATTTTTGTCTTTGTTTCCCCAAATAGATTTTTTTCATGAAAGAGAATGTGCTTCTTGAGTTATGATTAATTGAGGGTTTGATTTTTTTCTCTTAGCTCTTTTTTATGTGCTACTAGCAGAATTAGGTGTGACCATAATACTTAGTTAGTCTGAGTCGTGGTGGCTCATGTGGTCAAGAACATAAGTCAAAGTTTAATATCTCCAAGTTTCTATGTAGCCAGTCTGCATGAGATCCCAGTGATGAAACAAATCTTGTAGTCATGTCTTGTTCTACTCTATTCATATGAATATGTCAAAAATTAAAACAATAGTAGCATGTTTCTTTAAACAAATTAGGCAGCATTTCAAGTATTCAGAGTAATTCTGGAAATAATATAACAGACTCAAGTTACTGCAATCCACATTTTACAAAGGATTTGAGAGTTTTTAAATTCTTAAAAAATTCAGTGTAAAAGGTAAAGGTCTTTGTCTCTCCTTAATACTCTTTCCTTCCCTTTCTCCTAAGAGGTCATTGTTCTGAAGATGGTGTATGCAGCACTTACCTATCGCTGTGTGTAAAAAATTACTCCAAGCTCTTAGAGTCCTAAAACAACAACCAATTATTATTCATGAGTCTATAGGTCAGCGGGGTGGTTCTATTGATATGAGATAGAGTGGGCTGATCTTAATAAGGCTTGCTCATGTGTCTACGGTCAACTGGCAGGTCAGCAGGGAGCTAGCTCATCATGATGTGGTCTTAATCATGTGTCTGGTGGTTAGCTGATTGTAGGCTTGAAGTGATGGAATTGGCTGGCCATGGGTTGCTCATTACTCATCAACCTAGCTCAGGCTTATTCACAAGGCAACAGAGAGGTTCAAAGAGGGAAAGTGGAATGGAAATGTATAAGGCCTCTGGCAAAACATTGCTTTCCCTGCATTCTGTTGGTGAAAATGAGTGTCAACAAAGACATCAGACTAAAGAGATGGGAAAATAGACTTTGCTTCTTGGAAATACCACTGGACATTAAAAAAAAAAAGGGAAATACCACTGAAAGTAGTGGTAAATATTATACGGGGGAGTGGATTTCTAGGAGGGGAGGAAAGATTGTGTCTGTTTCTGTGATCTACAAGTGTATATATTTTTTCCTTGTATGTGGCTTACATTTTTAATAGATGTGTTTATATTTAAAATATCTTGTATTATAAAAGTTAACACAATGAATATTCTATTCAATATATGATTTTGTACTTTTTTTTTTTTTTTTAAATCACAGCCACTGGGTGGCTCAGTGGTTGAGCATCTGCTTTTGGCTCAGGTCATGACCCTGGGGTCCTGGAATCAAGTTCCGCATCAGGCTCCCCACAGGGAGCTGGCTTCTCCCTTTGCCTATGTCTTTGCCTCTCTCTCTGTGTCTTTCATGAATAAATAAATAAAATCTTTTAAAAAAATTAATAGTGATGTTTTTGAAACTTATTGTTATGATTAGTTCAATGCATACAGTATCACAATTATTTATACATTCTCTTATTGATGACCATCTAAATTATTTCCCATTATTTTTTGCAATCACAAGCAAAATTGCAATAAACATTGTTGTATGTAATTTTGTGTGCATATAAGAGAGTTTCTCCAGGTACATTTCTAAAAATGAGCCTATAAGATTGTACCATTCATACATTTCAAGCTTTATTAGATATTGTCAAATTGTTCTCCAAAGTAGTTAGACCAACTTACATACCAAATTATTGTGTAAAAGTTTCATTTCCCCCTATATTCTTATGAATTACACTTTGCCTTATCAGGTTTACTTTTATATTTTGTGAACCCAGTTGAAAATCATTATCAGTTTAATTATATATCATTTAGTAAGATTGAAAATATTTCATATGTACATTGACCAGATAAATTTCCTCTTTAGTAAATTTTCTGCCTATTCATATATATTAACATTTACATTTTATTTATTTATTTATTTATTTATTTATTTATTTATTTATTTAGCATGCATGAGTGTGGGGGTGGGGAGGGACTCAAGCAGCTCTATACCCAGCATGGAGCCCATTGTGGAGCCAATATCATGACTCTAAGATCATGATCTGAGCCAGTCAGTCACTTAACTGACTGGGCCACCCAGGTGCCTTTAAATTTTATTTTATTTATTTGTATTTATTTAAACCCTCTATGTATTATTAGTTCCAGAGGTAGAGTTTAGTGATTCATCAGTTGCAGATAACACCCAGTGCTCATGACATCAAGTGTCCTCCTTAATGCCCATCACCCAGTTACCTCATCACCCACCCTTCTCCCCTCCAGCAACCCTCAGTTTGGTTCCTATGGTTAAGAGTCTGTAATGGTATGTTTCCCCATCTGATTTCATCTTATTTTATTTTTTCTCTCCTTTCCCTATGATCTTCTATTTTGTTTCTTAAATTCCACATATGAATATCATCATGTACTTGTCTTTCTCTGACTTATTTTGCTCAGCATTTTACTCTTTAGCTCTATCCATGTCCCTACAAATGACAAGATTTCATTCTTTTTATGGCTAAGTAATATTTCATAGTATGTAAGTGTGTGTGTGTATATATATATATATAATGTGTGTGCGTATATAATGTGTGTATGTGTGTGTATGTATGTGTATATATATATGTATATACACACATACATAGCACCTCTTCTTTATCCATTCATCAGTTGATGAGCATTTGGGCTCTTCCGTAACTTGACTATCGTTGATAATGCTGCTATAAACATAGAAGTGCATGTATCCTTTTGAATAGTATTGTATTCTTTGGGTAAATACACAGTAGTGCAATTACTGGATCATAGGGTAGTTCTATTTTTAACTTTTTGAGGAACCTCTATACTGTATACCAGTTTGCATTCCCGCCAACAGTGCATGAGTGTTCCTTTCTCTCCACGTCCTTGCCAATACCTGTTGTTTCTTATGTTGTTAATTTTAGCCATTCTGACAGGTGTGAGGTGAAATCTCATTGTAGTTTTGATTTGCATTTCCTTGATGGTAAGTGATGTTGAGCATCTTTTCATGTGTCTGTTCGCCATCTGTATGTCTTCTTTGGAGAAATATCTGCTCATGTCTTCTGCCTGTCTTTTAATTGAATTTTTTGTTTTGGGGATGTTGAGTTTTATAAGCTCTTTATATATTTTGGATACTAACCCTTTATTGGATATGTCATTTGCAAACATCTTCTTCCACTCCATAGGCTGCCTTTTAGTTTTATTATGGTTGTGCATTTTTTGTCTTGTTGAGAAAACTTTCTGTACTCAGATGTCATAAATATAGTTCTTTTTTTTAAAGATTGTATTTATTTATTCTTGAGAGACACAGACTGAAAGAGAGAGAGAGGCAGAGACACAGGCAAAGGGAGAAGCGGGCTCCATGCGGGGAGCCCGATGTGGGACTCAATCTCAGGACTCGATCCTGGGACTCCTGAATCACGCCCTGGGCCGAAGGGCATGCCCTTCGATGCCCTAAACTGCTGAGCCATCCAGGGATTCCCCCATAAATATATTTCTTATATTTTATTCTAAGGTTTGAAAGTTTTTCTTTTTGTGTTTAGCCCCTTAATCCCTCTGGAATCTACTTTGTGTGTGATGTAAAATAGATATCTAATTTTATCTTTTTCTAAATAGAAAGCCAATTGTCCTGGCACAAGTTAATTTTTTTTAAGATTTTATTTATTTATTAATGAAAGACACAGAGAGAGAGGCAGAGACATAGGTAGAGGGAGAAGCAGGCTCCCTGTGGGGAGCCTGATGTGGGACCTGATTCCAGGACCTGAGCCAAAGGCAGATGCTCAACCACTGAGCCACCCAGATGCCCCTGGCACAAATTACTAAATAATCTTTTTGTTCTCAATGATTTGTGATGCTAGCATGTCATCTGCCAAGTTCCTATGTAGACATGGGTTTATTTCTGGGCCCTTTGTCCTATTTAATTGGTCCCATTTTTTCTCTGCACCATTGCTGCACCCTTTTAATGGCTGTGGGTTTATAGTGAGTTTAATATCTACTAGGGGTGGGATTCCTGGGTGGCTCAGCGGTTGAGCATCTGCCTTGGGCTCAGGGCATGATCCCGGGTCCAGGGATAGAATCCTGCATCGGGCTCCCTGCATGGAGCTTGCTTCTCCCTCTGCCTGTGTCTCTGCCTCTCTCTCTCTGTGTGTCTCTTATGAATAAATAAATAAAATCTTTAAAAACAAATCTGGTGGAGGTAATATCCTTCCTCATTCTCCTTCCAAATTATCTCGGCTCTTCTTTGCCCTTTGCATTTTCCTGTCAAGTATTTAAAGCAGCTTGTCAAGTTAAAGAGTGGGAAATTCCATGCAATAAGAAGAAGTAGAATAAGGTAAGGGGAATTGAGAATGCAGGGGGGATTCTATGGTATTAAACAGGGTGATAGTGATAGGTCTCACTGAAAAGTAAGACTTGAGGAAAGACTTATAGGAGATAAAAAGAAATTAGGCAGTTTCCTGGGGAAGAGTCTTGCGATCAGAAGGAATAGTTAGTGCCGAAGTTCTGAGCCAGATGTGTTTGAGGAAGAACAAGGAGGCCAGTGAAATTGAAGCAGAGAACAAGGGGAGTAGCGCTAGGAGTTGAGGCCTTATGGGAACCACAGATGCTCCTGGGGAGTGCCTCTGGGGACCAGTGAGCCGCTGTAAGCATATTGGCTTATGTTCTGTGTAAGATGGGAAGCCATTGCAGGGTTTTGAGCGGAGTTGTGACATAGTTTGGCTTAAAACTTAAAAGAATCACTTGGGGGATGCTTGGGTGACTCAGCAGTTTGGCACCTGCCTTTGGCCTAGTGCGTGATCCTGGGGTCCTGGGATCGAGTCCCACATCGGGCTCCCTGCATGGAGCCTGCTTCTCCCTCTGCCTGTGTCTCTGCCCCTCTCTCTCTCTCTCTCTGGATCTCTCATGAATAAATAAATAAAATCTTAAAAAAATAAAATAAAAGAATCACTTGGGCTTCTGAAAGTAAGGAGGAAGTCCAGAAGCAGGAGAACAGTAATGGGGCTCTGGCAAAAATCCAGCAGGGAAATGTGGTGGCTTAGGCCCAGCTGGTAGCAGTGTCGGCATGAGAAGTAGCTGGATTCTGGTTATAGTTTATAGGTAGGGCCAATAAGACCTCTTGGTGGATTGGGTGTTGGGATGTGAAGAAAGAGAGGCGTCAGGATGGCTCCTAGGGTTTTGGCATGGGCAACTGGACTAAACAATTAGTATTAACTGGTTAGGATTGTGGGAGGAGCAGTTTTAGTGAAAGATCAAAACTCAGTTTTGGGCATGCTGAGTTTGAGATGCCTATTAGACATCTGAGAGGAGATGAGGGGAGAGGTTCAGGGTGGGGATATAGATTTTGGGAGTCATCAGTATGCATCTGGTATTTAAAATGTGGAGACCAGATGAGATCATCTAGGATGTGAGTATAAAGAGCAGTGGTCCAAGACTAAGCTCCTGGCTAAGAAACATACACAAGGGACCTTTTTCGAGTGATGAAAATGTTCCCAAACTGGATTGTAGTAGTGTGGTTGTGTAACTTTAAATTTACCCCCAAAATCACTGAATTGAATGCTTAAAACATGTGAAGTTTATGGCATATAAATCATGTCTCAATTTAACAGCATTAGCTATTTAAAAATACATTTAAAAAAGGTGTCAAACAGATGAGGAGGAACTAGTAAAGGATATTTGAGAAGTGGCCAGGATTAAGGGGGAAAAAAATGAGGAATCCTGGAATTCCAGCACACAACTCAGTAAAATCTTCATCTTGTGAGTCCTTTGTGCTTTTCCTAGCTAAAGTTGGGTAAAAGAAATTAAAAATCATGTAATTTGCATTTGCTTAAATATGTTCTCAATCCAGGTTGACAATCTTGTTCTGGAAGCTTTTCTTGGAGCAAGTGAAAAACTTTGAAGCTTTTCTAGACAGATTTACCTCAGACTAAAGAAAAAAAGACGGATTAATATTGGATAAAAGTGGTAGTGAGAAGGAGAAGAAGTGACTTCACACAGAAGCATCTTTGCTAAGATGCTTTCCACAGGTGTGGAAGTAACAATGGAGGGTAGAGTGATCCAGGTCTGAGTCCTAGAGTCCTGGGCATCCTCTGTGGTGGTAGGAAGGTGGATTTGTAAGTAGACAGTGAAGTTGACGACAGTTTAAAATGACATTAAACAAATGTATACGATTCCATGGCAATGACTTTTCCTGCTTTTGTATAGAGACTACGACATGTAGCTCATGCTTTGTGCCTTTGGGAACTGATAGGATAAGAGGCACCGGGCAGATGCCTATCTTTTTTCTAATATAAGGGCTTGGGGAGCATTATGCAAAGCAGCACAGGGTTTTAGGAAGCGCTCCAACGGAAGCCTCCACTTTAAAGGGTGCGGTATGTTGCAAGATGCATGAAGTCACTTCTTAGAAGTATACTTAATAAGGGAGGATTAAAGAGAAGCAAATACAATTCTCAGGATCAGAATAACCTGTGAGCCAGCACATATTTTAATTGTTCTTTTTTGCTCCATGCCTAGAAATTATGTAAAAATCTGAGGCCCAGACAACGAAACTCAAAAATGAACTCAATATGTTTGAATAGAAAATGTAACTGGTGAGGAAGCAACCATGTCATAGGTGGCAAAGTAATTAGAAAAATTCACTCCGACCTTCTCTCCCTTTTACTAGGTAGTGTGAATATGTTTCTTGAGGATGAACATAAAGGAGATCTAGAAAATAAAGACCTAGAGCAGTATCTGGATAAAATTCCTATGCTTTAATGGATTGGTATTGGGAGCATTTCACCTTTACTGCCACACTAGCACGAAAGTATTATTTATTTTAACACATCTCATCCAGGAACCTCGAAACTTATTAGTTAGGGGTGGATTATTTTGGTTGGAAAAACAGGTATGGTTTTTTCTAGTAAACACTAGTTTATTAGAAATCACTACAAAATCCAGAATCCTTATAGAATTAACTTGAATGTATTGCCATTTCATTTTATCTGAAGAGGACCTGCCACCACAGAGGACTAAGAGAGGTCTATCGGTCTCTCAGGCAGGGTTTGTCTGCATGGGGGAGTGGGCAGGAAAAGGAGTGGAGGGTTTAAAATGCTTGGAGGTGTTTCTGGTAGGGGGTGGTAGGTCAAGAGAGGGGGTTCCTTTTGAAGAGTGGCGATTTATTCCTATTCTTGCCATCTGGGGAGGGACAATTGCAGAGTGGCAGCACAGGAACCATCCCAAAGAAGGGGCTGCTTTATTTCCTAGAGGATAGTCCTGCTGGGGGCACCCACCTCATAAATCAATTTTTCTTCTCCGCCAGGCCCTAGGGACAACAGACCGGCTGCCCCTGACTCGGGTTGCCTGAGACAGTCCCTGGGGTCAGGCAACATGGAGTGGCTTGGCAGATGGGGGCAGTTGTTTGCTCATCCATCCATTTAAAATGTGTTACCGAGTGCCATCTCTGTGCCAAGAACAGTATTAGGAGCTACAATATAGTAATGAGCCAAGTAGACATGGCTCTTGCCTCCATTACTTTAGTAAATTAATATATCATTAGAACTTGTGCTAAATACCAGAAAGGAAAGGCACAGGAGTCTGTCACAGAGCAAATGGGGTGGGGGAGGGCAGGGCAGGAACCCAGGAAATAGGGTGGCTAGGGGCCTAAAGGGGAAGAAAAAAGGCACAGCGAAGTGGCCTTGTGGCCAGGCAGGCAGTTATGGGGTGTTGCCCAATTTCCCGAGAGTGTCGAGGCATGCCCTGAAGGAGCAAGAGTCTAAGAGGAAGGGCCACTTTGAGACTGGAAGCTTGCCTGGTCCTTTGCAGGAGGAGCATGGGGTGGGGTGAGGGGTGGGCTGCAGGTCTGCACAACACAGCTTACATATAAATGCATGGGGGAGGAAGGGGTGCTGGTGTTCCTGTAGCCTTGGGGATGTTCATACCCATCCCCAAACCCATCCCCCAGGGGGAAGGAGGGTTAGCTTTTTCTTTTTTTTGCATGCAAAAATAGTTGCATACTTATTTGAAAACAAAAGCAAAACCCCAAACCTTCAAAAACAATTATATAAATGTGCATAAGACAAGAAATGATTAAGATGTTTGAGTACCCATTAATACGGTTTCAAGGATTAACCGTTGTTAACTGACTTAATCCTCATGCTAGTGCCACATATACTACTTTCCCTTCCCCCAAAATTGGGCATGGAAGGCAGAGAGAAAGTAATCTGCCCAATACAGAGGTAAAGTGGGAGTTGATATTGGAGCTCAGGCAGTTATGTCCATTCTTGTCTCAAAATAGGGAATATGTTAAAAAATATAGATTTCTGGGCCTTACCCCAGTGCTTCTGAACCTGGATTTTTAGAGGTGGGTCCCAGGAATCTGCATTTTTAACTTGATCCCTACTAGTTTTTTCTATGTATTCTGCAGATCAGCACTGGGGAATAGAGGATAGTAGGAATAGTTTAAAAACACCTTTTTAGCAAGGGGAATAAACACTTATAATTGAATAACTGGCTATTAAGGAAATTCAGAGGTCATCTAGAAAGTATTGTAGATATACATCGGCTGTGTATGTGTGTTGCATGTAAACTATACACATACATGTGAATATTCATGTACATGTAAAAAATATCCAGAATCAGAAAAAAAAATCCTGAAGACGGAGTTGATCTGAGATGCTACAAAGCCACCTGTAGCCAGAGAGATGGGCGGTCAGAGTTGAAATGTGTACCATTATCAGTTGAGATATTTATAACTAATTGTGTAATAAATTTAGTTTATTAGTTTGCTTAGATTGTGATTTAAGAAAGAAAAAAACACATCGCTAATATGTTTGTTTCTCCTAAAGTCACAATTGAAGAATGCCACTCAGGGTCAGAAGAAATTCCTACTCCATTTGGGGTCTGTGATGGGGCCTGGCAAGGACACTTGGCAGGCACCCCTGTAGACCTGCACGGGATTAGTTTTAGCATGGTAGGGGAGATGCAAAGATTACTTTGTGTTCCCTTACAGGGGATCCAGGATCTTACACTCAATTTTACACATTAAAAAAAAAATCCATTTCATTGATGCACTTCACATGGGTTCCAGAGGCAAGGATTTAAAGTCCGGATAGAAATGAGTCCCAGGGTCTCTCTCCCTGCTTGATGCTGGGTAGAATACAGATACACTCAGATTCCTGGCTTCTCACTTTCCGTGACTCCTCCTGAAGCACTGTTCTTCAGTTGGCCAATTTACACTTATCATTAAAACAACTTATTACTGGCTTCATGGTTCTTGTGAGGCAGTTTTTTTTTTTTTTTTTGTAAAGCCAGGAGAAATGGACAATAACTTGCAATCATTTATTTAAGGGGAAGGAATTAAAAGTTAATGAACAAGAAAGAGCCCAAAAGGAGGACATCTTCTGTATTCATGACTGTTTTACTTTTTGTCCCTCATTTTAACTCTGCTTGGTTTTATTTTTGGAATGAGCTTCTAGAATTTTCTTAACACTGTCTTTTTTACTTTAATTCTGCCCCCACCCCCCCGCAGCTTCAACCTTCCTTCCTAATTTTGACTGTTATTTTTTATTTATGCCTTCAGATTGCAAAACTCAGTGGGGATGTTTTCTTCTATTTTTTGGATATTGTGCTGTGCTTTCTTCTATGTCTTATATTTTCTTATTTTTCACCATTTGTCTCAAATTCCATTGATACCTCAGGCCACTGACTACTCTCACCTGTTCTTTTTCACCTTTTGAATTTCCACATGAGATTTCATGACCCATTCCTCCCTTCTCCACAGGCGGTTGTGACAGAACAGAGTTTTTCATCAGGGACTTGGAAGAACGGATCTGTGCTGAGTGGTGGCTCTCCTGATGGGCAGTGGCCCTCTGGTTCAGTTCTCTAAAATGCAGGGGGAGGCCATAGTTTTTCCCATATTTGCTTGACAGACTAATTAAAATGACAAAGATTAAATAGCTTTCCCAAGAACAAACAGTGAGTCAACGATAAGTATTTCGCCAACTACCTATCCATTAGAAGTTGGTCCATTGACAATATTCTTCTTGTATAATAAATCTCAAACATAATAAATACTCTTCTAAACACAAATGACATCTGTGTGTAGACCCCAATACAGGCTCGTAGGAGGATTCCTTGTTTCTCTGCCCTCCAGGCCCCCAGAAGCAACTTCTTTTTTCTCACCAGGCTCAGATGCTGAGCCCACTCTCCATTCTAAGCTGAGAACCTGTGATCTACTTTCTCTTCCCCTTTAATAAAAGGTGTATCAGACATGAGTGTTTCCCAAAGATTACTGAGCACTTAATTTGTTCATGCACGCTTTGCAGATGGTCTGTGTTATCTCCAATTTATACATGTTTAATACCATATGTTTAAAGCCAGTAGCAAGCCCTGGAATGATATCTCTTGGTTCTCCCCATTCAGTCTTCTAAAATCCCATAGAATATGCCTCTGGGCTCACGTGTTCCTAGTTTAGATGTCTTGGCTGTTCTGATGGTGCAATCAGTGTGATTGTATCTGGATACTGGATATTTCTTTGTGGCCAGACAGGAACGTTGCCTGTGGAATGGTCAGGTCTGCTCTCCACCATCCCTGGCTAGTTCACTGCTATAAACATTTTGCCCTTTCACTCCAAGAAGTTTCACGAAGAACGGTCCCTTCTCTGTTCACGATGTAGATCTATTTCTGCCACATGTCAGCTGAGGTTGTTTTATAAACTTAAAAATAGCCTCCACTTTTTATTCTCATTCTTCTGTTACTCCAGTCCTCTATTCTGTGTATTGTCTTTCCCCTCTCTTTAGCAAGTTATTGTATTTGCTGAAATGATACAGAAGTCCCAGGATGGGAGGTGGTGAGGAAGTGAGATGATAAATTAGAAACACAGCAGCAGAACAGAGGGAGGTCAGGACAGTGCTTTCCTCTAATTAAAAAAACAAAACTCTTTCAAGTGTTCAAAACTGATCAGATGGCCATACTTATTGCTCATTATAATGGTACAAATATTAAAGCAAAGCACCATGTGCTTTACATGTATTAAATCCTATATTGAAAGCATATCCTTCACTATTTTTTTTTTTTACCTCCATTTTATAGGTGAGAAAACTGAGGTTAGAGAATTTATATGGCTTGTCCAGGGCCACACAGCCAATAGAAGATGCAGAAGGTTTCAGACCCACATGAAGACGGCCCTCAAGCCCATACTATGCCACTTCTCAGCATTCAGATGTGGTCTGAGAGGTCCAATGGGAAGAACTTGTTGCTATAAATGAAAACATATATAATAAATGCACAAAATCTATATAACCATGTAAATAAATGTACATGGAACCACACAGATGGCTTTAATTAGTATCCTTCTTCTGCATTCAAATCAATTTTTTACTGTTTCTTTTCTCCTTTTGTTAGTTTTCAAATATCTTGAGTCACTGTTAAAGTGAACATTTTTCCTGCTCTGGAAGGTCATTTCAAGGTCTTCTACATGATAGGCATGTTGTGACAAGTCGAAAGCTTTTATTCTGGTGTTACCAGGTAGTTCCCAGTTCATCATTTCCAAGATCAAAGTGTAAAAAAATTACCATTTCAATCCAAATGTATTCAAGGTTTATCATGTTACTGGATTTGTACAGTACATTGATTCAGAGGTTGAACTTTGGCATTTCATAAATTGCTTTCAATTCCTTCTCTGCCATTTTCTAGTTCTGGGACCATAGCTGTCTGTGTTCTAAACTGTTTTCCCATCTGTAAAATGGTATAACAATGGTACTTAGTA